>NC_046159.1:30283765-30627932 GCF_011064425.1 Rattus rattus | reverse complement strand
ATCCATGAAACATCATACCACAGGAAACACATTATGATGTGGGTTCGTGGATCCTGTATGGTCTTTTGCAAAAAGATGTCTGTCCACCTGAAGAAAAGTCTAAGTAAAGTTAGGCTAAAACCAAAATTAAGTGTTTGGTCCCCTAAACAGTCATGATCATTATTTTAATAGAAACTGAAGTGATGGATCAACAGAAACATTATTGGCATTATCCTCAGGTAATTAATGAAGTCAGTTAGGAAAACACATGACAGATAACTAGGTAAAAGCTCAAAATCTTTAGCTATCAGGACCATACAAATCAAAACTAAGATTTTACATTATCTTTTAGTCAGAATAGTCACTACAAGAAAACAAAAACTAACAAGTGTTGGTGCTGGCCAGGACTGGAGAGAAAGGGCAGCTTTATACTGTTGGTAGGAATGTAAGTCAGTGCATAGAACAGAGATCAGGTATAAAACAGACAAGACTTACATGGCCCAGCTCTTGTACTACGAGTACACAGCCAAAGGAATCCAAGCCAGTATGTACAGAGATACCTCATACTCACTGCAGTACAGTTCCCACAAGCTAAGTTGAAGAATTAGTTTAGGTTCTGACGATGGATAAAGAAAATGTGGTATAGATAAAATGAAATTTTGGGGCTGGAGAGATGGCTCAGAGGTTAAGAGCACTGACTGCTCTTCCAGAGGTCCTGAGTTCAAAACCCAGCAACCACATGGTGGCTCACAACCATCTGTAATGGGATCCGATGCCTTCTTCTGGTGTGTCTGAAGACAGCTGCAGTGTACTTATATACAATAAATAAATAAATCTTAAAAAAAAGTTTAAAATGAAATTTTGTTTTGTGGGAAAGAACAAAATCATGACATTTGTGGGTAAACGAATGACTTCCAGGATCATTAATTATGTTAAGTGAATGTACCTAGCCAGATTCAGAAATACAACTATAATATGCATTCTCTCAACCACAGAATGTGGGGGAAAAAAGATATCAAAGTAAAAAGTAGAAGGTAGACTCTGAAAAGAGGAAGGGAACTAATGGAGTGGGGAGGAAGGATAGGAAAAAGTATCAGGAGAAGGGAATATGATCAAAGTATATTCTTCACAAGTGTGAAAATGTAATAATGAAATTCATTATTATGTAGAATTAACACACACTGTTAAAAATCTAGGCATAATGACAGGTGCCTAGAATCCTAGTACTCAAGGATACTGATGCAGAATATTCTTTATGTTTTAAGTTAGACTAGGATACAGAGAGAGAGACCCTATCTCCACAAATAAAATAAAATAGTGCTGGAGAGGTGGCCTGATAGTTAAGAGCACTGGCTGGTCTTTCAGAGTACCCAGGTTTAATTTTCAGCACTCAGATTAGCAGTCCACAACCATCTATAACTACAATCTCGGGCCTAAAATCCTTTTTTGGCCTCCATAGCACCAGGCAGGAATGTGGTACAGAGACATAAATGCAGACAAAATGTTCATACACAAAAAATTAAAAATTAGATAAAAATAAGCAATCAAGTAAAAAACCAAAACCACAGGGCGCTGCTGCTGCATGTCTTTAATTCCAGCATTTGCGTGGCAAAGGTGGGTAGATTTTGAATTTCTGAGTTTGAGACCAGTCTGATCTCCAAAACAAGTTCCAAACAGTTAAGCAGAATACAAACAGCTTTCAAGATATGAAAAGATACTCAGAAATGCTCACGATGAAATGAAATAGATTAAAATTACAGTGAAATACTATTTCTGGCTTATCAGGTTGACAAAATTAAAAGCTACAAATTGCCCTCAGAAATAGCTGATAGCATAAAAAATATTCCCTTCTTTGACAGAAGCAACACAGAACCTAGCAAAATTACTCCCAGCAAGTAATCCAAAGATAAACTAGCAAAGATTATGAAAAGAGAAAAAAACAAGTCAGACAACTGGCTCAGTGACTTAGAGCTTTTGCTGCTCTTGCAGATGACCTGATTTGTTCTCAGCACCCAGATGGTGAGCCACAAGTTATAACTCTAGCTCCAGGTAGATCCAGTCTCTGGCCTCAGCAGGTACTTGTACTTAATGTGCACATAGTCCAGAGATACATACGCATAATTAAAAATGATAAGAGTATATATCTTTGGTGACCTCAGTACTCAGTATGAAGGAACACACATGTCAAATAGTTTTGCGACCAGCCTGTTATACAGAGCAACTTCTAGGTTAGCCAGAGCTACGTAGGAAGACCCTATCGCAAACAATAAAAATGAATGAATAAAAATATTAAAGAAATAAAAGAATAAGTAAGTGAGCCAAGTGCATCTGTACTTGTGAAAATAAAAGTCTGAAAACAAGTCTATACCACTCCACCATGAAAGAAGCACTCAGTCTTAAAAAAGGAAAAGGGTCATGAGACCTCAGAATAAATTAAATCATAAGAAAACAAGTGTATTAAAATCTACAACTTTCAAAGGAAACCTTTTGGGAGAGGTGGGAGTTCCAGGAGAGCTGAGGAACAAGGAGCCAAATAGAAATCAAGATAGAAAATGGAGTCAAGAACAAAAATGGAAATCAAGACTAGGGAAAAAATAAAGTTACTGATAGTAAGAAGTATAGGGATAAGGAAAGCATCTAGACTATTAAATATGCTATTTTGTAGAATTAATCTCAGAATCATGTAAATGTTCTATATACTTATAAAGATTAAATTAAACAAAAATGGAAAGAAAAAAAAAGGCACACCCCAAACTCAGGGTACAAAGTGATACTGAAAAAAACAAAACAAAGCAGAACACCCCCTCCCCCGACCTGTCAGTAAGTTCAACACTACCAAATTGACAAACTGACACAAGGGAAAAAAAGAGGTTTGTCTCCTTTCAGCTGCTATCCAGGCACCACAAAGATGCTATGTGTATAGGCAGGGCTTCCTAAGGAGAAGGAGGACTATGTGCTGAATAGTTCTTAGCTTCTGTAATAACAAATGTTGTGGCCATATCCAGACACTTAAAAGTTTCTTTCTTTAGTTGATCAGTTTATTCAAGCAATCTATGCACTCTGCAGTTTACTATAAAAATATCATGCCGTGCATGTTCAATTAATGAACCACTTTTCTTTTTTGTTGTCAGTGTTGCTTTGGTTTTTAAAGATAGTCCCTCTATGTAGCTCTGGCAGGCCTGGAACTTGTCATGTAGATTAGAGTGGTCTTGAACTTGCCAGTTCTCTTGACTCTGTCTCCAGAGTTTTAGGATTACACGTGTCACTATCCTTGGATTGTACACTCCCTTTCTTCCTATAGCTCCCCTTCAACATATAAATTAAGAAGCTGAGCCTGACTGGGGTATATTATATGAAATTCCCAAATAATCAATAAAAATATGTTGGGAGAAGGAAGAGGAGGAGGAAGAAGAGTAAGAGGAGGAGGAGGAGGAGGAGGAGTAGCAGCAGCAGCAGCTCCTGCTGCTGTCTCTGCCTCAAAAAGTTCTCATTTGGTAGAAAACAAAGGCGAATCAAAACTGGGATATTTCTTGGAGGGAGCAGAGGAATTAACCTAAGGTAGATTGGTCGGAATGATTAAGAGAGGCCAGAGGACAATCAGAACTTTTGTAGGTTTACTTGTTTGTTAGGAATGTAAGGTAGAGAGTGGCCAGCAAGGGAGTGAGTTGAGAGGGCTAGGAAAAGTAGGCAAAGCACAGAACAGCTAGACCAGGACTAACTGACAAGTAAACAGGAGGAGCTCTGTGAGCTGGTATAAACATGGACTAGAAAGCTGACAAAAAAAAAAAAAAATAGCTGAAGTACATGGGACTAGGCCCTAAGAACCTTTCTAGATCATGTTACAACTTTCAATGTGATCCTCAGGGATAAGCCAAGAATTTCAGCACAGAAGTGCAATAATTAAATCTTTCCGAATCATTTTCAACAGATACAGGAAAAGACATAGGGACTAGGAGACCAGCTAGTTAGAAGGACACTAGGGCAGATGCATGGGCACCTAGAAATGTGGTATTATGGAAGTATTCAAGAAGCAGAATTGATGACTTCTGCTGGGGTACAGGGTATATGGGGGAGAAGATACAGAAGACAATGCTTAGTGTCTGTCTTGAGCAACAGCGCACACACAGCAGGTGATACATAGGAAGGCACAAACTTAGCTTTCTGTCATTGTCACAAGTGCTTGAGATAATCAACTTACAAAAGCAGACCTGTCACAGTTTCAGAGGTTTTAGTTCATGGCATGGTTGTGGTGATGAAGCATATCATGACATGAGCATATGACAGTGAGAGAGGGAGAAACTAGAATTTTACCATCACCCTTAAGGGTGTGTCCTCAGACAAGCCTATATTACTTAAAGGTTGCAGCATGACTCAGAAGGCCCACAGCTGATAGCCAAGTCTCAGCATGGCGGTTACTTTAGACCCTGGTTAGGACATATAACTTGGGAAGCAGGGAGCATAACTGACTGCAGACCCAAATTAAAGCAGTCAAATACCTGGAACGGTAGGTGCAGGAAGAAAAGGGGAGGGAAAAATGAGTTCAGCCAATTGTCAAGCAGGTAACTGGCTCATCCTTTTATTTCTCACATTTATCCACTGAGTTCCTCATAGGTCCTACATCTTCATTGTCCCCTATGGCAAGGCATCGCCATCTCCTTCTGTGGACTCTACCCTGTGGTCAGAGTGATCTCTTAAAAGTATAAATCCAGGGGTTGGGGATTTAGCTCAGTGGTAGGCGCTTGCCTAGGCGCAAAAGGCCCTGAGTTCGGTCCCCAGCTCCGAAAAAAAAAAAAAAAAAAAAAAAAGTATAAATCCCATGTTATTCTCTGTTTAAACCTTTAAAGGACTTCCATATGGATATGTATGTATGTATGTATGTACGTATGTATGTATGCATACATGCATGCATGCAAGTAAGTATGTCTTGATAATGGAAACTGAACACAGGGGACATATACTTGGTAAATAATAACTGAGCCACATCACCCTACTAAAGTTGAAAGTGAATCAAACTCCCTATAATTGCCCCTAAGTCTATACCTCCTATGGACCCTTTCCTGTCTATCAGGTGCTTTGGCTAGGGCTCACTAATATTATGTACAGTTTCTCCTCAGCTTTCCATAAAGGAGTTGTCCCAACAAGCAGCTGAAAGACTCAGATGCAGATACGTGCACCCAACCAATGAACAGAAGCTGCTGACCCTCTGGTTGAATTAGGGAAAAGCTGGAGGAAGCTGAGGAGGAGGGCAAACCTGTAGGAGGACCAGCAGTCTCAATTAACCTGGACTCCTGACATCTCTCAGACACTGGATCACCAACCAGGCAGCATACACCAGCTGAGATGAGGCCTCCAACGCATATCCAGCAGAGGATTCAAGGGTCTGGGTTCAGTCAGAGAAGGTGCACCTAACCCTCAAGAGACTGGAGGGCCCAGGAAATTTAGAGGTCTGGTGGGGACATCCTCAGGGAGACATAGGGGTTGGGGGTAGAAGGTATGGGATGTGGAACAGTTGGGGGGTGGACTGGGAGGGGAATAAAATCTGGAGTGTAAAAATAACAAACAAACAAACGAACGAAAAAACAAACAAACAAACAAACAAACGAACAAAGGAGTTGTCCCACTTTCATTATGTCTTCTCCCCTGAATGGAAACCCTGATCTTTGCCCTCACATCTCTATCATTAATCCTTTATTGCCCTGATCTAGGATCTTGTACCATTTATCGCTATCTGTAATCTACTTTGATTATTCACTTTAGCCTACCTGAGAACAGTGACCTAATGGTTTCATACCTTGTACAGATGGTACAATTTTCAATTAACGTATGCTAAGTGAGTTAATAAATAATAAAATAAGCAGAAATAAAGCTTAGCTCAGAGGAAAAGTTCTCCATTGGAGACACTGATTTAGACATCTTCCATATGGGAACAACAAATTGTTGAAATGATTAGTGCCCACGGGAAGTACAGGGACAACTAAAAAAAATCTCTGAAACAGGAAATTCTGATGAAATTCACATGAATATTTAAAGAATGAGCAGAAGGGGGAGGGTAAAAGAAAGAGCAGAAAAAAAAAAAGAAGAAAACTAGAAAAGTGTAGCAAACTCTTAGTGCCACAGAGGAGACTTCTCACTAGAAAAGGCAGTTTGGCACTCAGGTGAAGCAAACATGAAGTCCTCACCATGTGCTGGGGAGAACTATGCTAGGACATAAAAATTAACCAGAAAGTATTAGTGCAAAATTATTTAAGCAATGGCACAACCTGACAGAACAACTCTCCGTCCCAACTGCAGCCCTCACAGCACTCAGGACACCAGACAGACGCCCTGACTCATTCCCACTACTGTCAAAGCATACCCCTTTCACTGATGGGGAGATTAATACTGTCAGAGCGTACCCCTTTCACTGATGGGAAGATTAATACTGTCAGAGCGTACCCCTTTCACTGATGGGGAGATTAATATGACACACGCAGCCATGGACAACTTCAGCATCTTCCCAGGGGAACACTGTGATCTAAGAGTGCATGCTAATTCTAAAAATAATAAAATAATGTCGTTCTTTATGGGAAATCCAGAGACAGGTTCTACCTCAAGGTTTCCCCAAGACTCTAGGTTGATTTTAGCAAAGTGCATGAAGCCCTGAAATGACTTAAAGTAACTCACCAGACTTACTTTGGTGCAAGGCTATTTATTAGTTTCTTTTCTATTTCTGTGATGAAACATCATGTCTAAGGCTACTTATAAAAGAAAGAATGTTTACAGAGGGTTAGAATTTATAATGGTGGAGCAAAGGCATAGCAACAGGCATAGACAGGGAGCTCAGAGCTTACATTGTGATCCGCAAACAGAAGGTAGAGTACACTGGAAATGATGAAAGTCTTTTGAAACCTCAAAGCCAAAGACACTCCTCCAACAAGACTACACCTAATCTTTCATAGTTCCACTAAGTGGTGACCAAATATATAAACATATGAACCTTGGGGGGGGGGTTACACTCACTCAAACCATCATAGCAAGTAAGCTCCAACTCCCAGGTCTGACTCAGAAGGCCCACAAACATGCCTTCTAGCTTAAAACAAGATCCTTGGACTTATTCCAGAGCAAGACTCCTGGACTTTTCCTAAACTTGGACAGTTTAGAAGGAAAAATGCAGCTGATCCCCTACCTTGCATGCCATGTAGTCCGGGACCCAAGCAGATGCCTCCTCTTCTAACACATACTGCTTCCCATTGACTTGCTTTGACTTCTGGGATTCTGCCTTAACTCCAGCCACCAAGGGTCCAGGGAAATACTCTAGCTAAAGAAAAATGATTTTTCTTGCTTTTCTTTTGTTCTTCTCTAACAGACTATTAGTTCTTTTGTCTATATCATGCTGAGCAGCAGGGCTAAAGGCTTCTGCCAGGCAAACATGTTTAGCAAGCATACAGTAAACAAGATACATCCTGCTAAGCTGATATGTTTTAACAGCAAACTATAACATTTAGAATCTGAAAATTCTCACATCATTTACTTATTATGACATATTAATAGACTGGAGTTTGCAAGTAAAAAAAAATAAGGCAGATGTGTCCATTTATTTGCTTACTCTCTTCTTCCTAACTACAGATGCATCAAGCTCCTGTTGCCTTGACTTCTTGACAGTCCTACAATGACACAAACCCTTTCTTGTGTGTGTGTGTGTGTGTGTGTGTGTGTGTGTGTGTGTGTGTGTGTGTGAGCGAGAGACCCCGACCCATACAAATTTAACATTAATGCTGAAAGAGTGTAGAATTGAAGCAGGAGGTCATAAGCACAGTTGTGTATCCCTTTGTAATGTGCCTGTGTGCCTGTGCTGGCTGCCTCACTGAGGCCAAGCTAAGGATGCTCCACCCTTTCTGTCCTCACTACAGGCTGAATTCCACAGTTCTTGAAGCACAGTAACATTGTTAGAGGGTATAATTTCCTTTCCAAAGTACTATACATTCCTTAAGAAAATTATCAAAAGAGGTCATGACCATCCTAAGAAGTTTTTGTTTTTTAGTTTTACTTTTCTGTTTGGTTTGAGATAGGAACTTAATTCTGTAGTGCAGGTTGTCCTTCAACTCATGGCAAACCTATAGTTTCAGCCCCTCAGTGCTGATATTATAGGTATACACTGCTATAGCCAGCTTTCTATCTTGCTTTTTGTGTGTGTTTTGCTTCTGAGAATCTGGTGATAAACAGTTAGCTGACTTAATCTGAGCACCAGTCAGAGTTCAGCAAGTGACCACACAGGCAGCATTCCTAGCAGCAGCAAGAGACATGAGAGGGAACATGTTCCCAGATTCTAGATAGCAATGCATGGTTTCCAGCTTAAAATCCTGTTTTAGGGTTTTATTGATGTGAAGAGACACCATGGCCATGGCAACTCTTATAAAGGAAAATACTTAATTGGGGCTGGCTTTATCATCATGTAGGCAGAAATGGTGCTGGAGAAGGAGCTGAGACCTCTCTTCATTTTGATTTGCTAGCAGCAGAAGTGAGTGTGTGCCATACTGGGCATAATGTGAACATGTGAGACCGCAAAGCCCACCTCCAGAGTGACACACTTTTTCAACAAAACCACACCGACTCCATCAAGGCCATACCTCCAAATAGTGTCATTCATTATGAGCCAAGCATTCAAACACATGAGTCTATGGGGGCCATTCCTATTCAAACCACAAGTCCTCTGTTAAATTTTACTTCTAAGAAATCCATTGGCATCATTGCAAAACTAAAGTCTCTTGTATTTAAACACAATTTTCTATGAATTTGTTAAACAAATTCTCTTAATGTCATTTTCTTTTTAGTAACAACTACAACACGAAGTAGTATTTTGGGTCCTTAATCTTAAACTCTTTTTCTCCAGCTTCTATTTTCATCATCTGTATTATTTCACTACATTTTTATAGTAATGTATTATAAAAAGATGTGAACAGTATTGTTTGTGGTAATTTAATTTATATAGCACTTGATTCCTTAATATGATAAATATAATCAAAATGGTAATTATTTTTTCGACTTTCACAGATCAAGTAGCCTAAAACATAGAAAATATAGGGCAGGAAAGATGGATCAATGGTTAAGACTCCAAAATCTTTATTCTGGTATGCAAACTGCAGACCTGGCTCTACCCAACATTAGTATACAACATTTTCTTGACCCAACATCAGTCAGTATACATTTCATTGGTCACATTGTTCTTATCATTGAGGACAGTTTATTCCCAGTACCACATTTATTCATATGTGGATAAGTTGGATATGTAACATTTCCAAATTCAAGGGATAGTGCAAAATAAGAAATTCACGCTATCATTTAGACTGACGAGATTATAATGTTGTTTCCTTCTCTACCACTGGCTCTTTGCATACCTGTCTTTTAAAGCCCACTCCTTCAAGCTGACCTAGAGTCTCAGAAAAAAATGATATAGAACCACATTTTTACATTACATTTTTACATTTACATATGTCCACATGGAGGACCGTGAAAGGTAACATGGTCCCAGGTTGAGCTAAGGCTTTAAAAGCCCCAGAGACCCTGAAGGACAGTAGGAGCTTTGCCTGCTTGGGGCACTAGGCCTGTCACTAGTCGTAGCCCCGCATAGATTGTGGTCATCAGTCATGTAAGGGCAGTGCCCCAAGCCCCTTCACATGTAAGGGACCTGTGTAGTCACATAGGCTCAAGACAGACTTCCATACTAATGAGGTACCTAAAGGCCTGGAGGGCTTAACCAATACACTTTCCTTCCCAGACACATTTCCCTGCAAAAGGTATTTAATCTCAGGTCCACCCTCAGAAGGGGATATGGTTTTACACATCTACCTGTCATGCAGTCTGGTAAGATTTTTTTCTTCCTTAAGAATGAGAGAGCCTGGGCTGGAGAGATGGCTCAGCGGTTAGGAGCACTAACTGCTCTTCCAGAGGTCCTGAGTTCAATTCCCAGTAACCACATGGTGGCTCACAACCATCTGTAATGAGATTCGGTGTTGTCTTCTGGTGTTTCTGAAGACAGCTACTGTGTACTCATATAAATTAAAAACAAATTAAAAAAAAAAAAGAATGAGAGAGCCTGCTCTTAAAAAACATAAAAAAAAAGTAATTGAGTTCTAATATACCGTCAGATGAAGAAAAATCTGTTTGATGAGGTAAGCTTCCAAAAGACTTTTGTTTTTATAAAGAGATTTCTGATCTTCTGAAAGGAATGGATGAGAAAAGTGTGTATTTTCTCAGTGTCTAGAATCTAGCATTTCCATTGAGCTTGCCTATTTTAAATTATCTAGAGTCCATAGAACACTAAGCCTTGACACTAAGGCCATGAACTAACTTGCTTTCATTAACAACTACTATATACAATTGGGTTTCTCTGGATAGGTGTTTTCCTGGGTGTGTATAACCAAAAATTTCAGTAAACAGCAAAATCATGTAATTTCATATTAGTAAGGAATCCAAAACAAATCTTAGAGTCAAATGGCTTATTCAAAGTCACATACCCTACATCTGTGTTGGTAGTAGTCATGAGCACAGATGTCCTCAAAGTCACATGTTTACTTTATTGCAGTGACAAAGAACTTTAGAACAACTATTATTAAGTACAAGGGGAAGCTATGAGGTACTCTTTATTGTCTATGCTACCTTTGTATTTCAGACTCTTGTTTTGGCAAATGTCCTATTTTCAGCAAGGAAAGGCAAGGGTCCTACTTCATAAAAAACACAGGATGGAAAAGTCTGAAGTTTAGTAGAGATTTCCTATGCTATACAAAGTCAATGTTATCTTCATGGTTTTATTCTTACTCTGCATATTTTGCAGTAATACCTTTTATGGGTCACTGTATATAAAAGAAATTAAGTCTTAACTAAGTCCAGAGTATTTAGCGTAGGAGAAAAAAAATGAAGATGTTCTTATGTAAACTAAAATAAAAACAAAATCAGAATGCATCACACATGCAGCTCCTGGAACAGTTAAAGTATGTGGCTACCTTTTTCTTCAGTTCACAGGATCTGCTTCCGGAATCTTACAGTTAATACTTTTTTTTGGAGTTTGTGGTTCGCTACTGCAGATTTCTGTGTTGTACACAAAGAGGAGGCATCTGTACCCACCTTGGGGCTAGAAGGACTTCAAGGACATCAAGTCTCAAGCATTATTGTTATGTAAAATCACTGGTGATAGTTTTCATTGAATGAATCTGGAATTTTCTTCTCAATGTGCAAGATATCCTCACACCCACATCTCTCAGGTCCTCTAGTAAGAGGACAACACTGCTACCAATTCAAAGACAGCTTACAGCTTATTAGTATACAAAAGAAAAGAAAATGGAAAAAAGGGGGCACATCTTTCTAAAATGCCAGTATAAATTCTGAATATAAAATTCCATCAGGGATAGAGTGATGACTCAGTGGCTAAATGTGCTTGCTGCTAAGCCCGACAGCCTGAGTTCTATCCCCAGGATGTACAAACTGGATGGGGAGAGCTGACTTCATGCATGAGAACATACATACAAATACAGACAGGCCCACACACACTTAAGACTCACACGACCACCACTCTTAGTACTCCAATTACTACAGTCCCTGAAGAGTTTCAAGGCACTTTCAAGTGTCTGTATACTGCCCTTCAAAATTAATGCTCAGGTACACATTCCAGCTCCTACCTATTCATTTCATACTTCTACTCTCCCAAGAAACTAATACACAACTCAACTAACAAAACCTAGCACACTTCTGAGGATACTTAACAACCTTCTTGGGGAGCAAAACCTTTACACGGTCAATAATTTGTTATTATTTTAAACTTTTAAGCTGTTATCTCCATTACCAAAGCACTTCAAGGCAATACTGCGTACATGTCTAAATTAGATTTCGACTTTAGTATATACTACTCCCCAATGCATCTGCATATGAAAAACATGCTTTACCCCGACCACAGGTGTATGCTCAGCATTTATCTTGTTAAAGGTCTCGTTTTCTGCATCAGAATGCCATCAGTCTTCCTATTTGGCTTTTGTAATACATTAGAAGTAAGTTATCCATTACAGCTGATGAGGTCAAGTTCCAGAATGCATAGTGATATGTGCACAGCAACCAATCACAGCACTATCTGATTTAAGCCGCCTAAAATACAGGTCAGTGATTAGCAGGAAAATGCAACATTTACCTTCTAGTAAAATACAAATGCAAAGTATTTAATTTCCAACTAAAAAGTTCAGTGGTGTGTAGAGTAACAGGACAATTTAAATGAAAGGAACACAAAAAGAGATGCTGCATGTCTACTGCTTGAAAGCATCCACCCAATACTGACTCCCAACCTATATATTTGAAGTTGTAATCACATAATACTGTATCACTTGCTGTACCCACAGTGTTTATCATTGAGAAGGCAGGTTTAATATATATATATATATATATATATATATATATATATATATATATGTGTGTGTGTGTGTATACACACACATACATATATATATGTATATATATGTATAGGTATAGGTATAGATATAGATATAGATATTTGTTGCCAAGCCTTAAAATAATCCTGAGTTTGAACCTTGGGACCCACACATGTGGTAGAGGAGAGAACTGACTTCCATGGTTTGTCCTATGACCTTCACATACACGCACAGCCTGCATAACACACAATTCTTTTCTTTTTTTTTTTTTTTTTTTTTTTTTTGAGATACAGTTTCTTTGTGTAGTCTTGGCTGTCCTAGAACTATGTAGAGCAGGCTCACAGAGATCTGTCTGCCTCTGCCTCCTAAGCACTAGGATTAAAGGCAGCACCACCACTGCCTGGCCGCAACAAAATTTTTATTGTAGTAAAATAAACATAATATGATTTAGCAACACCACCCGTGTGTGTGTGTGTGTGTGTGTGTGTGTGTGTGTGTGTATTACATGCACATGGGTGTGTGAGTACACATGTCTATCTGGAGGCCAGAAGAGAGAATACCAGATTATCTTCTACCACTCTCCATTTTATGTCCTTTCAGACAGGTCTCCTAGTCAACCTGAGGCTCACAGCTCCGGTTATAATGGAAGACAAGTGAGTTTTCATGATCGACATCTGTTTTTGCTTTAGTCCTGGGATTACAGAAGCACCTAGTCATTCCTGGGTTTCTAATGCAAGGGCTGGGAATTCTAGCTCAGGTCTTTATGCTTGCAGAGCAAATGCACTGAGCTACCTCCTCCCCAGCCTTTTATAAAGAATACTTGTAAATGACTTTAATCTATCCAGTATAGAGATAAAAGATCCTTTTTCTTTTATATATTTTTTTTTTTATATTTACAGAAAGCTTAAGGAAGTCAGGTATACCACTATATAACATGCAACCAAAAAAAAAAAAATCAGTAAATTCAATAAATGACTTAAGAAATAGTTTTTACTGAAAATTCAAGTTATTATCAATAATCTATATTTTTAGAGAATAGCTATAATTGCAAAGTTTCTTTTGCTGACATCAAACTGATAGCAAAAACAGGACACTATAAAATGTGGAAAGGGCACTCGTGGTCTAAAATATTGTTAGTTGCTTTAAACACTTAAGATTGTTCTCAGCAAATCAACGACAAAACTGGGAAGGACCTTGACACCAATCCTTAGTATCCCCTTTATGGACAAACTCAAGGCATAACTGCACATAGTTTCTGAGTTTTCACCATATGAAAAATTTAAATATAACAAAGGAAAGCTCTCAGATGGAATTGGAAGGAAATTTGGTAAGAAAGAAAAAGAAATCATCATGGTTGATGGTATGTGAGATACTCTGAGTGTTCAGCATGATGATGCACACCTGTCCTGTAATCTGTTCCAGAATGCACTACCAGAAAGACAGGAAAGGAGAAAGGGAAGGAGGGGTTCTCTAACTGCCTTGAAATGAAAATATGAAACCTGAACTAAGTGGAACCTATCCAGAGTATGTCTGGAAGTTAAGGTTGACAGTATTATAATAAGCATTGCCTTATTTGTTTTCTTTCATGTAATAAAAGCTAAAAAGTATATATGTTTACATAAATAAAAAGAATTTAAAAAACCCCACAAACATGCTACTTTCGAATGTAGGGTTTTTGATCTCCATATAAAGATATGGTTGGAGGCAAAATCTCATTTAAAAAATTTTTTACTTTATGAGTTTTTGAAATAATCATTCAAAAGTAAAATCAAATGGCACATTACTGGAAATATCAATCAGCTTAAGAACAAATAGAATTAAGTGAAATGCCCACACTATGCTAGATCATTTTGGTTCACTAGGAGATGTTGAGCAGAGAGAAAAGGTTTTCCTTAGTGACTGTCTCTGAAGTGACATGTAGGGGGAAAAACTAGCCAGGAAGAAAATAATCTGAAAGAGCAAAGAAGCTGGTGTCTACTCAAGGGGCTCAGATAAACCTTTCTCAGGAGCAGAGCTTTTGTTTGTTGTGACACCATGTAGGCCTGTTTGTCTAGAAGTAGCTACCTAAAATAGGCAGGCCTTGAACGCACAGAGATCCCCTGTATCTGCCTTCCAAACGCTAGAAATTAAAGGTGTACTAAGAGAGACGGGCTCTACTCCTCCTGTACCTCCATCTTCCCCTTCTTTTCTCTTAGCCCACCTGTGAACAGTAACTAGTCAACAGGAGTCGCATGGCAAGTGAACTTAGGATCAATAGACACAGAGGTTAAAACCACCACAGATATTTCCTTCCACAAATTCCTATTAAAACACTGAAGTATTAAGAAAATTATATTCTTGCACAAGATTCTTTTTTATTAGCAAAACCACTTGTATGGTAGGAGCAGAGGCGGGTCTTTAAATCCCAGTGGATGCAGGAAAAACTCAGTGACATTCTATTCAGGTTATTCCTCATGTACAAGTACCTTACAATTAGTATTATTCACAATTGAATACATTCTAAATCAAGGGCACAAATTCCCTAAGGTTTTTTTTCACAACCATCTATAGTAGGAACTGAAAACACTGTTAAGGCGAGTGGAAGGAACTGCTCTGCTCACCCTGATTCTCTTCATGTGGACTTTACTCCCATTCCTTCCCTCATTCCCTATAGTTGACTGTGTACCCATCCTTCCCTGATTATATGCAGGCTGTGCTTCCTTCCCTTCCCTGATTCTAAGTTGACTGTGCTTGTACCCTTAAGTGCCCGTGTGTAAGTCAGTCACAGTAACATACAATAATCACTGAGTAGTAAAGCTAAAAATAATTACCTGGAGAGAAGCATCATCAACAAAATACCCACAATACAGTTATCTTCTGGCTAAGTGACTGCTGCTTGGCCCTTAGGTGTTAAGACTTTCCTGTGCAGTAGTATCACAAAGATCCCTGTAGCACCTGTTTATTACATGTACGACAACTTTGAAAATATACCACTAAAGAATACACAGGCATAACACAGGACTCTTTTTTCTTTCATACTATTTTGGAGAAGTGTGGGCCTTCTGTGCTTCCACACACAGGCACACAGGATGGGAAATACATTTAAATATTCCTAAAGTCCCTGTCAGTCTGAGCTCATGAGAAGCTATCACATAGCCTGAGGATGGGGGCAAGCATGGTGTTCCTTCTGCTTCAATTATACCGTGTTACCTGTGAGCAGCTAGGATTTTCCCTTAGGAGCCCAACATATTGCAAGATTTAGTAATTCTGATTAACAGCCAAAAAAGTTAAGAATGTCTACAAATGAACTATTTGTTTACACTTCTGTCTACAGGGAATGAACTGTGGCACAGTTTAGCCACCAACTTCCATGTCTTTAAAAGAAAGCCTGTGAAGAACATGATCTTAAAGTTCACCCTTTACCTCTTCTTTCCACACAGCCTCTGAATTAACTAAGGATAGAGCTGAAACTACACACAGGCCTGTACCCTTGAGAGCCCACTGGTAAAAACTACATCTTTTCTTAAGGAGGCACCACACGTTTTTATTTTATATTTGAAACTGTTCCCATGAAACTGACTGTTTAGGTTAGAACTCTCTAAAGACTTCCCTGTAAGGCTTCCTATACACTTCTTCACTAGGTATCTAAGTCTCCACACAACTACTTAAGATTTTCCTGTGGGGCTTGGCTTCTTCAACTGTTTTGTGCTATTTTTTTTTTTCAAGTTTAGTGAAATTTGTATGAAAGTCCTGATTTTACAGAGCAGGCAGGCTTTCTTCTGTTGGTTTACAAGCTATTATTTTGCTAATTAAACATATACATCTGACCTACAATTATTCCTACCCACATTCTCCTGAAATTCTATCAGGGGTACATATGACAAGTTGGTCCCGATTTGAAGATGACAGCTGCAGTTTTAGGGGCACACAGCCTGGGGCTGGCAGTGCGGGCAGCCTTCAGCTTTGTGTCCATCAGATCAAAGAACAAAAGGCAGCGCTTCCTCCCCAGACCTTCCTTAGCAATAGAGGAAGGCAGGCTTGACATAAAAGTCCCATCAAGAAAGGAAGCCCAGTGTAAGCCAGTCACAGTTCCCGGTAAGACACACCAGAAAGCTGACCCACCTTGGAGAGCTGCCGCCTGAGGCTAAAGCGCTGGACCATGGTCGTGAGGATCTCCTAACAAAGCGATCTACCCGGCAAGGGTGTCTTTTTCTTCTTTTATTAAAACACAGCTTCTAGGGGGAAGTCACTGGCGGCACATTTGAAGGCTGACAGAGTTCGATGGATTCCCCAGGAGTCTCAGCAAACTTGGAAGCACTTCATTGTTCTACGGAGACAGCACAGCCTAGGAGCGGCAGGCGGGGCGGATCCCAGCCCAGTGCCAGGCTCTCCCCGCACTTCCTGTGTCAGCTGGAGGGTCCAGCCGTAAGGACCACCCCTTCCCCTCCCGCCAACCTTCAGGCAGGGTGCCGGGTACCACCTGAACCTTGGGTTTTTGCTCTTGAGGCCGAGGCTGGAGGTGGGTGGCACCTGCCGGTATGGCAGCATCTACTGCCCTGTTCTGGAGTCAGGGACCGGCCTCCACCCAGGTAATCTCTGAGAATACAAGGGGGTGGTGGCAAGGGGGGAGAAGGAGGTGGGAGCGCCAGCCGACACCAGCTCCAGCTCCAAACGGAAACTCCTCCCAGCTGACTCGCAGCTGTACGGCTTTGTCTAGTATAATTGGCCGAGCCTTTCCTCTTATTCACCGAGAGGCTCCAGTGGGAAGGAATGTCAGGTGCAGGGAGCATACTTGGACGGTGACTACAACTCCAGGCTCAAGTTAAAGGCTAAGGCGGCCTCCAGAGGTGAATGCCTCTCTTGTTGGAACAAAGTATTTTTAAAAACTGGCACAAAAACCAAATAGACCAGCTTAGAGTGCATCGATTCAGATAAAGGGAAACGGAAAGTGACAACCTCAGGGGAGATCCAAAGATCGCTGGCCACTCTTCCTCTAAATGAGCCAGCCTCCTCTTCCAAATGAGGGCAGAACTTGTTGGTATCCACTGGTTTTGTGCCTACAATGCTCTCTTCTCCATTTCCATGAGCAGGATTAGGCCCTGTACTAGGTTTGTGGCTTTTGTAGGTGTAAACTCCGGATGTACAATCAGAATTCAGATATATTGTCCTACTGACTTCTCAAAACATCCCTTTCAAGTTTGTGCTAGAGTAAGGACTTTTCAGATAAATCAGGAACCTTCTCTAAAACCTCAATATAATTATTATGCTATTATATTCTCAGCCAAGAAAATGGAAAAATTAATTTGAAAATAAAATAAAGCTTCTTGCAAGGCTATTCTCAATTACTCCATTCCCCTGCACTGGCTTCCAATTACTTACAAATAGAATGCAAGACGCTCTCACTTCATTCTACAGAGACACTGTACCTTTGGAATCACCGACAATATACACTAAATTTAAACCAAGGCAGGCTCCAAAAACTTAAATCTTGCCTCTTAAAAAACCATAAACAGAATAGGGTTACCCTGCTTAAAAAAAAAAAAAAAAACTTTCAAAGCTTGAAAGTAACAACTAGAGCAACTATGAGTAAACGTGGAAAATGGCCCATATTTTATGATGCAGAGTATGCAAATATAACCTGATACTGAAACTAACAGACTAAAACAGCAGTCCTCAACCTGTGGGTTATGACCCCTTTGGGGGTTGTACAACCTTTTCACAGGGTCACATATCAAATATCCTACATATCAGATATTTATTATATCATGATTTATAACAGTAGTGAAATTTAGTTATGAAGTAGCAATGAAAATAATTTCATGTTTTGGGGTCACCACAATATGAACAATTGTATTGAAGGGGTGCAGCATTAACAAGGTTGAGGACCCCTGGATTAAAATAATTCAAGTGCAAAGTTAGTTGGCTTACAGTAAACTTCTGCAGTAACTGCTTTTCTTGTCACAGAAAATGAAATGGAGTCTCGAGCTGAACTTAGTGATCCACACCTCTAATCCCAGCACACTTAGGAGATGGAGCTAAGATCATGAGCTGAGGTCAATCTGGACTCTACAGTGAGACCCTATCACAAAGAAAAAAAAGTCTGCTTAAAAAAAGGGGTGTGTGTATGTGTGTGTGTGTGTGTGTGTGTGTGTGTGTGTGTGTGTGTGTGTGTGTGTGTGAGAGAGAGAGAGAGAGAGAGAGACAGACAGACAGACAGACAGACAGACAGACAGAGAACACATGTATACCAGGAAACATGGTAATCTAAAACCAAGCCCATATTACAGTTCTAAGATTCTTTCTATTCAAAAATAGAAATGGAAGTAGGTAAAATATGTCAAAAGACAGTACACATTAAGTATCAATCATGAATTGAGGAGGGAAGGAGGCTGGAGCTCAGTGTTAGAGCATCTAGCACTGAGTAGCACTGGGTAAATAAAAAGGGAGGGAATAAGAATCTTAATTGAACTGAAAGGGATATAAATGCTTAATGTACCAGAATATAAGAGGACTTAGGGTTAAAGAGACCAAATTTGACTGCCTTTCTTGTGGAAATTCATTTCTTTGCCTAGTAAAACAAAGTCTAATTACTTTAATGCAAATAATTATGTTAAAATATCATTATGAATGAATGTGAAACGGGGTCCTTAGTCAAAAAAACTATTTAACTACCTGAGCCATTATAGAAAAATTGCAATCTCTAAGTCTGGCTTATTTTGAAGAATGGGAAGGTAGGTAGGTAGGTGTGTGTGTGTGTGTGTGTGTGTGTGTGTGTGTTTTGTTTTTTTGATGATAGACAATAATAAAGGTAACAAAATAACATAGAGAAAGACAGAAACATAACCTGCACAAAAGTCCACAGCTTTATAATCTTTATTTTTCTCTTTCTCATATTCTAGTATTCAAATAACAGTGCCCTTGTTTTGGAGTTTGTGAAAAAAAAAAATCGGCAACACTTAACTATTTCTATGGAGAAAGACAAGAATCTTCCCTAGGATCATAAGAGTCATATACCCTTTGTGAACTGGTTAAACGTATGCACTCAGGTCCTGGAGCTTACATTTACACTGTTAATGACCATCACGGTATTTGAATACATCCCAATCGGTTCAGAGATCTGGAAAAACGCCATTGCTAGATTAGAGTCCAGCCACGGGTAAAGAAGAAGAGCACCAGTCATTTAGCAATTCTGTATTCTGCTTGTCTTTGAAATTTTTGCCCCACCTTCCAGTACTTTCCCCTTACTTGTCAAACAATCTACTTCTAAAGCTGGCAGTAGTCTTTGTATATATCATTTGGCAAAAAACCAAGCAAGCAAGCAAGCAAGCAAGCAAGCAAGCAAGCAAGCAAGCAAGCAAGCAAGCAAACAAACAAACGACAACAACAACAACAAAAACTTTTAGATTTTTAATACATTGTAGCAAAAAAATGAATCAGTATCTGTAATACAACACTAAAAAAGGCAACAGGTAGCTTTAGATGTTTTGCTATTCATGTATACATGTATACAAAAATGAAACTCCCTGGGCATAGCACATGCCTTTAATCCCAGAATTTGGGGAGGCAGGGGCACACAGATCTTGGTAAGTTCAAGGTCAATCTGGTCTCCCCAGCAAGCTCAGTAACAGTTTGAAAACTTGAATTCACACACTCTAAGTTACAGGTAAGTTTATCTAAAGCTGGACACACCTAAAGTACTTTAGCTATGGCTATTTCACCACTATGGTGTCCTGTCTTAGAGTTATATGAAATAAACTGTAATCTTCAAACCACTCTGTGGAGTTTAACAGATTTTTGTGAAAATCTAGTAGAAATAACTGCAGTGACAACTATCAATCAATCAATCCAATCAATCAATCAATCAAGTTGTAAGGACATAATAGAACTTCATTATGCAAAGCACATCATTTCAGAGCAAGGACTTCCAGATACATTAGGAGTGGGATGAAGCACACTCTTTATTAAGGAGGGTACAATCCTAGAGGACTTAGTGTTACACAACAGTGCTATTAGGGATAGCAGTTATAAAAAGTGATGAACTTTGGGATATAAAAATACTGGAAGTTTGAGTCCAAGTTTTTTTAAGAATTTTGCAAGTAGTTCATGAGACAGCTTGTTCTGACATAGGTCTGTGATTCTAGCACTAAGTGGGCTGAAGAGGGAGGGGGTCAAAAGTTCAAGTTCAAGACCAGCTGGGTTATGTGAGTTCCTGCTCAAAAGGAGAAGGGGTGAGGGGCACAGAAAAAACACAGAGGTATGAAATGATTAAGTATCTGTAGAATGGAAATGAAAATGCTAATAAAATTTACTAATTTTAAATTTGCACACATATGTAAACTAATGTCTAAAAAACTGTTCCGGGGTTGGGGATTTAGCTCAGTGGTAGATCGCTTGCCTAGGAAGCGCAAGGCCCTGGGTTTGATCCCCAGCTCGGGGAAAAAAAAAAAAAAAAAAACTGTTCCAAAAGAAGTATGATTATTACCTGGCTTTAAAGCAAGGGATGAAATTGATATCCAGAAATCTTCATCAATAATGCTACCAGTTGTAGGGTTACTTATGCAATCCAAGCTCTGAAGTGATACCGATTTTTCTTATGTAAAAGAAATCTCCCATTAGATAACAAATAAGATACCTGAAGCAAATTAACTTCTGTAATTTGTAAAAGGCCAAGCAACTGTCAGTGTAAAACAGTCCTGAAAGAAATACAATTTATTAAGCTACAAGAAGTTAAATTATGTTCATAGCCCTCTCCAAAAGAACCAAAAACAAACAAACAAACAAAAAACAAAACAAACCCCCTGAAACCCTAATAGTAGCTGAGTTAAGCAACAGCCACATTTACCAAGTCAAGTTTTCATGTTAGTGATCTCTACATTTTCTTTAAGATACATTGGAACAGTTGGCTTTTTTATTTCTTTTTTAAATAAAAGCAATGTTTGATGCTAGGCATAGTAGTACACGCCTTTTATCCCTTCACTCAGGAGGCAAAGGCAGGCAGATCTCTCTGAGTTTGAGGCCACTTTGGTCTAAATAGGAAGGAAGATCCAGAACGGCCAGGACTATATAGAGAAATCTGCAGTGAATAAATGAAAGGGAACAATGATGAAGAAGAAGCAGAGAGTAGTTTCATGAGACACTGGTGCAAGTGTGCACATGTACACAGGCACCACAGACAATAATATTTATATAAAAAAACAAACTAAAATTTCTAAATCACTATAGGTTTTTCTCCTTATCAATCAGCCCTACCTGCCAACTCGATGATCTTTCTATTTAAATTCTACCTGTTCTTCTGTTCCATTTTAAGAATTAATTTATTATTTTTGTCACTTATTTCCCGTTTCTTTTTTTTTTCTTCCTTCCTTTCTTTTTTTTTTTTTTTTTCGGAGCTGAGGACCATGCTTGATGGGGCACATGTATAATACTAAAACTCAAGAGGGTGAGGCAGGAGGATTACTACCTCTTCAAGACTAGGCTTGTTTACCTAGAGTGTAAGAAGACAAACTTTGCTATAGAGTGAGGACCTATCTCAAAACACCCAAAAGAACCAGCAAATAAAACTCCACAAAATTAAGACAATCAGTACAGTACATGAAGAACAAGATAAACTCATTTATAAACCAATTAGAATATTGTAGTAATGTGATACATTTCCATTGGGGGTTTTTATTTTTTAAATCTATAATTACTTTTGGAATATTTAGCTGTTATAATCATTGTAATTCACATCCTTTATTATGAATTTGCATACATATGTACTTAAAAACCATAGTTTTGTCTGTAATCACAAATTTGTTTGTTTCCTTTCTGACCCAGCTTATGTCGTGTTGTATCTTTTCCAATTCTCCCATCTCCTGGTTCTCTAATGTACATCAGGCTGTCCTGGACCTCTTTACCTTCTTGCCTCTGCCTCCTAACTGGTTTGAAACTCCTTGAAAAAAATTCAGTATGCTGGATTAACTGGGAAGATGTTGGCCACAAATAAAAAAAAATTAGTTAGATAGAGATCTGTTATATAATAAAATATGACATCTAAAATTAGTAACAATAATAATTTTTCTGCAAAACAAATTTTAAGTGTTCTTTCTATAAAAAAAATGTATCTGTGGTAATGCCATGCTAATAAGTTTAATTTATCTATTTGACAATATGTGTACACACATGTATATATCAAAACACCACTGTATATGATAAAATGTATAATTTTTGTAAATTAAAACATAAAATGCTGAAAAATAAAAATCCAACAATTTACTCCTAAGCTAGTCTCAATACATATGGCTTACATATTTTACATATACCATTTTCTGTTGCTGCCATATATCTCACAGCGTGGACAAACAGCAGTTTACCTAACCACTCTGAATGACCTTTAGAGTATTTCCCTATTTTTGCTTGTACAAACAACACTACCTATAAAAGCCTGCATGAACAAGCGTTTCTTCAAGGCTGATACTGAGATAGGATTAAAACTACAGCTCAGTTTTTCCTGAAACCTCATCCATTTTGGCTTCTCATTATTTCTGTTGCTTCTCAAC
Organism: Rattus rattus; assembly: GCF_011064425.1. NCBI lineage: Eukaryota > Metazoa > Chordata > Mammalia > Rodentia > Muridae > Rattus > Rattus rattus. Next base: position 30,605,047 of record NC_046159.1, on the reverse strand, counting down.
TCACAGATATATCTGGAAAACTGATCCAAGGGCAGACAGTTCCTATACTACATATGAGCTACTTGACTTTCTACTGTTACTTGGTTTCTCATGCATTTAGGATGCCTGTCTTCATTTCTGATTTTGTTAATTTGAATACACTCTCTGTGCCCTCTGGTTAGTCTGGCTAAGGGTTTATTTATCTTGTTGATTTTCTCAAAGAACCAGCTCTTCCTGTTTTTTTTTTTTTTTTTTGACTCTTTGTAGAGTTCTTTTTGTTTCTACTTGGTTGATTTTAGTTCTGAGTTTGAATATTTCCTGCTGTCTACTCCTCTTGGGTGTATTTACTTCTTTTTGTTTTAGAGCGTTCAGGTGTGATGCCAAGCTGCTTGTGTCTGCTCTCTCCTGTTTCTTTTTGGAGACACTCAGAAGCTATTAGTTTTCCTCTTAGCTCTGTTTTCATTGTGTCCCATAAGTTTGGATATGTTGTGCCTTCATTTTCATTAAATTCTAAAGAGTCTTTAATTTCTTTCTTTATTTCTTCCTTGACCAAGTTGTCACTTCCGTGTGTATGTGGGCTTTCTGTTGTTTTTGTTGTTATTGAAGACAAGCCCTAGTCCATAGTGATCTGATAGGATGCATGGGATTATTTCAGTCTCCTTGTATCTGAGACCTGTTTTGTGGCCACTTATATGGTCAATTTTGGAGAAGGTGCTGTGAGGTGGGGAGAAGAAGGTATATTCTTTTGTTTAGGATGAAATGTTCTATAAATATCTGTTTAAATCCATTTGGTTCATAACTTGTTAGTTTCACCATGTCTCTGTTTAGTTCTGTTTCCATGATCTGTCCATTGATGAGAGTGGTGTGTTGAAGTCTCCTACTATTATTGTGTGTGGTGCAATGAATGCTTTGAGCTTTAGTAAAGTTTCTTTTATGAATGTGGGTGCCCTTGCATTTGGAACATAGATGTTCAGAATTGAGAGGTCATCTTGGTAGATTTTTCCTTTGATGAGTATGAGGTGTCCTTCCTTATCTTTTTTGATAACTTTTGGTTGAAAGTCGATTTTTTTTTTGATATTAGAATGGCTACTCCACCTTGGTTCTTGGGACCATTTGCTCAGAAAAAATTTTCCCAGCCTTTTACTCTGAGGTAGTGTCTGTCTTTGTCATTGAGGTGTGTTTCCTGTATCCAGCAAAATGATGGGTCCTGCTTACGTATCCAGTCTGTTAGTCTATGTCTTTTTATTGGGGAATTAAGTCCATTGATGTTAAGAGATATTAAGGAATAGTGATTGTTTCCTGTTATTTTTGTTGTTAGATGTGGAATTATGTTTGTGTGGCTATCATCTTTTGGGTTTGTTGCAAGAAGATTATTTTCTTGGTTTTTCTAGGGTGTAGTCTCCCTCCTTGTGTTGGAGTTTTCCATCTATTAACCTTTGTAGGGCTGGATTTGTGAAAAGATATTGTGTAATTGGTTTTGTCATGGAATATCTTAGTTTCTTCATCTATGATAATTGACCTATAAATTTAGTGTTCATGAGGAATGACAGGGAACTGTAATCAATTCCCTCTCTAAATATCAAGGGACAACTGTTGTATATTTTCTATCATTTAGCTTTGTTCTCTCTCCTCTCCTCCTCTCTTCTGCTGTTATCCTCTCTTCCTCCTTATCCCTCTTCTCAATTTGACTGTCTGGTTTCATAGCCCAGGCTGGCCATGAACATCTGGCAATCATACTGGTCCAGCTTCAGTATAGTACAAGGACTGTAGCCACACACCATCATACCCCGCATATCTGTTTTCCTCTTAAATTCTTTTTGATTAAGCAGTCTTAGTCATTGTGTGTCTTTCTTTGAGTGATCGCAATTACAATATACATTCTTAATTCTTACATTCTATCTTAAATACCCCAAATAATTCAAGTCTTTAAAAACAACATAACTTAGCTGGATATAATTGCACACCTTAGAAGTACTCAGGAGGCAGCAGGCAGATCTCTATGTTCAAGGCTACCCTAGTCTACATGCTGAGTTTAGGCCAGCCAGAGCTACAAAGAGAAGCCTTGCCTCAAAAAACAAACAAGGCAACTCTTATAATGCTCCCTTTACTATTGTGTGTTTTGTTTGTACAAAATTAAAAAAACACTTTAAAGCTCTATTGCTAAAGAAAATCACACAAGAGATAGAAGGATAGATCAGCGGTTAAGAACACTGGCTGCTGTTCCACTACTTACATGGCAATTCACAACATGTGATACACAGATAGCTATATAAAAAAAAAATCCATACAGATTATTTTATAATAAACAGGGGAAGTTGGCATTCAAAGGAAAACTGAATGCAGAGTAAACAAAGTGATACTATGATTTCAGCTACCTTGATATTTGCTCAAACCCTATCTATATAAGGACTGGCCTAGCAGCCAGTATTAAGGATTATGGGGCAGTGGCCCCATTGTCAGGCACTGTGCAGCTTGTGCTGCACAGAAGACTCTAGCATGGCTCTAGCTTAGTTAGCTCAATACTCAATAGGGATTACAACTTTCCCTTTACTTAGCATAAAGAATTCCCATTTGTCTCAATCTTTCCTCCTACTAGAATATTCCTGTGAATGATCAGAATGAATTTCTACACTAGACAGAGGAGTCTATTAACTTGGCTATTAAGCTATTTATTTAACTCTGAAAGCTGATCACATAAAATATACTTTGTAGGCCCAAACTGCTCACCTACTGACAATTTCATATGGTTTGAAGTATAAGATGTAATAAAAGTCAGACCTAAGGAAGAAAACACAAAAAAGGCTCTAGCAGCAAGAAGAACAAAAAACCTCTAAAGCTTTTTTTCACCAAGCCAAGATTGAGAAAACCAAGTCTTAATACCCACAATCAAATGGTAAGATATTCTGTCATGCTATGCTAGACCAAAGAGAAGAGAGCTCAAGTTTAGTTATTTAGTAGAAAGAAGGTAATCAACAAAAGTTATCTAGAAGTAATTAGTTGCTACAGAAATACTGTTCTAACTGCTAGAAGAAATGAAAGAGCAAGCCTGTGTCAGAGTCTTTAAAAGCTGGTCATGGTGAGGGGTGCACACCTTTAAGCCAAGTACCTGGGAGGCAGACTTGGGCAGATTTCTGTGAGTTTGAGGTCAGCCTGTTTACATAATGAGTTCCAGGACAGCCAGGACTTATGTACAGAGACCCTGTTTAAAACTTAAAACAAACAAACAAAAAATAGAAAAAGAAAAAAGGAAAAAAAAAAAGAAAGAAAAAGAGAAGACTCCTTTACTTAAGTGGAAAGTAATGGAGTAAACATAGGACCGCTCAGATTCTCGCAATTATTACTGATATTGAATAGTGAAAGGTATAAACTCATAAGGTAAAGAAGACTGGAAATGAGATAGCAACAGACAAGAGAAGTCAACAAAGCTTGGGAAGGTGAAATGAATGTACACAGGAAAACAATAAACTTCGCTTTCAGCTTTTTTGAGTCAGGTAGGTACTTACATGGGTAGCAAGTGCTACAGTAGAGAACAACCAGAAGCCGGCCAACTGTACCCAAACTATGGTCGTATGTTGAGGAGGACTTGAGCTGCTTTAAAAGCAGGGCTGATTTAAATGGTCAAACATATCAACTTATCACTTTAATACACACTAAGCATAATGGCTGGAGCTCTGCTGAGTAATGAGGCTGAATCAACCAACTAGAAGGATGAACTACAAACTGAGAATTTCAGTGTTTCTCCTGGTCTTCTAGAATGCAAGCATCCAGGCCCATCACAGCAGTCATTGCCTACCACTCAAACACAAAGGTGAAGGGTTAAATGAAGAAAAACCAAGTAAAGAGAGGACCTATAGATGATAAAATGCAAGGTCTGAAAACAAAACCATCAAAAAACTGGCCTAATTATACCATAACAAAATCTATCTATCATACAGGTCCTCACCAAAAATACATCTAATGGCTCTGTCAAGTATGAGAAGACAACCATAGTTGACTAGATATTTGAGACAGGTTTAGAGCAATGAAAGACTAAAACATGGGTTAGACATGGGGAGACATACACATTACAGGAAGCAAAAGAAAATATTCCTAAAGACAAAAGAAAATAAATTTATAAAATAAGAACATGTTGCTTTGAAAATAAACAGGATGGGCAATAGGGTGCGTGTATACCTTTTTTTTTTTTTTTTTTTTTTTTTTTTTTTTTTATTATTAACTTGAGTATTTCTTATATACATTTGAATGTTATTCCCTTTCCCGGTTTCAAGACAAACATCCCCTCCCCCTCCCCTTCCTTATGGGTGTTCCCCTCCCAACCCTCCCCCATTGCTGCCCTCCCCCAACAGTCTAGTTCACTAGGGGTTCAGTCTTAGCAGGACCCAGGGCTGCGTGTATACCTTTAATCGCAGCACTTGGGAGTTAGGGGCAGGCAGCCTGGTCTACACAAAGAGGGGAGGGGGAGGGGAGGAGGGAAGGAGGGAGGGGGAGGGGAATGGTGGAGGGAGAGAGGGTGTAAATGAGTTCCAGGACAGCCAGGGCTACACAGGGAAACCCTGTCCCCCCACCCCCCCAAAAAAACCCATAAATAAATAGAGTGAGTATGGTGGTGCACACCTTTAACCCCAGCATTTGGGAAGCAGGTTTTAGAATTTTTTATAACAAAACTTAAGGTAATAACTCCTTGGACAATGATAACTGCCTAAAAATGGACAGAAGCACATTCATACTGATATGACATTAATAGTACACTGAGATTTAAAAGTTAACTAAAAAGTTTATGGTGGGGGCGAATCAAGAAGAGAACTTAATTATCATCTTCAATGAAATAAAAATAGCAGCATAAACAAAGCTCTTTAGATAAATTCCAGAACAAAGTTAAAAAATAAGTTTATCTGAACAAAGCTGGGAGTGGGTCAAAGAAATTCTCAATTTCTGAAACTCTGCAAAGACTTAATTTCCTTTTTTTTAGCATGTTGTAGTGATAAACACATTAATGAAGTTATATGTGTAGCAGAATACCTGTATGTGAGCATTCTGAAACCTAGAAAGTAATAAATAAGCCTATGGTAATTCCTTCATAGGAAATAAAATACAGAGTGTGTCATATTCCTAGTGTTGACAAGCAAAAAAGAATTTTTAACTAATTAGTTTCAGTAACTCTCTAAAGTATTAAGGTGCATATGCAAACAAGCTTTAACCTACAGCTACCTGTCCCTGTGGCCAACTTGCACCACTGGTCTTAGAGCTTCAGTTCAGTTTTCCTCTGTCAAAGTTTTTTAGAAGTTCACCTGATTCTTCAAATGGTGCTAGAACGATATAGAACTGTGGCACCATACACACTGAATGATAAAAGATACAAACTAAAACAAAGGAAAAAGTGTAAACCTTAAAGGAAAGAGATAAAGATAGTGTTTACAGAAAAATGAATGGTTAAACCATTCATAATTATATAAGTATAATGACTTTTGATCTTTTCCACTGAATATCAGTATCTTTTACAAAGCTTTTTTTGGGGGTGGGGGGAGAGGTTTTCAATAGTAACTAATTTTTTTTAATTTAATTTCCTTCCACTAAAGCAGTTAAAAACAAAAAATTACTCAAAAAATTTTACTTAGAAAGATACACTAGATGTGAGCCATATATCTAAATGAGATAACTAATTTAATGTATTGGTTTTAATTAATAAGATATACGAGCTATGAATCCTTGTAACAATAAAAACAAGTCAAAGTTGTTATGAATTTGTTTGTCAATCTACACATCTCTACTCTGGTGCAGCAAATTCACTGGCATAAAACCAAGGGCAAAATACAAAGACACACATATTGTCAGCAGCATGCTGATCCAAAGCCGGTGACACTGTGACCTATATTCTCCTCAGCTCTAATCAGCTCAGAAAACCTTTATTCCCAGGCTCGCAAAGCCAACCTCCTGACAACAGAAAACAGTACTAACTCTCCTCTACATGACAAGAGACTGAAGCAAGTTCAGAGGACACCTTATATTTCTAAAAGAATCTATTAATCCAATGAGTTTCTAACATCCAAGAAAAATGGAGATGGAAGAGCATTGTATTATGGAGTTTGTCACAGTTACATAGTGAGCCCATGTACATACCATTTCTTGTGCTTTGTATCACCAATAAAAGAGAACAGCTCCATGGAGCTGGCTATGGTTTCAGTATGAAATGTTTCCTACAGGCTTGTGCTTGGAATGTTTACTGCCTGGATAATAGAAGATTATAAAAGACTGCGGGAAACTTTAGGAGATGGGATGTAGCTGAAGGAAATAGGTCATAGGGAACAAGCCTTTGAGGTATATTATAACCCTGACCCCCTCCTATCTAGTTCTACTTTCAATTTCCTATATAAAAAGCTCTTTTGCTACTTGCTCCTGAAACCATGACATTCTACCTATGCATACAGGGCTAAGCAAACACGAACTGACCCCTGTGAAGCTGTGAGCCCAAGTATATCCTTTTCCCTTTAGGTTGTTTCTAATAAATACTTTTTCACAGTAGTGAGGTAAGTTAACTTATTTGGACTAAAAAACCTGGATATCTCAGCTTAGAAGAACATATAGTTGTAAGCCGATAAACTGGCTCATTAGATAAAGGTCCTTACCACCAAACATGACCATTTGACTTTAATGGTAGGAACCTATAGTGAAAGGAAAGAAATAACACCTGCAAGTTGTTCTATCCTATGCTTTAAAAAGGTTATTTCAACATCCGTTTGCACAGTGACCTTATACACTATGAGGTTTTTTTTTAATTAATAAACCACGTGAGCGTTAGAGGATTATGCATGTTCTAATAGGTTTCCTTTAAACTGAAGTTCTAGAAATCATACCCTCAGATGCACATAGAGAAGGCAGGAATGATCTTCTGTTGAGTAATGCACTTCTCCACAGGAACTGTAGCAGTGGCTCTGGTGGCTTATATATGCTTGGCCCAAGAAGTGGCCTATTAAGGGGTGGCCTTGTTGGAGTAGGTATGTCGCTGTGGGGATGGGCTTATAAATACCCCCAACCTAGTTACCTGGAAGAGAGTCTTCCACTAGCAGTCTTCAGGTGAAGGTGTAGAACTCTCAGCTCTGCCTGTACCATGCCTGCCTAGATGCTGCTATACTCCCATCTTAATAATGGACTGAACCTCTGAACCTGTAAGCCAGCCCAATTAAATGTTGTCCTTTATAAAAGACTTTTGCCTTGGACATGGTGTCTATTCACAGCAGTAAAACCCTAACTAAGACAGATGTTGGTACAGCAGCAGTCTATTTAAATAGAAGTGGTATGTAAGTGACCGGGCCCAAGCAGGTCCTGAAGGCATAAGCAAGTTACGTGAAGAAATTGTTCAAATGCCTATGGTTTCTATTCCTGCTACAATGCCATCTGCTGTGAAGTATGCACCTATAGCCTCATGGGGTGTTCCCTGTGATCGGCTGACTGAAGAAGAGACTAGGACCTGGTTCACTGATGGCTCTGCATGTTATGTGGGCACCACCCAGAAGTGGACAGCTGAAGCATTACAACCCCTTCCCAGGACAACCCTGGAAAATCTTCACAGTGGGCAGAACTTCAGGCCATACACATGGTGTTACAGTTTGGAAAAAGAAATGGCCAGATGTACAATTGTTCACTGACTAATGGACTGTAGCCAATGGATTGGCTGGATGGTCAGGGACTTGGAAAGATCATGATTGGAAAATTGGTAAGATATCTTGGGAAGAAGTATGTGGATAGACCTCTCCAAATGGGCAAAGGATGTGAAGATATTTGTGTGCCATGTCAATGCTCACTGAAAGGTGACTTTAGCTGAGGAGGAGTTAAATAATCAAGTGGATAAGAGGACTCATTCTGTGGAGACAGTCAGCCTCTTTCCCCAACCATTCCTGTCATTGCTCAATGGGCACATGAACAAAATAGCCATGGTGGCTGAGATGGGGGTTATGCTTGGGCTCAACAACACCAACTTCTACTTAGTAAGGCTGACCTGGCTACAGCTGCTGCTGAATGCCAGATCTGCCAAAAGCAAAGATCAATACTGAGCCACAGATATTGCACCACTGCTGGAGATGACCAGCTAGCAACCTGGTGGCAGGTTAATTACATTGGACCACTTCCTCTATGGAAAGGACGTTTTATTCTTTCTTACTGGAGTAGATATTTATTCTGGTTATGGATTTGCTTTTCCTGAATGTAATAATTCTGCCAAAACCACCATCCATGGACTTACAGAATGCCTTATTCATAATCATGGTATTCCACACAGTATTGCTTCTGACCAAGGAACTCATTTCACAACCAGAAGTGTGACAGTGGGCCCATGATCATGGAATCCACTGGTCTTACCATGTTCCCCACCCTCCTGAAGCAGATGGTCTGATAGACAGATGGAATGACCTTTTGTAGACTCAGTTATAGTGCCAATTGGGTGGCAGTGGCATGGAGAGCTGGGCGGAGTTCTTCAGAAGGTAGTAATGGTTTGAATATATGGTACAGTTTCTTCCAGGATCAACAGGTCCAGGAATCAAGGGGTGGAAAAGGGGATAAATAGTTCCACTCACTATCACTCCTAGTAACCCTCTAGGAAAATTTTTGCTTCCTGTTCCCACAACCCTAGGTTCTGCTGGCCTAGAAGGTTTGGTTCCAGAAGGAGGAGTGCTCCTACTAGGAGCCACAACAAACATTCCATTGAACTGGAAGCTCAGACTTCCCCCTGGTCATTTTGGGCTTCTAATGCCCTTAAACCAGGCTAAGAAAGGAATAGCAGTGTCAGGAGAAGTGATAGATCCAGATTACCATGGGGAAATTGTACTGCCTCTCCACAATGGAGGTAAGAAGGATTATGTCTGGAGTGCAGGAGATCCCTTAGGGTATTTCTTAGTACTACCATATCCTATGATTAAAGTCAATGGAAAACTACAACAGCCTAATCCAAGTATTATGACAAAGGACACAGACCCATAAGGAATGAAAATATGGGTCACTCCTACAGGAAAAGAGCCAAGGCCTGCTGAGGGGCTTGCAGAGGGTGGAGGAAATACAGAATGGGTAGTAGAGGAAGGTAGGTATAATATCACTTAAGGCTACATGACCAGTTGCAGAAACGAGGATTATAAAGAAGTATGAATGCTTCTGTTTTACTTTAAGAACATATTTGTATATCTATTTGTGTTTTCTTCCATTTTCTTTAACATCAATTGATATTTAAGGTGAGATACTAAAAGAATGTTCCCAGGGGACACTGCCCCATTGTAAATTTTCAAATGCAAGATATAAAGAACAAAAATAAATCAGCCAACAATAATTTTTCTATATATACACACTGTTTGAGGGGAAGCAGTAGTGGCTTTCTGGCAATTTCACTGTGACTTTTTTGATTGTAGACAGAACAAATTGGAAACAAAGTTTTCAATTTTACCTAAGTTTCTTTTTAAAAAGTAATTATCAGGTCTCAAACCTTATGTCAATTACTTAAGATCAATTTTTGACTTTTTTGTTGTTTTGAGAAAATTAGTTTGTAGCTCATTTAATTTTTTGCCAATTTACTTCCTTCTAAGATCTTCCATACCTTCTGAACATATCTACATTAGATGTATAATAAAAACAGCCAACATTAAACTATCCATGCTATGGAAAAGGCAGTAAGAACTTTTAGTAACTGTTTACTAGCACTCTGGTCATGAAGAAGTTTGAATTTCCTTAAACCCTAATTACCTCATTAAAAATGTTTTTTAGGTTTATTTATTCTCTTTTGCCTGCACATATGTCTGTGGACCAAGAGTATGACTAATCCCATGTGGAGATAAGACAGTGTTGGATTCCCTGGAACCGGAGCTATGGATGGTTGTGAGCTGCTGCGTAGATGCTAGGAACCAATCCTAGATCCCCTGTGTTAACATTTCTTCTAGGTGCTGCAGTTACCTAGCAACAGCCAGGTAGGAGTCTGGCTTGCTATAGAAGAACTGTTTGGTCTCCCTTTCTCTACCCCCTACCCCCACCTGCCTCTTTCCCTATCCCCACTCCATGTATTTACGGTCAACCAATTTTCTGTCTCCTCTCTTTCACTGCCTCTACTCCATTCTCAACCCCACTTCCCATGCCCCAAAATAAACTTCATTTTATACTAAACCCATTGCATATAGCTGGTACCTTAGTGGGGGATGCCTTCCCCACTGCATCATACCATATTTTACAAAACATATCACTCTGCATCAGCAGCAAGTGCTCCTAACTCCTAAGCCATCTCTCCAGGCCCTATTTACATAATTTTAAGATAGGATATAGGCTAGTAAACAACCTTACAAAGAATATTATCAACTGTATCAGGAAAAGCTTGATTATTGAATGGCCTGTTAAAAGTCAATATTGCCGGGAAGTCCCACACCCGCGGATCCCGGCCTGCAGCAGCTCTCTGCTCCCAGAACCCGTGGGAGAGATACCTTACCGCCTGGTCAGGTGGGCACTCCTGAGGCTGCAGAGCAGAAGAGACCACCAACACTGCCCACCCCTGCCCACATCCCTGGCCCAAGAGGAAACTGTATAAGGCCTCTGGGCTCCCGTGGGAGAGGGCCCAGGTGAGGCAGGAGCCCTGCCTGAGACACCGCCGGAACCTGAAGGAAACAGACCGGATAAACAGTTCTCTGCACCCAAATCCCGTGGGAAGGAGAGCTAAACCTTCAGAGAGGCAGACACGCCTGCGAAACCAGAAGAGACTGCTCTCTACACACATTGCTGATTCCAGAGGAAAACACCGGAGGCCATCTGGAACCCTGGTGCACGGAGGCTCCCGGAAGAGGCGGCACAGATCTTCCTGGTCGCTGCCACCGCGGAGAGCCCGTGGGCAGAACCCCTCGAGCGAACTTGAGCCTCGGGACCACAGGTAAGACTAACTTATCTGCTGCAAGTGACTTGCCGGGTGGAATCGGGACAACAGAGGCAGAATCCCTCTAGGACCGGGCACGTCCTGTGTTTACCGGAAGTCCCACACCCGCGGATCCCGGCCCGCAGCAGCTCTCTGCTCCCAGAACCCGTGGGAGAGATACCTTACCGCCTGGTCAGGTGGGCACTCCTGAGGCTGCAGAGCAGAAGAGACCACCAACACTGCCCACCCCTGCCCACATCCCTGGCCCAAGAGGAAACTGTATAAGGCCTCTGGGCTCCCGTGGGAGAGGGCCCAGGTGAGGCAGGAGCCCTGCCTGAGACACCGCCGGAACCTGAAGGAAACAGACCGGATAAACAGTTCTCTGCACCCAAATCCCGTGGGAAGGAGAGCTAAACCTTCAGAGAGGCAGACACGCCTGCGAAACCAGAAGAGACTGCTCTCTACACACATTGCTGATTCCAGAGGAAAACACCGGAGGCCATCTGGAACCCTGGTGCACGGAGGCTCCCGGAAGAGGCGGCGCAGATCTTCCTGGTCGCTGCCACCTCGGAGAGCCCGTGGGCAGCACCCCGCGAGCGAACTTGAGCATCGGGACCACAGGTAAGACCAACTTTTCTGCTGCAAGTGACCTGCCTGGTGAACTCAAGACACAGGCCCACAGGAACAGCTGAAGACCTGTAGAGGGGAAAAACTACACGCACGAAAGCAGAACACTCTGTCCCCAATACTGGCAGAAAGAAAACAGTAAAACAGGTCTACAGCACTCCTGACACACAGGCTTTTAGGACAGTCTAGCCACTGTCAGAAATAGCAGAACAAAGTAACACTAGAGATAATCTGATGGCGAGAGGCAAGCACAGGAACCCAAGCAACAGAAACCAAGACTACATGACATCATCGGAACCCAATTCTCCCACCAAAACAAACATGGAATATCCAAACACACCAGAAAAGCAAGATCTAGTTTCAAAATCATATTTGATCATGATGCTGGAGGACTTCAAGAAAGACGTGAAGAACTCCCTTAGAGAAACACAGGAAAACATTAATAAACAAGTAGAAGCCTACAGAGAGAATCATAAAAATCCTGAAAGAATTCCAGGAAAACACAATCAAACAGTTGAAGGAATTAAAAATGGAAATAGAAGCAATCAAGAAAGAACACATGGAAATAACCATGGATATAGAAAACCAAAACAAGAGACAAGGAGCAGTAGATACACGTTACACCACCAGAATACAAGGGATGGAAGAGAGAATCTCAGGAGCAGAAGATTCCATAGAAATCATTGACTCAACTGTCAAAGATAATGTAAAGCGGAAAAAGCTACTGGTCCAAAACATACAGGAAATCCAGGACTCAATGAGAAGATCAAACCTAAGGATAATAGGTATAGAAGAGAGTGAAGACTCCCAGCTCAAAGGACCAGTAAATATCTTCAACAAAATCATAGAAGAAAACTTCCCTAACCTAAAAAAAGAGATACCCATAGGCATACAAGAAGCCCACAGAACTCCAAATAGATTGGACCAGAAAAGAAACACCTCCCGTCACATAATAGTCAAAACACTAAACGCTCAAAATAAAGAAAGAATATTAAAAGCAGTAAGGGAAAAAGGTCAAGTAACATATAAAGGCAGACCTATCAGAATCACACCAGACTTTTTCAGAAACTATGAAGGCCAGAAGATCCTGGACTGATGTCATACAGACCCTAAGAGAACACAAATGCCAGCCCAGGCTACTGTATCCTGCAAAACTCTCAATTAACATAGATGGAGAAACCAAGATATTCCATGACAAAACCAAATTTACACAATATCTTTCTACAAATCCAGCACTACAAAGGATAATAAATGGTAAAGCCCAACATAAGGAGGCAAGCTATACCCAAGAAGAGGCAAGAAACTAATCGCCTTGGCAACAAAACAAAGAGAAGAAAAGCACACAAACACAACCTCACATCCAAATATGAATATAACAGGAAGCAATAATCACTATTCCTTAATATCTCTCAACATCAATGGCCTCAACTCCCCAATAAAAAGACATAGATTAACAAACTGGATACATAACGAGGACCCTGCATTCTGCTGCCTACAGGAAACACACCTCAGAGACAAAGACAGACACTACCTCAGAGTGAAAGGCTGGGAAACAACTTTCCAAGCAAATGGTCAGAAGAAGCAAGCTGGAGTAGCCATTCTAATATCAAATAAAATCAATTTCCAACTAAAAAAGTCATCAAAAAGATAAGGAAGGACACTTTATATTCATCAAAGGAAAAATCCACCAAGATGAACTCTCAATCCTAAATATCTATGCCCCAAATACAAGGGCACCTACATAATGAAAAGAAACCTTACTAAAGCTCAAAACACACATTGCACCTCACACAATAATAGTGGAGAATTCAACACCCACTCTCATCAATGGATAGATCACAGAAACAGAAATTAAACAGAGACGTAGACAGACTAAGAGAAGTCATGAGCCAAAATGGACTTAACGGATATTTATAGAACGTTCTACCCTAAAAGCAAAAGGATATACCTTCTTCTCAGCTCCTCATGGTACTTTCTCCAAAATTGACCATATAATTGGTCAAAAAACAGGCCTCAACAGATACAGAAAGATAGAAATAATCCCATGCGTGCTATCGGACCACCACGGCCTAAAGCTGGTCTTCAATAACAATAAGGGAAGAATGCCCACATATACGTGGAAACTGAACAATGCTCTACTCAATGATAACCTGGTCAAGGAAGAAATAAAGAAAGAAATTAAAAACTTTTTAGAATTTAATGAAAATGAAGGTACAACATACCCAAACTTATGGGACACAATGAAAGCTGTGCTAAGAGGAAAACTCATAGCGCTGAGTGCCTGCAGAAAGAAACAGGAAAGAGCATATGTCAGCAGCTTGACAGCACACCTAAAAGCTCTAGAACAAAAAGAAGCAAATACACCCAGGAGGAGTAGAAGGCAGGAAATAATCAAACTCAGAGCTGAAATCAACCAAGTAGAGACAAAAAGGACCATAGAAAGAATCAACAGAACCAAAAGTTGGTTCTTTGAGAAAATCAACAAGATAGATAAACCCCTAGCCAGACTAACGAGAGGACACAGAGAGTGTGTCCAAATTAACAAAATCAGAAATGAAAAGGGAGACATAACTACAGATTCAGAGGAAATTCAAAAAATCATCAGATCTTACTATAAAAGCCTATATTCAACAAACTTGAAAATCTACAGGAAATTGACAATTTCCTAGACAGATACCAGGTACCGAAGTTAAATCAGGAACAGATAAACCAGTTAAACAACCCCATAACTCCTAAGGAAATAGAAGCAGTCATTAAAGGTCTCCCAACCAAAAAGAGCCCAGGTCCAGACGCGTTTAGTGCAGAATTCTATCAGACCTTCATAGGAGACCTCATACCAATATTATCCAAACTATTCCACAAAATTGAAACAGATGGAGCACTACCGAATTCCTTCTATGAAGCCACAATTACTCTTATACCTAAACCACACAAAGACCCAACAAAGAAAGAGAACTTCAGACCAATTTCCCTTATGAACATTGGCGAAAAAAATACTCAATAAAATTCTGGCAAACCGAATCCAAGAGCACATCAAAACAATCATCCACCATGATCAAGTAGGCTTCATCCCAGGCATGCAGGGATGGTTTAATATCTGAAAAACCATCAACGTGATCCATTATATAAACAAACTGAAAGAACAAAACCACATGATCATTTCATTAGATGCTGAGAAAGCATTTGACAAAATTCAACACCCCTTCATGATAAAAGTCCTGGAAAGAATAGGAATACAAGGCCCATACCTAAACATAGTAAAAGCCATATACAGCAAACCAGTTGCTAACATTAAACTAAATGGAGAGAAACTTGAAGCAATCCCACTAAAATCAGGGACTAGACAAGGCTGCCCACTCTCTCCCTACTTATTCAATATAGTTCTTGAAGTTCTAGCCAGAGCAATCAGACAACAAAAGGAGATCAAGGGGATACAGATCGGAAAAGAAGAAGTCAAAATATCACTATTTGCAGATGATATGATAGTATATTTAAGTGATGCCAAAAGTTCCACCAGAGAACTACTAAAGCTGATAAACAACTTCAGCAAAGTGGCTGGGTATAAAATTAACTCAAATAAATCAGTAGCCTTCCTCTACACAAAAGAGAAACAAGCCGAGAAAGAAATTAGGGAAACGACACCCTTCATAATAGACCCAAATAATATAAAAAAATACCTCGTTGTGACTTTAACCAAGCAAGTAAAAGATCTGTACAATAAGAACTTCAAGACACTGAAGAAAGAAATTGAAGAAGACCTCAGAAGGTGGAAAGATCTCCCATGCTCATGGATTGGCAGGATTAATATAGTAAAAATGGCCATTTTACCAAAAGCGATCTACAGATTCAATGCAATCCCCATCAAAATACCAATCCAATTCTTCAAAGAATTAGACAGAAAAATTTGCAAATTCATCTGGAATAACAAAAAACCCAGGATAGCTAAAACTATCCTCAACAATAAAAGGACTTCAGGGGGAATCACTATCCCTGAACTCAAGCAGTATTACAGAGCAATAGTGATAAAAACTGCATGGTATTGGTACAGAGACAGACAGATAGACCAATGGAACAGAATTGAAGACCCAGAAATGAATCCACACACCTATGGTCACTTGATTTTTGACAAAGGAGCCAAATCCATCCAATGGAAAAAAGATAGCATTTTCAGCAAATGGTGCTGGTTCAACTGGAGGTCAACATGTAGAAGAATGCAGATCGATCCATGCTTATCACCCTGTACAAAGCTTAAGTCCAAGTGGATCAAGGACCTCCACATCAAACCAGACACACTCAAACTAATAGAAGAAAAACTAGGGAAGCATCTGGAACACATGGGCACTGGAAAAAATTTCCTGAACAAAACACCAATGGCTTATGCTCTAAGATCAAGAATCGACAAATGGGATCTCATAAAACTGCAAAGCTTCTGTAAGGCAAAGGACACTGTGGTTAGGACAAAACGGCAACCAACAGATTGGGAAAAGATCTTTACCAATCCTACAACAGATAGAGGCCTTATATCCAAAATATACAAAGAACTCAAAAAAGTTAGACCGCAGGGAGACAAATAACCCTATTAAAAAATGGGGTTCAGAGCTAAACAAAGAATTCACAGCTGAGGAATGCCGAATGGCTGAGAAACACCTAAAGAAATGTTCAACATCTTTAGTCATCAGGGAAATGCAAATCAAAACAACCCTGAGATTTCACCTCACACCAGTGAGAATGGCTAAGATCAAAAACTCAGGTGACAGCAAATGCTGGCGAGGATGTGGAGAAAGAGGAACACTCCCCCATTGTTGGTGGGATTGCAGACTGGTACAACCATTCTGGAAATCAGTCTGGAGGTTCCTCAGAAAATTGGACATTAAACTGCCTGAGGATCCAGCTATCCCTCTCTTGGGCATATACCCAAAAGATGCCCCAACATATAAAAAAAGACACGTGCTCCACTATGTTCATCGCAGCCTTATTTATAATAGCCAGAAGCTGGAAAGAACCCAGATGCCCTTCAACAGAGGAATGGATACAGAAAATGTGGTATATCTACACAATGGAATATTACTCAGCTATCAAAAACAACGAGTTTATGAAATTTGTAGGCAAATGGTTGGAACTGGAAAATATCATCCTGAGTGAGCTAACCCAATCACAGAAAGACATACATGGTATGCACTCATTGATAAGGGCTATTAGCCCAAATGCCTGAATTACCCTAGATGCCTAGAACAAATGAAACTCAAGACGGATGATCAAAATGTGAATGCTTCCTCCTTCTTTAAAAGGAACAAGAATACCCTTGGCAGGGAAGAGAGAGGCAAAAGATTAAAACAGACTGAAGGAACATCCATTCAGAGCCTGCCCCACATTGGCCCATATATATACAGCCACCCAATTAGACAAGATGGATGAAGCAAAGAAGTGCAGAAGTGTAGATCGCTCCTGAGAGACACAGCCAGAATACAGCAAATACAGAGGCGAATGTCAGCAGCAATCCTCTGAACTGAGAATAGGACCCCCGTTGAAGGAATCAGAGAAAGAACTGGAAGAGCTTGAAGGGGCTCGAGACCCTATATGTACAACAATGCCAAGCCACCAGAGCTTCCAGGGACTAAGCCACTACCTAAAGACTATACATGGACTGACCCTGGACTCTGACCTCATAGGTAGCAATGAATATCCTAGTAAGAGCACCAGTGGAAGGGGAAGCCCTGGGTCCTGCTAAGAATGAACCCCCAGTGAACTAGACTGTCGGGGAGGGCAGCAATGGGGGGGGAGGGTGGGGAGGGAACACCCATAAGGAAGGGGGAGGAAGGGATGTTTGCCCGGAAACCGGAAAGGGAATAACACTAAAATGTATATAAGAAATATTCAAGTTAATAAAAAAAAAAAAAAAAGTCAATATTGCCAAGGTAAGTTTCTTGGCAAATTAATAAGTTTACATAGATATGAATTTTGACTTTATTACCCTTTCTAACAACAACTCTAAAATGTTGTATTGTGGCTTGAGACTTCCATAATGAATTCTCTGCACCCACCCATACTCTCAATGCACAAGTACCTTCACAAACACTGTTTATTTACCCTCTGCTGCACAAACCTCGCCACCCACATAAAAGCTAGCTGTGGTGGATGCCAGCACTCTTCTGGAGAGATGGGGGCGGGTGGCAGATACAGAGGAGACTTTAGAAATCTTTTCAAAGTCTTATCTACACACAAAGCAAGAGGCACACATTCATGCAAAACGTGTAATTATGACTCTTTAAATGTCAAGGTTCAAAAGTGAAATCTCATCTGCTTAAATTGACCAACGAGATCATAGGTCAAAATGATGTAACATCCAAATAAAATTTTAACACATACTTGTCAATTTCTGAAATACATACTTTGCTAAGCTCACTTATGTGCCAACTTGCCAAAGCTGCCCGTTTTTCTTAAGAAAGCTATGCTGTGATCACTAAGAAAAACAATTTATTCTAAAGATTGACTCGTATTGAATGTCTGATCATGGTCTTTCTGAGTGTTCATTATGAGTCTTTAAAGTGAGGCATGGCCAGTGTTCTAGATAATAAGAATGGTGATCTCCTTGGGAAACCAGTTTTCCTATTAGCTTTTAAGACTCAAGGTTATGACAAAGGAACAAAGGCCCTGTGAACAGAACGGGAATCAGAAACCACACTTATGTTAAATTCCTTTCAAGGTACTTTTACCCTAAAGCATAGGACTACTTTTTAAGATAAAGAATAAGAGGTTAAATTTAATTTTGTTTGTTTTCATGCAAGGTCTCTCTACAGAGGCAGAGCTGACTTCCAATTTGGATCCTCTTGCCCGGCCTTCCCAGTTTGATTTAAGCAAACAAATGGCTCAAAACCTAAAGAATGGACTCCAATTTGCTTTATATTAATCTTCACCATAAAACTTGCTGTTTCTGAACATAAGAAACATAATTCAGAAAAACAAACATATAACAAAACTACCTATGACGTTAAACTTTGCACAATTCATTCATTTCTTTCATATTTTCAAATGGAATGTAAGTTTCTCAGGTATATCCTAAAGATTCTTTAGATTTCATTGATATCCACTGTCATGTTTTCCTTTTCATTAAGCAAGGTCAATAACACCTTTTTCTATTTACTTCCAATCAAACAACCACATTAAAGACTGACTTTTTAAAAAAGGACTGATTTATTTTTATTTTCTACATGACTGTTCTGACTGGTATAACTCACTTGTGCTGTGCTCTGGAAGGGCAGAAGATGGAGTCAGATCCCCTGGAACTGGAGTGACAGGTGGCTGTGAACTGTCAAGTGGGTGCTGGAAACCTAAATCCCCTGCAAAAACAAGTGCTCCTAACTGCTGAGTCATTTCTCTAGCTCCTTAAAGAAAAGTCTTCTGGGACCACATCTACATACTGGACAGCAAGCCTCTCAGTGATTTCCTGACTCACGATAGTAACACTGGAATTACAAATGGACCCTACCACACCTGGCTTTTTGTGTGGGTTCTGGAATGTGAACTCAAGTTGTTAGGCTTGTCCACTTCTATCCACTGAGTCAACTCCCTGACCTCACCATATTCACATTATTACTATTTTAAATTTTTCTGCAACAAAGGATGTAACTATACAATCTATCTCTAAGCACTAAAGACTAACAACCCCAAAGTTATTTGACTTGGCAATCAAAGTTATAAGAGACCAAAATTATGCTTTCATTTGTTAATTTATGGCCATTTTTCCAGTCTGTATTATTAACTGTCTACAAATCATTTCCTTGCAGGTGTTCACAACCCAAAAATATTAAATATGTAGAATATAGAGACCTTTGATAGAGTTTATAAAAACTACACAGCATTTTTCCAATGTTAATTGGGAAAATAAACAGTACTACCTTAAGGTTTCTAAGCAAATCTTATTGCTTAAAATTCTTTCTCTCTTTCCATTTCATTTGTCAAATTCTATATTTTTTACTGTTTGTTCCACAGCTCTAGTGATCAAATCAATTCAATTTACAAGAGCATATGCTTGCTTAATAATAATCCATTCCTAAATCTCATTTCCTACTTCTCACCTTCTCCTCCTGTATTAGCCTAGGATCCCACCTAGTGGACAGCAAGAGGAATCACCCTTTCTACTGTCTCACTTTTTTCCCTGCACAGAACACTGGTTTATTAGATTTGCGCATTGGTTAACTGATACTATTTCAGCAATTTCTTTAACACGTATTGTTTGGTTTTGGACACTGGGACAAGAGACTGAGGTGTAGATTTGGCCTCCAAGTTCTTCCAGAATTCCTCAGTCCCTACCTGGCATATCCTGCCCCAACCCTGAACTTTCCAGATCAAAAACTGGGCTGCCCTTCTCCCAGTGGCTCTTCCCTACAAAATCCAGACATTTTGATTCCATCCTTTCTCCGAGCTCCCTCTCCCTCTCTCTGTGCAGTGCCCTTTCTCTCTTTCTCTTCCCCCTTACCACTTTTCCCCCTTGTGACTTTCCTGGCCTCAATCCTTGGAGCCAGTGAACTGGACAACCTGAGAGCAGCTTCCCAATAAACCTGTATTTAATATGATATAATCTGGCTTGAATTAGCTCATTTCACCAGAAGAGAAATAACAAACATTTACTGTTTACATTTCAGTTATAGCCAAGCATTACACAAAGTCTTTTTCTCTATTTATATTATAGTAGTGAATCCCAAAGAGCACCCAACTACAGCCTAATAGAGTATATCCCTTAATTTGGTCTCTAAAAGGGAAAATAGCATAGTGAAATCTAAAACAAAATAGTGAATTTTCAACCTCAATAACAATGATCAATGAACTTCAAATTTTTTCTTCAGAAGATCCAAGATTTGCATTGACCCTTTCATGTCCCTCTAAGTTTGTTCTTTCTCAGAATTTATGACAAAATTTACTTTGCTTTTATGTTATAAAAGTAGCAGTGTATAAAGAACAGATTCTTGTTGCACTTACTATGTAATTACACTGTAGCACAAAGCACAGGGCATAGCATTCTAACAAGATGTTGGAAGAATGACCTTTTGGGTTTACAGTGGGAATCTTCATATATACCACTTCTTTCTAACTGAAATTCAGAGTGGCTTTACCCATAGGAATAATTGTGTTTCATTACTGTCACCTCACAGCTAAGCTCTCTGAAACCTTAGCTAGATTTTTTCTCATGTATTCCATTATGAATAAAGCTAATCAGAAAAAACCTCTTATATTTTTAAAGTTTACTTATAACAGTTATTATATTAATATATCAAATATTATTTCTTCTCTCTGATCCCTCCCATATATCCCCCTTTACCCTCAAATTCATTGTCAGATTACTTGTTACATATATACATTACATACAAATATTTATTCGTAAATACATAAACACAACTGCTCATATTATGCTACCTATGGTAATATTATACTATGATATCAGGGATAACTACTTGGTATTAAATAACCAATCAGGAGGGCTCTTCCAATTTCTAACTACATGCTAAATATTTAGTTCTCACTCCTCATTAAAGAAACATTTTTATAGGAGACAAATTATTACAGAAAACTACAACCATTCAAAATACAGAGAATAAGAGATCACATTGTGTCTAATACATTATATCTGTAATAGAATTCCTGTACCTAAGGCTCAGGGATCATATCAGAATAGGAGGCAGAAAGATTGTAAAGTGCAGAGAAGCTGGAAGTTTGCTCAAACTGTCTCCTAGAAATATCAGAGAAGCTTCAGACCCATTCAGTTTCATCAAACAAGGCCTCGACACCACCAATGGACATACTAACATAGAAGGGGTCTAAATCCTAGACAACTATAGGCAATAAGGAAATACTAAGAGGGAAATTTATCTTCCTCAAGGAAGAATCCCTCTATTTTCAACACGCAAGTCCCTTTCAGAAATCTTAGTGCTTCCCTATTTCCAATTACATTATCACACTAATTTAGCTTTCCACTCACATTATTCAGACCTCTCTCCTAAGCTGAAATTTTAAAATTTAGTTATGTACATTACTCTATAATCTTTCTCTATGTCTCCTGAAGTTCTGCTTATTCTTAGTAGGGGTCTATGTCAGTTATAAAGAATTATCACACATAGTCCCTAGCTTTCTAGGAGCAACTGAGTATTTGTATTGAGTTTGGGCCTCCTGGCTAAGATTAAGTCTTGGAGTGTTTTGCAGTTTTTCTTTGTATCTCAATTACTTTGACACCTGATTATCTGCATTAATTTTGTTACTTTTTGATGGAAAGGTATGTTTTGGCAGGGTTTCATAGTTCTAGGACATTCTGCAAGGTCCACATTGTTTAGATGACCCCACAATTTGCCTCTAACTTTAGCACTCCTCTGGACTTGCACTGCTCTTAATTTTAGTAATATATGATCGCTCATGTATAGTTTCCTACCTAGGCCCTTTCATTGCTGAGAATGAAATCTAAGATGCTGCACATTTATTAACTGAGCTCTCCAAGAGGAGGGGATCAGGACCTACAGTGAGTGAGTGGTCAACTCTATCAGCTCCGAACAACTCAGCAGTTAGTCCTACTGCATTACACGGCTATTTTAATTTTCTAAGTTTCTCAAGAAAAAATTGAAAAGTAAAGCTAGAGCACACTGTTTCTAGACTGAAAGACACATTAAATATTATTCAGCATAATGGCCTCTTCTTGGAACTAAAGAAATACAACCTACAAAATTGTATTTCCTTAGGGTCACTCTGATAACAGAAATTAATAACAGAAACAGAACTAGGACCTAAATCCACAAGTTCCTGACAACAGGGCTTGGCTAGAATCACAATGCTTCTTAAAATGTGATTTACTCCTGCCCTCCCAACAACACTGTAAAGTCTTTGATAACAAAGTAGTAAACTGACTTTAGTATCTCAAAGTGTTAATCTACAATTTAGGAATGTTTAGGGATTGTTATAAGAATATAGCCAACACAGACCTCGGGGCTTCACATACACACTCAAAAGAATTTGATCTATGGGTAGTTTTCACGTTTTTTGGTAGTTTGAGTGTTAGTATTTTGAATCTTTATAAGCGTATCTGTCGCCATAATCGTGTTGTTTGTTCTGAGATATTCCTGGGATAGGGACTGGAGAGACTGCTCAGTGGGTAAAGAATGCTTGCTGTGCAACCTTGAGTTCAAACCCTCAACTCTAGGACCCAGATAACTGGGTATGGGCATATGTGCATCTGTAAACTCCATACATAGAGCCCAAAAGCATTTTCTGTGTGTTCATAGGTTAGGATAAGAGAATTTTCAAAAACACTGCGGAAGAACTATAAACACAAACTATGATTAAAATTGAACCAATTTTATAAAACAGCCAATTAAAAAAAATACAAGAGAAGGGTCTAAAATAAAACCACATGAATCTTCATAACTAAATGCCATTTGCTAATTTTTATTATAAATATAACCTATACCTATTATATATAAATTTTATAAATTACAATAAGAAAAACTATGACATTCTTGTACATAGAACACAAAGGCTGGGTATGATATCAGACACCTTTAATCTTGGTACTCATGAAGCAGAGGCAGGTGGACCTCTGTGAATTCAAGGTAGCCTGTTCTCCAGTGAGTTCCAGGCCAGACAGGGCTACACAGTGAGACCTGTCTCCAATGAGTAAATTAGTAAATAAAAAAGAAAAAAAAATGACATTACTTAAGCTCTGAAACATTCTGGTTGTGAAACAAGCTAGTTACGAAACTATGAGCATAGTTAACCTCCTAAGTTTCTGCTGACTCATCAACACAATGAATGAAAAAAACAATCTATCAGCTAAGTGTGATGGTTTGCATATGCTTGGCCCAGGGGATGGCACTATTAGAAGGTGTGGCCTTGTTGGAGGAAGTGTGTCTCTGTGTGGGTGGGCTTGGAGACCCTCCTCTTAGCTGCCTGAGGATGCTCAGTCTGTTCCTGGCTTTTTTCCAGTGAAGATGTAGAACTCAGTTCCTCTTGTTTGCCTGGACATTGCCATACTCCTGCCTTGATGATAATGGACTGAACCTCTGAACCTGTAAGCCAGCCCCAATTAAATGTTGTCCTTTATAAAACTTACATTAGTCATGGTGTCTCTTCACAGCAATAAAACCCAAACCAAGACACCAAGTATAGGGCTGTTTGAACAAAGAGAAAATTACATGTGTTTAAACATACTTCCTACCATATTATAAGCAAATAAATAAATAGCAGCTATCACTTTGACTATCATTAGATATTATAAGGTCCACTCCTAACTCTTAATTTCAAGTATTATTTTTAAGGTATCTATATTGCAATGTATTTTCATATTTCATAAAATGAATAAACTGATATTACAGCAAGGTATGTCACAGAACTATACAATCAGGAAAAATTTATAGTGAAATTGTGATAGAGTTTTAGTTTAAAAAAATCAGCATTGAATGAGTTTCTGGTTTTACTTTAAAATTAATAATACTGAGTAAAAATGTTTTTAATTTTTCTCAATTGTTTTTCAAGTACAAGTAGTGAGTGATAGTAGTATATTAAAAAACAAATCTTTTTCTTTCTACATTTTCAAAGTTTTCTACACTGAGCACGTTTCTTTAGAATTCAAAACATTTGGTTTTTAAACTTTAAATATGGAGCACTTTTGAGAAAATAATTGTTTGTGACTATCAATCTACTTCTGTGAACTCATTTAAAGATGATCCTCTAATGTGAGCTGACAAAGTTCATTCTGCTGTTTGTATTACAGACGTATGTGGAGATGAGACTACTACTTTCTTAGACTTGTAACAAACAGTTTGAGTACAAAAGGTTTTTCAATAGGGAAAAACTGATTCCAATAAACAACAACAACAACAACAGAAACCCAGACGCTTTGGGCTGGGTAGCTGAGTTGTTAAAAGTGCTGGCCTAGACTATACAAGGGCCTGGGTTTATCACAGCACTGAATCAACTGGATATGGATACAGAGTTAAAATCCTAGCACCAGGGCTGAGTGATAGTGGTGCATGCCTTTAATCTTAGCACACGCAGGGGCAGGGGCAGGGGCAGGGGCAGGGGCAGGGGGGGGCAGGGCAGGGCAGGGGCAGGGGCAGGGGCAGGGAGTCTCTGAGTTTGAGGCTAGCCTGGTCTACAGAGTAAGTTCCAGGACAGCCAGGAGCTACATAGACAAACCTAGTCCAGAAAAACAAACAACACCAAAACCCCAACCAACCTTCCTACCAAAAACAAAATAAAAACAAAAACTTATGTCTTGGGAAGTGAAAGCAGGAGGATTAGAACTTCCAAGTTGCCCTGTGCTGCACAGTAGGTTTGAGGCTAGCTTGAACTACAGGAGATGACTCAGTGGGTACTTACTGCCAAGCTTGAGGACCTGAGTTCAACCTGGAACTCATGACAGAAGGAGAGCATAAACTCCTGCCAGTCCTTTTCTGGCATATACACACTCTGTGATATGCCCCTCCACAAAAACACACAAATAAACATGAAAAACAAAAACACAGAGACTCCAATGAGCAACACCTATGACCGCTCTAACCAAACTTGATCTCTATCATCATGTCAAAGGCATGTTGTGCACATCAGTACAAGGAAAACTGAATTATTTTCTTTTCTGTTTTGTTTTTTGAGACATAGTCTCACATTGCACACACTGACACAAAAGATATCTGGTATCAAACCCACTACACAGTCAATTCCTGATCCCCCTGTCTCTCCTGCCCCTCCCCAAGCACTGGAATTACAAGTGTGTGCCATCAGACCCATTTTATAATTATTTTTAAAAATCTAACTAAAACCAAAATACTACTTTAAAAACCAGACTGGTCATTTGTCATGTATGTGCATGTGCACACCTGTCAAAACAGCAAGTTAACAGAACTCTAACAGACTTACCCGTTCTGCAGTTGCCTCCTCTCCAGGTAAACACACAGCAGCAGCACAAGCTATTTCTATCACAGAAGAGCTGGTAGGAGCATCAGTTGTGGATGAAGACCTAGGTCGACCTGATTGTATAACAGATGCTACCTCTTGGCCAGATTTCCTGTTGATCTGGGGACTTCCCTTTGGGGCTTCTGATTTGCCCCGCCTACTATGCAAGCTTGTTCCTCTCTTCATCTTGGGCGGCACTCGGATCTGCTGGAGAACACGATTCAGAGCTGTGGGATGGGTGGAGACACCATCAATCTCAGCACATGTGTTCTGACTGTCCAGATCCACTTCAGGCTCTGCATCTGCCTGAATCTGCTGCACATCGTGTGGAGACACTGATGACCTCCTGCGCTGGTGCTGGAAGAGATGCTTCAAGCCTTGGCCAATCACGTTAATGTTCTCCAGAGCATTGTGGGTCATTTTAGATAACTTTTGTTCTGACTCTGCCTGCCTCCTGGCTTCTGCATCTTGGGGTCTGCCTCCAGGGTCAGGGTCCTCATACAACTGCTCACTGCCGGAAGGCTCCATCAGTAAGCTTAATAAAGCTTATTTGCAAACTCAAAAAACTTAAACACACCAAGACTGTCAAATTAGGTAGGCATTTGCTTCAAGAGTGACTGTGCATGCAGCTGAGAGACGGAGGCTTCATGCCTACCTAATGTTAAAAAAAAAAAAAAAAAAAGGAAAGAAAACAACCTTATATCACACATCCATGCAGAAATACAGAACCACTACAGTTAAAAGAAAACAAAAGAACATGCAGCTAGCCAAAAAGATTAAGTATTATAATTAAGCAATCTTTAATCAGAAGATTAAAAGATAATTTTTCAGATGAGTTATGTTATTTTCTAGAATAAAAAGCCCAGAACGGGGCACAGAAAATGAAAATAACATTTTTAAAAAGATCCCTTACAAGTTTCAAATATAAAGACGGATATTAGGGGGCCATCTTGGAATAGACCCCATATTAGCAGTTGGCAGGACAACTAGCCACTGCTTAGAAAATCAAGAGAAGAGATCGTGTATGTTTAGTTTATCTGAAGCAATTAAAATTTTTTTTTAAATCACAACTGAGTATCAACATGCTGAAACTCAGCATATTCAGAGAACAGTGAGATAAATATCCCAATCTATATGGATTTTAGTAAAAATTTGAAACATTTGCTACCATCCATTCACATTCATCAAGCTCAATGGTAATTAGAGGTAACAGGTTTGCTCTTTTGGGAGGCCAAAACAACAAAGAAAAATTGTGTAAATTAAATTCTTCACTAAAGCAGAGAAAAACCTTTCTGGCCCCAATAAATAAGTAGTCCAGACAGATCGCTCTTCAGAGAGAACATAGTTTTGCTCAATACTGTCAAAAGGGAGCTTTGAAGGAGAGGGGTGTGTGTGTGTGTGTGTGTGTGTGTGTGTGTGTGTGTGTGTGTGTGTCTATGTATACCTGTAATTATAGCACTCAGGAGGCTAACACAGGAAGATGGAGAGTTCAAGGTCAATCTAGACTACATTCATAGCATGTTCTAAGCCAGTCAGGGCTACTCAGTGACACTGATTAATTAAAAACAAAACAAAACAAAGCAAAACAAAACAAAAAACAAAAGAGAATCTCTCAACAGTATTCTTGACAGATTCCTGTGTATTTATATAAACTCAAAAACAAAGAACAGCAACTAGGTACAATCAAACCACAGAGAAAAATGAAAGGTCAAAGACCAAATAGCTGCCATAAGCCAGTAATAAACACAGGAAAAGGAAGCTGAAACTCAGAGCATGACTGTCATGGCTGCTGAAATCACATGCAAGGGGGAGGGGGTGAGATGATCTGGGACCAGAGCTCTCTCTCTCTTTTTTTAATAAAGTGTTTTATTTTTATTGAGTTTGTGCAAATATATATAGTTGAAATGCATAGAAACTACTACAGAGGGAAAGCATGATAAAGGAGGTTTTTGCATATTTTCTCTCAATTTTTGTTGCTGTTTAGAAGACCATTCCGAGTTCCCTGAACAATCTGCCACTGCTGGTTAACACTGCAACTTCCTATTCTGGAGTATGGGTCCTGCTGCCACCAAGTGGCAAGGCAGAAAGCATAAATGAGCTCATTGTCAACATGGGCTAACCACATGCTGAGGGACAGAAAACACAAATCCACTCACACTTCTGGATGACTATTCTCAGGTCTTTTCACCATAGGACACTGACACTGGCCTGTAGCTCTATGATCCCCTTTCTTTCAAACCTATTTCCTTATTTGCTGACTCTTCATGACTCAAAAAGCACAGAATGACAGGGTTAAAAATGCTCAACTATCACCAGTACTCTACTTTCCAAATACCATGTGTTTCTTCATTCCGGAAGGAGGCAACTGAAAACAGCTGTTAGAGTGGGGAAGCTCCCTGTCCTTCACTGAAATTCTTGGTGGCTCTACAGAAGTCTTTCGATCCATATGACCTCCTACTCCTTTCCTAATTCTACATTTGCATTGGTTTGTTGGTCTCCCTTTGGGACAACAAAGAGAAAAAAACTCTTATTGGCTTACATTTAGTGCAGTTTTCTGGGACAGTTTGTGGGCAACTTTTGCCAACGGTAAGCATGTTTAATTATCCTGAGTAAACTAATAGTTACTGAATTGTATTAATCTTAGATTAAAAGGGCTGTGTGACGAACATACCAGCACAGGTGAAGTATACATCTGTCAATCTATTGGGCTCATACTAGGCTGCTGAGACCGAGAATATGGGAGGATGTCAAAGCAAGGCTGACAGGAGGTAGTTTGTGATTTTCCTCATTTTATATTCTCTTAGCCACACTGTACAATTGATCTGGCTATTGTTTTAAATAAAATAAAGCCAGTTTACCCATCAGATTAAAAGGTACCAGGAATAAAAGTATGCTACTAGGGTAGCTAACAAACCTAAATGAAGCAGTGCCTATCTCACACTGAGTGTAGTGTAGGAATAGACTACTCAGCACATCTTTCTCTGGGCAGTATGGAGAACTAGCCAACTGACCATCTGTCTGCTTCCTATCTAAAAAAGGAAGAATATAGTACATTTTAAATGCCAGTTAGCTTCATGTGAGATTTCATTAGTTTTTGTACATTTTTTTTTTTACAAGCTGAAATGACTGACTACAAAGAGATGCTGCAATCCCTAGGGAAGGCTCTTAGCACAGCTGTGAGGATGAATGTACCTCAAGCTTTCTAACAGCAAGACTTACTTTTAATTACATGACTTCACACAGGCTTAGGGAGTGTGCAGCCCTAAATACACCCAATCTAAGTTTTAAGCAGTGAGCTGTGGTTACCCACTTCTGATAGATGTAACCTGGCAAATGGAACAGTTATTATTTACAGTGACATCACACTCATAGAATGGGTCAAAACTGTGAAGGCTCTGCCAGTCTCCATACAGAAAACCTCTAAGGTCCCTGATCAAGATATGTGAAATATTAACGAAGACCAAGTATGATAGCAAAATAACCAATGATGATAATACTGTCATAACTACAAGTGCTGACGGTAAGAATGTCAACACTTATGGGACTCAGTCATCTCAAAATACTTTTGAATGCTTTGCTATTTTCTTCTCTAAAATAGTATCCCAGAATAACTAATAACTTAATTAGTTTATGAAAAACTCAGAATTACATTTATATCCCTGGCTTTACATATATAAGAAGCATATACATATACTCTGTTAGAAAAGGAATCTGGCTTTTCTTTTGTTCATTATCTCTAAAGTGTCACAGTCTTTTTTTTTTTTTTTTTTCTTTTTTTTGGAGCTGGGGACCGAACCCAGGGCCTTGCGCTTGCTAGGCAAGCGCTCTACCACTGAGCTTAATCCCCCACCCCACAGTCTTATAGTAAATGGGAAAAGAAAAAGAGCAAAATGACATGACAGAAGAGATTATGAAATAGGGAGACAAGAACAAGAAACAGCCATGAACACACCATACATTTCTGATCATTTCAGTCAATTCTTAGAATTTCCCACAATTAATTTTCTACCACAGTTTTGCTTAACATACAGGACGTGGTAAATGCACACTAAGAAAACAAGTTGCTTTGAATTAATATTAGAAATGAAGTGGAAAATTGCTTTTTAAAATTCAACATGTTTAAAGGGGTCCTCCCACAAAGACATTTCTTTCTATTCCTTTCTCTTGCCAACTTCTGTTTTGTATAAGGTAGCCCAAGCTTTTGGCATTGAGTTATTTTCACAGTCATTAAAACTTGGATACTTGCCTTCATTGCTCTCCCTCAAGCACGTCCTGGGGGCACTGATGTCCTCTTAGGAGAAGCTGAAAAGCAAGCGTAAGAATTTGAAGTGAAACTTAGCTAGGAGCTCACCTTTTACAGACAAATAAGGAAAGGTCAAAAGCACACAAAATATTACAATTTTATGTTCTATCAGTAGGAAGGGGTAGAGTCATTTTTTAGTTTTTTTTTAAAGATTTATTTATTTATTATTATAAATAAGTACACTGTATCTGTCTTCATGCACACTAGAAGAGTGCATCAGATCTCATTACAGATGGTTGTGAGCCACCATGTGGTTGCTGGGAATTGAACTCAGGACCTCTTGAAGAGCAGTCAGTGCTCTTAGCCACTGAGCCATCTCTCCAGCCCCATTTTTTAGTTTTTATCAGCATTTTCTAATTTTTAAAAATGTAAAACAAAAATTGGAATCAAGAAATGAAGATACTTTGTAAAAAAATATTAAAATTAACAACACTGGAAAAAAAAAAAGGTCAAGTGTAAGCAGTATATGCCTTTATTTGCTCCTAGTGGTCTAGAGGCAGAAACTGCCAATTTCTGGCCAATCCAGTCCACATGGCAAGTCCTAGGTCAGCCAGAGCCACACAATGAGTGGGCGCATAGAGGGTGTCACAGGTTACAATTAATATTTTTATTATGATTTTATTGAATAAAAAAAGATACTGTATGTTATAGTCTTAAACATGAAAAATTTAAGATACCTAGGAAAACACAATTTCATAAACATTTTCTCAAGTACCTTCTGTCACAAACATCTGCAAGCTTTCATTAAAGGCAATTCTAAAGCCAGGCATAGTGGCCTAACACTTATGACTCCAGCACTTACAAAGATCACAAACTGAGTTGGCCTGGGACACCTAGCAAATTCTAGGCCAGCCCGGAATACACAGGGAGAGCCTATCTCAAAAACTGGGAGTGAGGAGAAAGGAAGGAAAAGGGGGAGCTAATTATAAAATCTCTATTTACTATGTACAACTGAAAATTGAAATGCATCAAAATTGAAAATTCCCTGAAAACTAGTTTCTAATAGCAACTACTACAGACTATTTATTTAGAATAGGAATATCTGTTATGTACTCAACATTATAGAGGCCAAATACAAATTTACTCTCAGGGAACTCACATAGGACAGAAAACAAGATTTGTAAAACTGCACAAAGCAATCGATTGAGAGCTAAACTAGAATCAGAAGAGACAGTACATTTGGTAAAGCATGAAAACTTGAGTTTGATCCAGAACCCACATAAAAAGCCAGGTGTGTCAGGGGCAGGAGAGATGGCTCAGAAGTTAAGAGCAGTGTCTGCTCTTCCAGAGATCCTGAGTTCAATTCCCAGCAACCACATGGTAGCTTATAAGCATCTATAATGAGATCTAGTGCCGTCTTCTGGCCTACAGGCATACATGCAGGGAGAACATTTTATATATAATAAATCTAAAAACAAAACAAAAAAGTCCAAACTTATTCCAAAACACACACACACACACACACACACACACACACACACACACACACACAGAGAGAGA
The DNA here is from genome assembly GCF_011064425.1 of Rattus rattus. Taxonomy (NCBI): domain Eukaryota; kingdom Metazoa; phylum Chordata; class Mammalia; order Rodentia; family Muridae; genus Rattus; species Rattus rattus. The sequence continues at coordinate 30,573,842 of NC_046159.1, read as the reverse complement.
GAGAGAGAGAGAGAGAGAGAGAGAGAGAGAGAGAGAGAGAAAACAAACCAGAACACGAGAATGCACGATAGGCTGTAATAATGATTATAGTTGCCAGATGTGGTGGTGCACACCTTTAAGCCCAGCACTGGGAAGGCAGAGGCAGGAGGATCTCTTTGAGTTTGAGCACAGCATGGTTTACAAAGTGCGTTTCAGAACAGAAAGGTCTGTTACATAGAGAAATTTTGTCTTGAAAAACAAAAATGATTACAGTCTTCATTAAAAATCAGGTCTCAATAATTATTTCTTCCCTTAAACTGCTTCTGTCGAACATTTGTCACAGCGACAGAGAGTACCAGCGCACATGGTAGACAAAAAATTGATTCCTTTGGGATCCCTTTCTCAGTAAACATCCTATTATGACTACTGTTTCTTTGTCATAGCTTTATTTAAAGTATTGAAATACTTCCCTTTCAATCAAAATTTAAAAATCAGTTTCTTCTAGTCCTTGTAGGTTTTTTTTTTTAAATGACAGAGACTTTTTCTATCACTTAACATATGCTTAGTTTACCCTGAATAATTACCTAACTTAGCATGGTCTATACAAGATAAGTGACACAGGAAAAATAAAGGTTATAGTTGTAAAGGTCCTGGGTTAGGCTGGGGGAAATTTAAGGAAATACTTTGAAAAACAAAACTAGCATGATCCATTAATCTTTTAGGGCCAAAGGAATAGGCATACCCACAATCTACTACCAGAGATAGAAAACTGCTAGTTATGCTACCATTAAAACTTAATGTTTACAGTATTTTATATGCATAAACTATTTCATCTTGAATTCGGGACAGGTGACTAGTAATTTCATTAGCCTAGCAAGAGATACACTACACTGGTACAAAGGAAAACAGAATTTAAATATAAAAAACATCAAAAGGGGAGAAAGCAAGATTACTGAATAATCTTAGGTGTGACACATGAAAAGTAAACCCAAATATTTCAGTAATTTTATTATGTATGAAAGTACCAAATGACAGAAAATATTAATGAACAGATTATTTTGTTACTTACCAAACTCACATGTAAAATAGGACAACATAAAATAAAAAGTTAAAAACTACAGAAGAACCATAAAAACAAATGAGGAGAGCTGCACTACCTCACAACAATAGCCTAAGGAAAGTTTAAGTCACTTGCTGTACACCCACTAACACCATGGAAAAACAAAGGGGGAAGAGTGTTAGTCCTGTGATGACTACATTCCTAGACACAGACTCTGCATAAATCTGAGGCTTAGCCAGAATATCACAAAATTCCCCTGACCTTCTTCTACCAACATTAATCTAAATACAAATAACAATGGAATACAATTGAGAAAGCTAGAAAACAATGGTATTCTGAGAACAGGCACAGAAAGAAAGGCAGACACACAGGGAACAAAGATTACTAAGAAAAAAATGGAAACCTTTGGTTACCACGGCAATGATGAATGTTAAATTCAGTAGCCCACAGCAGTAAACATAGACAAACCCTAAGTAGAACGACACAAATCCCCACTCTAGTAGAGAAATCCCCACAACTAGTAGACATGAACTTGTGGCCAAATATATCCAGTTATTTACCTTAGTATTTTATTATCATATAAAACATACCTCTTTCAACAAAAATTTATCAACCATACTAAAGGTAGCAATAAAAACACACCTTATAAAAACAACACAATCATGAGAGCCAGATTCATGATCTACATTTTGGAATAGCTAAGGAATTTAAAGCAGTGTTAATTAAGTAAAGGCTCCAATGGAAAAGGCAGGTGAGACCAGGAAATTTTACAAAGAAATAGAAATCACAAAAGGGCTAGAATTGAAAGAACAGTGCCAAAGAACAGTGCCTTTTCTTTTTTATTTTGTTGTTTTTGTTTGTTTTTCAAGACAAACTTTCTCTGTGTAGCTCTGGCTGTCCTGGTACTCACTGGGATTACACACCCACCACCTGGGTACAGAACAATGCTTTAGTAGGCACTTACACATATACTGAAACAGTGTACTCCAAATCTTTGGGGAGAAACAAAAACACACCAGAGGCCAGCAGAATTAAAATATGAAGAGGAAAGAAAGTGAATCATCTTACTTCAGAAGCATCCAAAAACCCCATTACACACTTCTTTCGGTATTCTTTTACTTGTAAGCAAACAGAGGGGCCACTTTGTTTATTTGGATAGGTACCACTGTTCTGCTATGTGCTGTGCTTTGCCTTTTTAAACTGCTCTCTTGGCCTTTGGCTTCCCTTCAGTTCATCATGATGTGCTTGTGCCTGTTTTGAGGGACTTATCCTCTCGTGTTTTCACACTTTCTTATCTGTGGTTGGTGCCTTGAAGCTTTTTAACCTAATGAATCACATTAGGGCTGTTTATAGCAGCACAATGACAGCTTGTTACAGAAAGATGTTCACCTTACCAATAGCTATTACCACTGAATCTCCATGAACCATTGATTCTGTACAAATCCTCCTCCTTCTATGGCTCAGGGTTGACAGGTACTCACAACAGTGAGTTAAAAGCATAGCAGTCAGGAGTCAGCACTCTATACTGTCCCCCTACTTTTCTCTGGCTCTTACACTTTTCTCATCCCTTCTTCCACAACATTCTCTGAGCTCTGGAGGTTGTAATATAGTTGTAACTGGGAATTCAACAGTCATTTATTCTCTGTAGGTTAGCCATTTGTGAGTCTCTCACTAGTAACTTCTGCAAAAAGAAGCTTCTCTGACCAAAGGTTTCATCATCACTAGTGTATGGGCACAAACAGTTCTTTAGAAGGCAATTTGACAGGCACATTATGCCATTTAGCAAAACAACACTACGAGCTTCCTCATTAGGGCTTAGAATTACCCCAGCCATAGGATTTTGATCAATTTTACAGTGGCAGACAGGATCTCCCTACCATAAAACAGGCAATGAGTTCAATCATAAAGCAGTTTGTTACCCTCACAATAGCCCTGCAACAATGAGCTCATCTTGCCTGACTGGTCAGTATTGTTGTACAGAGGATACACACTTGAGTACGACTTTCACTGACAATTCTCCCTCAATGTGCCTTCCAATACTAAGAGGGATGGCCAGTAGGATGTTTCTGGCCCATTTCTAGCCTGAATTATTTGTCCAGCCACCAAGGTACATGACAAATTAGGCTTTAAGTTCGTGAGTAGCAGTAATTTAACAGAAGAAAAAAATTAGAGACAAAAAGGTACAGACTATCTGTAATATATTTCCCAGACAGCAGATATTTCCACAACCACTCTTTCATTCCAATGAGTAGTTATATCCCATGATAAAGGAAAGACACCAGTTTTCCTTGGAGTCTATAATCTTAAATACTTTTTTTTTGAAATGAACACCATCATTAAAGTATAAATAGTATTAATCTTCTCAAAACAAATAGCCAGGCATGGTGGCTAATGTGTAACAATTTCTTTTGAAATAAAACATTCCATCTCAGAGGGAAGGCATACTTAAGGCACAGGATGTAAAGCAGTCTACTCTGCAGGGAAACTCTTTGTGCTCAGGAAGTAAACAACTGGGAGGTTTCAGGAAGTTCCTGCAATTGACAAGATCTACTAGGCACCTCATCTATACCACCACCACTCATTTATAAGCAGTAAGGACTTCTGAACCATACTCTCAGACAAGATGAGCTGCCCAAAGAGACCCTTGTTGAACTCCCTGCTGGCTGTGTACTGCCACTCCAAGTTTCCAGTTTTTGTGAACTGTCACCCATGCTGGGTAGGTTTTGGTAATGCTGGTATCTCTAAATCATTTCTCTTGTAAGTGTGTCTCCTCACTCATACTTGTCCTGTATATAACCCCAATAAATTCTCTGGTTCACCAAGATGGACTTCAGTAGTATCCTTACTTTGGTCAGGAATGAGATGCTTGTTAATGTATCTCCAGGAATAGTATCACTCATCAGCAATGAATATCTGTAATTTCAGGACTCAGGAAGCAAAGGGAGGAGGAGTATAAATCTAAAGCCAGACCAGTCACATTCATATCAACAAAAAGAAGGTAAAACTCTCAGTGTGAAAACTGACCCAGCATTTGCTAACCTCAATTTTCACAGTTAAAGGTCAGAGGCACCACACAAAGGTCCCCAAAGAGTGTCTGTCTGTGAGGGCAGCCCTTGTATTTGCACACTCAGTGAAGTGTGGAGGTCAGCACCAAGACAACATTCAGAAACAAATGTGGCACATTCTAAATATCTAAAATACAATTGTTTCCAACACACATATATAGAATTTCAGCTTCAATGGGCTGAGATAATGGCTTAGCAGGTAAAGGCTCTTGCCAAGTAAGCCTAACAAGCTAAATTTAATCTCCTAATCCCATCTGGTGAAAGGAGAAAACCAACTTCATAGGGAATAGATGACTTCTACATGAGCACCACGGCACACACTCCCATTCTCCAAAGCAAGTACAGTAAGAGAACAAAAACGTAAAAATAATTGGATATAATCAATATTTGAATATCTTTAAAAAAGAAATTTTTGCCCCAAAATGTCAACTAAAGTTAGCCTCTTTATTTATTTAGTTTTAACACTGGTTTGGTGTATAGGCACATTATCAAGAAAAATAACACGTTCTTACCAACAAAATACAACAGCATATGTAAGAACCTGAAAAAAAAAATCTAACAGGAAAAGAATGATGGCAGTAGAGATAACAAACCACTTATAGAAAATTAGATAAAGATTATACTTAAAAGTGTCGGTTCAGGAAATAGTTCAATGGCGTGTTCCATTAGCATAAGAATCTGAATTTGTATCCACAAGTACCCAAGTAAAAGTTGGATGCATACTGTATTTATCTGTAATCCCAGTGCACTTGGGATTGGCAGGCAGGGGATGGAAGGCAGAGACAGGAAAATCCTAGAAGTTCCTGGTATAGTCAGGGGTTCACAGCAGAAAAGAGACCCTTTCTCAAAGCAAGGTAGAGGACAAAGACTGATATGGAATATTCTCCTCCCATACTATCCCCAGGATAATAACTCCAAGTTTCCAGTTTTTGTGAACTGTCACCCATGTTGGGTAGGTTTGGTTTTGGTAATGCAGGTAAAACACACACACACACACACACACACACACACACACACACACACACACACACACCTCTTTCTAACTCCTAACTATCCTACCAGCCTGTTGTTCAAAGATTTGAAGTATTAACTAATACAAACTAATGGATTTTGCACATATAGTTTGATGCACTAACATTATTATCATATTCATGATAATGAACATTTCCACGACTGCCCAAGTTTCCTAAAGCCTTTCTTAGCTCTTTTTCCCTGTAAGCATATCTGCTTTCTGACACAAAAGACTAGTTTACATTTTTTAGATTTAAACACAATAAAACATATAGAACACTTTCCTTTCAGCCTATATTCTTTCAGTAAGCTTAATTATTATTTTAAGGTCTGTTTATGCTGTGGAGAACATCAATAGTTTTCATTGCCAAGTAATATTTCATTGTGCAGATAGGACAATTTCTTTATTCAAAGACTTAAGATTGACACTCAGATTGTCAATAAATCTGTTAAGAGCATGTGTACACAAGTCCTCATGTGACTACATGCTTTGGTTTGTCCTAAAGAAATTCTTAGGAACGGGCAGGCCATGTGAATTGTATGCAATTATATGTTTTAAAAGCTTTGCTCAGTCGTTCAAAGCAGATGTTCCTTTCTCCTTCCCACTAGCAATGGAGAGTTACAGACAATTTCCATTCTTGTCAACACATGACTTTTCAATGAGTGTCTTCTCCACTATTAAGTCTTGGCACACCTTGCTAAATAATGCTGTGCTCCAAATATCAAAGATTTTTACTGTGACAAACCCCTTCAATTATTTTTGGCCTAGTTCCAAGATCACTAAAATTTTCCCTCTTTTTGTGGTTTTCTCGTCTTACGTCTTTCATCTTAGGCCTATGCTTATTTGTGTATATGAAATCTTCCATGGTAGGTCAAAGTCAAGAACACTTGGTATATATGGCTCTCAGTTGGTTCAGTACCATTTGTTGGGAAGGATGGGCTCTTCATGGAAAACCAGCTTCAACCACTCTATTCAACCCTTCCTCCACAGCCACCCAGCCTCTAGCAAGCTCTAAACAGTCTTGTCTACACACTCTCTACTTCCCTGTCCATCTTCTTCCTTCAACAACTGCCCAAGCCCCGATCTTACAGAAATCCAGCTATCCATGTATTCCCTAAGTAAATTCTTCCAGCTAAAAATGACAAAAGGGGGGAGGGGTGGCTCGGAGGTCTGTGCTGACCAAGACAATTGAGATCCATGCTTCTAACACAGAATGAGCACTGTTGCTGTTCTCTAATCCTACTGCATACCTCCAGTCCCTCCACTCTCCTAACCACTCTTTCTTCAAACTAACAGCCACTCTTCTTGTTTGTTCTTCCATTCAGCCCTGTGTCACTGAAATGGACAGAAGATCCTGGACCAGCAAAGTGAGACAAAACTATTTCTTATCCCACAGCACTGCTGACAACAATAACTGAGACAATGTACACATGGAAGGCACTTGGTACAAAGCCTGCCAACTCCCATTAAGTGATGCTTCTGTTATCACTTTTACTACAAATAAATCATGAACCAGGATTGTGAAGTAACTTTAACAAGTTAACACTTAACAAAGACTTTTGTTAATGCATCTAATTTTATAACATATTATATACATTCTTACATTATTAATGGTAAGAATACATATATGTGTGGCTATACATACATGCAAGTACATTATGTATGTGTGCATATCTGTTAGAAAAAATTACATTTGACACAGACTTTAACATTTAGATTATATACTTGTTATCATAATTGTCTATATTTTATTGAAAGGTCTGCTTTTCTAACAGCAGACACAAAATCTGCAAGTCTAAAAAATGATAGAAAAAGGAGTAGAAGACTACCACAGCTCTGTCAGCTCATGTTCATATACCTACCTACACTGTTCAAAAGCAAGGACTGTCCTATATGCCTAACTTTTCACATAATTCAAATAAAGAAATGTACGAGTGCCTTAAAAGGCACACATTGCATTATTCTAGCGGGGCTGACAGAATGAGAAACACTCTGCACTCATCCCACTGACTGTCAAAAGCACCCATTCACGTGATGGAGCTGAGGGTCTGTGCTTGGTTGATCCTGGGCTTAAAAAACCATCCAGTATATATTTACATCAGACCTAAAGAATGCATTTAATTTCAAATTTTACCTTCCTATCAAAGATTGCCCTTTGTAAAATAACCTGAGAAAATATTAGCCTCTGCTCCAAATATTAATCCTTGAACAGTAGTCACAGAAGATTAAAGACCTTTTCAACATTAGTGTTTTTGGTTTTTTCCCTCCCTGAACAGTCTTGACAATTATTTTTGAAATAATACTTATAATCCACTTGTTCCCAGGATCACTCCTCTGAAGCATCTAAATAAGACAGTGAGTACAAAACCAGAACCATCCACACATTGTTTTGACAGATCTAGGCCAGCCAGTTGCAAGCTTCTGAGTATGTGCTCCCCACAGGCCCGTGTCCATCTCTGTCAGCTCTAGCAAATGTTTTTTGCCCCCTGGTCTAGTTCTAGATTTTGAAGCAAAAATAAAAATAAAACTGTCAGTTGTGTGGCTCAATCTTCTAACAGGGTAAAAAGAAAAAGTTACTTGTTATAAAGAAAAAGCTATTTGTTATATAAACCATATTAAACATCTGCTTAGCAGAAATGTTAAGCTATAAAAGGCAGCATGACAAAAATCCCAGAAAGAATGGGCATTCCAAATTCATGGAGTCTACCTCTGCAAATTCAGCCAGCCTGGGATCAAGTATGTCTGAAGGGAATAACATCTGACTTGACTGTGAATGGCATTTCCTTGTCTTTACTCTTTCAACAGCACAGCTCAGTTCTTCACATAGCCTTTCTGTTGTGAACTGTCACTTTAAGTAGGCCTGAGAGGATTTCAAGTATGCAGAATGCACACTTGTATTATGCATGCATAATGTATGTATGCTTTATATAGGTTATATGCAATAACACTTTTTCAAAGAGATCTAAGCATCTGTGCTTTGGCATGTGGGACTCTCAGAAGCAAAGCCCACACATGAGCAGGTGAATTTTAATTTCTTGAAGGATAAAGGAGTTAGAAAGTGCCTATAAGTCTGTGAATGGTTCAGCAGGCCTTTGATCTCAGCTAAAAGTTTTGTTCACCTATCACAAATATACATTAAGATGGTTACTACAAAAACAAGCAAACAAATCAGAACATAACAGTAACAACAAAACCACAAATAAGTACTGCTAAAGATACAGAGAAATCGGAACCCATAAGCCAGTTAGATGGCTTCAAGAAGGTGCCTGTCAGAGAAACTTGTCAACTTGAGTTTAATACATAGAAACAATGCAAGTTGAAAGGGCAAAAAGTAATCTTCTAACCACCACATACAAACCATGGCACACATAACCAGAAACCCAGAAGCATACTCACATGTACACATACCCCTATACCAGGCACATACCAGGCACACAGTAAGGAATAAACTGGTTTCCTTGTAAACTGTTAGTGAAAAGTAAAATGGACGTACATATAGTGGAAATAGTACAGCAGATTCTTCAAAAACAAACTAAAGAACAAAGTCCTGTGGAATTACCATTTAATCTAGCAATTCTACTTCTAAGAACAAACCCAAAAAGGCCAGGTGTGGTGGCCTAGGCCTTAATCCCAACACCAATTGGGAGGCAGAGGAAGGCAGATCTGAGTATGAGGCCAGCCTGGTCTACAAAGCAAATTGAGGGCAACCAAGGCTACACAGAGAAACCCTGTCTCAAAAACCAACTGACAACAAAAACAAAAGAATTAAGTACAGTCTCAGGAATCTGCATTCCCATGTTCATAGCAATACTATTCATAACTAAAATGAAGAAGCAGCTCAAGAGTTCGGTAAAGGATAAATGCAGTATACACATACAATGGACTGTATGCCGCCTCAAAAGTAAAAAAGTGGGACTAGCAGGATGGCTCAGTGGGTAGGAACACTGGATGCTAAAGCCTGACCATGTGAGTTCAATCCCCGGGATTCCCATGATAGAAGAGGAGAATGAACTGGCTCAACTTCTGACCTCCTCTGACCTTCACATACACACTGTGGCATACAGGAACTTATTATATACAAGGGGAAAGGAAGGAGGGATGGAAAACTGCAGTATACTAACAAAGAGATACTGCCAAGTGATATAAGCCAATCACAAAAAGATAAATACTGTGTAATTCCTGCACATGAATTACTTAGAAAGGTCAGTATCATAGGCAGGCAGTTTAACAGTGGTTGTTAGTGATTAAGAATGGCAAGAATGGGGGCTGGAGAGATGGCTCAGCTGTTAAAGGCTAGGCTCACAACCAAAAATGTAAGAATGGCAAGAACAGGAAGAAACAGGAGTTACTTTGTAATGAGATTAACACTTGAGTTTTGAAGACCAAAAACCTATAGAGATGGAAAGTAATAATGGATGTATATCACTATGGGTGATTTTGTATAGAAAAGATTCTTGGTATAAAGCCCAGGCTGGCCACAACTCAAAATCTTCCTGACTTCTGAGTGGTGAGACACATGAATGAAACGCCTGGATCAACTGTAGATTTATTTAAACACTTTACTGCACACTTAAAAATGGTTAGGACGGCGATAGGGAGATGGCCCAGTCAGCAAAGTGTGTGCTGAGCAAGCATAAAGACTTGAGTCTGTAGTCCCCACATCCACATAAAAGCTCGGCCTGTGGTGATGCTCCTGTGATTCTAGTTAGTACCAGGCAGGCAAAGACAAAAAGATCCCTGGAGCTCAATAAGTTAGTCTTGCTGAATCAATGAGCTACAGGTTCAGTGAGAGAAGAAGTAGGTGAACAGTGATGGAGGAAGATTCCTGACATGACCACTAGGCTCCACATGTCTAGACACATACATAAACACACACATAGATGACATATGTTTTCAAAATTAAAAAATGGTTAAGAAGGTAGACTTGAGGGCTGGAGAGATGGCTCAGAGGTTAAGAGTGAGCACTGCTCTTTCAGAAGACTAGAGTTTGGCTCCTAGTATCCATGTGTGGTGGGTCACCACTGCCTCTAATTGTATTTCCATGGATTTCACATGTCTCTGGCCTCCACAGACAACTGCGCTCATCTTTGCAAAACCACACTCAAGACACATATATATGTAATTAAAAAATAAAATAAAATCAGACTAGAGAGGTGATCTAGCAGTTAAGAGCACTTTCTCAGCAGAAAGAGCACTGTTCTTTCAGTGGACCTAAATTCAGTTGCCAACAGCCACATCAAGCAGCTCACAACAGCCTGTAACTCTAGATAGTGAGTCTACATCCTTTCTAGCCTTCATGGGCACCCATATACATAGCATGTGTCACACACACACACACACACACACACACACACACACACACACACACACACTCAGGTGCACGAGCGCACACACATATGCTTTTAAAGATACAACCTTTTAAAAACACAGTACATCAGGCGCAGTAGCTCATACTTTTTAATCTCTTGGGAGACAACAGCAAGAACATCTTTGTGAGGTCAAAGTCAGACTGATCTACATAGTGAGTTCCAGGTCTACCAAGGCTACATAGTTTGATTCTGTCTCAAAACACGTTAAAAAAAAAAAAAAAAAAAAAAAGGAAAGGAGGAGGGAAGAAAGGGTGTGTGCTAGTGCAAAGCAAATCACACCTACTTTGCTTTTTAACTTTTACCTTTCTGACCATGTCAGCTCCATCAGATAACATGCTTCTGAACAATAGGATCATTTAAAGTCATAAGATTTGGAACAGTTCTAGAAGAAATACTAAAGACTATGGGAGACAAGGAATTGTTGAATAGGGAACATACTATTAGTCAGTACAAATATCAGTTTCTAGCACCAATATGACAGCTCACATCTGGTTCCAGGGGATCTGATTGCACAGACATATATGCAGGCAAACACTCATAAAATAATAAAATGAACTTTAAAAAATGACCTATTCCATTCTTCAGCCATTAATCTCTTCCAGAGCAAACTACCTACCCTTGAGTTTGTTCTCCTGAGTGGCTGTGACCAATAAGAAAGCAACTGTCAGCGCACGGAGCTTTTACTTTACTTGCACTTATAATTTTTATATTTATAACTTATTTTACATATATGAATATTTTGCCTGTGTATATTTATGTATACCATGCATGGCTGGTGCCTGTGGAAGTCAGAAGTAGGCAACAGGTCCCCTAGAACTGGAGTTACACATGGTTGTCAGCTGTCATGAGGTGCTGGGAATTGAACCTGGGTCCACTGCAAGATCAGCCAGTCCTCTGAACCACTGAGCCATCTCTTCAGCCCACAGAGTTGTCTCTTAAATTTGTTACTCTTGGGCTGGTGAGATGCCTCAGTGGTTAAGAGCAATGGCTGCTGTTCCAAGAGGTCCTGGGTTCAATTTCCAGCAACTACATAGTGGCTCACAACCCTTTACAAAGGAATCTGATGCCCTCTTCTGGCATGCAGCTGTACATGTAGACAGAACACTACTATATTTATTAAATAAATGTTTTAAAATGTGTTCCTTCACATTTACACGCTGCAAAGAGAATAAACAAGCTGTAAGAGAATACCTGTGTCCTCATGTTGCCACTGGCAAAGTAAATGGCACTGTTGTTCTAAACAAGTCTAGGAGTACCTATGAAATTAAATATGTACCTTAGTATTTGTACTCTTGATGCTAATTCCAGAGAAATGGAAACATAATCACATAAAAACACAAATCTCCATACTACCAATATCCAAAACTAAGAGAACAAAAACGTACCTCAACAGGTCAGTGTTTAGACAAACTGGTACACTTACAGCATGAAAATTCCTAAATAAGCAAAGTAAAAGGGAAGGACAGACAATACACGAATGGACAATTTTAATGGATCTAGGGCATGATGCTTGGTGAACTTTTTAAGTCAATCACAAAAGATCCCCATTGTAAGATTCCATTTGCCCTGATACCCTGATGTGGGTTAAGGTGGTACTTTGTTAAATGACCTCTAAAGTGCTTTTAAGTCTTGGACCCATCCCAGATTTTTAGCTCACTTCTACTCTCAGAAGAAGCCTTCCCCTTCTCTTTCTTAATAAACTTTTTTTTTTCTGTAACTATCCATGTGTCCCTGGCCCAATTCTTTGTTTTAGAATACAAGAACCTGGAAATCTTACCACGTGCTTTCTGGACTCAGTCATAACTATAACAGAATTTGACACAGAGGGAGGTAGTTATGGTAGCTTAAACAAATCTTTACATTAGATCAAACTGTAAAAACCTAAGCACATGCAAAATTGAGCACATGTGCAAAATGATGAAAAGCTAAGCGTCTACCTAACATATACCAGTGTTAAATTCCTGACTTTGTTAAGGTGCATTGTCATAAGTTTGGTAAAGGTCTCAAGGGACTCTATGTACTAATTCTGAAACTTCCTATGAAATCTACAATAATTTCAAACTCAAAACTTCTTTAAAATATTAGTGGAAAGCAGTCATATCATTCAAGATACCCAAGCTGTAATTCTAAGTAGCATTTTCTTGGGTTTTGAAAGTCATTCTCAAGAATTACCAAACCAAAGCAGATTGTGGGAACTCCTGAATTTGCAGTCTGGTGTTGTCTAGACCCCTAAACTTGTAGCTGATATTTGAGATAAAGACAGTGCAGTGGCAACTGCACCCCTATTCTAGTTAAATATAGTTAGCAGAGAGGAAGGAACCGCAACTGAAAACATGCCTCTAAAAACTGCACTATGCACAAGCCTGTAGGGCAATTTCTTAGTGATTGATGTGGGATGGTGGTTCTAGGTTCTATAAGAAAGCAGGCTGAGCCAGGCAATGGTGGTGCATTCCTTAAATCCCAGCAATAGGGAGGCAGAGGCAGGCGGATCTCTGTGAGTTTGAGGTCAGCCTGGTCTACAGAGCAAGTTTCAGAGTAGTTAAGGCTACATACAGAGACCCTGTCTCAAAAAACAAAACAAAACAAAAAACCAAAAAACAAAAACAAACAGAAACCCAAACCAAACAAACAAAACCCCAAAACCAACCAAGCAAAAACCCCAAAAAGCAAACAATGAGGAATAAGTTGGTAAGCAGCACTCCCCATGGCCTTTCCATCAACCCCTGCTTCTGGGTTCTGTCCTGATTTCCCTCCATGGAACAGTAATTTAGAAATGACAGACAATAAACCCTTTACTCTCCAATTTGCTTTTGGTCATGCTTTTTCATTGTAGCAGTAGTAACTCCAACTAAGACAGCCTCTAACCTATAGAGACTACACTAACCCCAATAACATCTGAACTGCTTTATACCAACTTTAAGGTTTCACTATCAAAACATGCTATTTAAAAAATAAAAGCAAATGCCTAACCAAGCAAGTGAAAGATCTGTATGACAAGACCCTCAAGTCATACAGAAAGAAATTGAGGAAGATCTCAGAAGATGGAAAGATCTTCCATGCTCATGGATTGGCAGGATTAATATAGTAAAGATGGCCATTTTGCCAAAAGCAATCTACAGATTCAATGCAATCCCCATCAAAATTCCAACTCAATTCTTTATAGAGACAGAAAGAACATTTTGCAAATTCATTTGAAATAACAAAAAACCCAGGATAGCAAAAACTATAGTCAACAATAAAAGAACTTCTGGGGAAATCACCATCCCTGACTTCAAGCAGTATTACAGAGCAATAGTGATAAAAACTGTATGGTATTGACACAGAGACCGGCAGGTAGATCAGTGGAACAGAATTAAAGACCCAGAAATGAACCCACACACCTATGGTCACTTGATCTTTGATAAAGGAGCTAAAATCATCCAATGGAAGAAAGATAGCATTTTCAACAAATGGTGCTGGTTCAACTGGAGGTCAGCATGTACAAGAATGCAAATCGATTCATTGTTATCACCCTGTACAAAGCTTAAATCCAAGAGGATCAAGGACATCCACATCAAACCAAATACACTCAAACTAATAGAAGAAAAAGTGGGGAAGAGTTTCAAACACATGGGCACTGGAGAAAATTTCCTGAACAAAACACCAATGGCTTATGCTCTAAGATCAAGAATCGACAAATGGGACCTTATAAAATTGCAAAGCTTCTGCAAGACAAAGGACACTGCCATTAAGGACAAAACGACAACCAACAGATTGGGAAAAGATCTTTACCAATCCTACATCTGATAGAAGGCTATTATCCAAAATATACAAAGAACTCAAGAAGTTAGACTGCATGGAGACAAATAACCCTATTAAAAAATGGGGTACAGAGCTAAACAAAACATTCTCAGCTGAGGACTATCGAATGGCTGAGAAGCACCTAAAGAAACGTTCAACATCTTTAGTCATCAGGGAAACGCAAATCAAAACAACCCTGAGATTCCACCTCACACCAGTATGAATGGCTAAGATAAAAAAAAAACTCCGATGAGAGCAGATGCTGGCGAGGATGTGGAGAAAGAGGAACACTCCTCCATTGTTGGTGGGACTGCAAACTGGTACAAACACTCTGGAAATCAGTCTGGAGGTTCCTCAGAAAATTGAACATTGCACTACCTGAGGACCCAGCTTTACCTCTCATGGACATATACCCAAAAGATGCTCCAACATACAACAAAGACACATGCTCCACTATGTTCATAACAGCCTTATTTTAATAGCCAGAAGCTGGAAAGAACCCAGATGCCCTTCAACAGAGGAATGGATTCAAAAAATGTGGTACATCTACACAATGGAGTACTACTCAGTTATCAAAAACAAAGACTTCATGAAATTTATAGACAAATGGAATGAACTAGAAAATATCATCCTGAGTGAGGTAACCCAATCACAGAAAAACACACTTGGTATACACTCACTGATACGTGGATATTAGCCCAAAAGCTCAAATTACCCAAGATGCAATCCACAGACCACAGGAAGCTCAAGAAGGATGACCAAAATGCAGATGCTCCCACTCCTTCTTAAAAGGGGGGAAAATGGGGTTGGGGACTTAGCTCAGTGGTAGAGCGCTTGCCTAGCAAGCGCAAGGCCCTGGTCCTTAGCTTGGAAAAAAAAAAGGGGGGGGGGATATCCACAGGAGGGGATAAGGAAGCAAAATTTAGAGCAGCAACTGAAGAAAAGGCCATTCAGAGCCTTATCCACATGTGGCACATATATACAGCCACCAAAACTAGATAAGATTGATGAAGCTAAAAAGTGCATGTTGAAAGGGACTGGATATAGATCTCTCCTGGGAGACACATCCAGAGCATGTCTAATACAGAGGTCAATGCTAGCAGCAAACCACTGAACTGAGAACAGGACCCCCTTGGAGGGAATTAGAGGAAGGATTGAAAGGGCTGAAGGAGCTTGCAACCCCATTAACAACAACAATGTCAACCAACCAGAGCTTCCAGGGACTAAACCACTACCGAAAGACTATGCATGGACTGACCCATATCTGCATATGTAGCAGATAATAGCCTTGTTGGATGGGGAAGGCCTTGGTCCTGCCAAGGTTGGACCCCCAGTGCAGGAGAATGTGTGTGTGTGTGTGGGGGGGGGTATGGATTGTGGGAACATCAGTATGGGGAGGGAGGGGGAGGGGAGGGAATGGGAGGCTATGGACAGGAAACCAGGAAGGGGAATAACATTTGAGATGTAAGCAAAGAAATATACTAATAAAAAAATGCAGTAAATGCAAAAAAAAAAAAAAAAAGGTGGAAAACAATCAAAAAAGATAGCCAACATCAATTTCTGACCTCTACATGTACATACATGTACCCCACACATAAAAGCAAACTACAGACATATACATACATACAAACACAAAAACTTGGCAATCATAACACTACTTTTTTTTTAATAATAGTACTTTTTAATACAAAAGTCACTATCTTATATATTGAAAACATGGGAAAGCATGTGAAAAATTTGAAAGAGTTTCATCAAACCTAGATTAAGAAATACTTGCCTAGTCATTTATCAGATCCTAGGTTGAAAGCCTAGCACAGTACTCTCCAAATTAAATAAACGAACATTCATATAGTGTTTCTCTAGATATCAGCCATCCCGCACACAGTACAAGCTAGGGACATAAATGACTAGGAAAAAGTCTAGTCATTATATGATGCTCATACTTCTATCCTTTGAAGGCAGGTCCTAAAAACACTTTATTTGGTGAACATTTAGTACCAGCACGATATGGGTAGACATACTGAAAGTAACTCTTGAACAAGGAGGCAAGCTGGAAACTAAAGCTATGGAGAACAGGCTATTCCAACTGTCACAGGTGACTGCCTAGTGACTGCCTCAGTATGTTTTTAAAACATCTCAAAGTCAGCACGGATAGAATTATTAAAAATAAAGACTACTAAAATCTGAGTGTAGAAAGTCTCTGAAGGCTTATGTGTTTCAATACTTGGTCCCCAGCTGATGGAAATAGGTCACTGGAGATCAGGCCTTGAAGTTGACAGTCTAGCTCCCGGCTCTGTGCTTGCTAAGATGTGAGCAAGCAGTTGTTTCATGTCTCTGTCACCATGGACATGTCCACCTGCCAACCTTTCCTACCATGGTGGACTATGTTCTCTAATCTCTAAACTATGATCCAAAATAAATCTCTTTCTTATGCTTTTTATTTCTCAGGTATTTGGTGGGAGCAATGAGAAATCCTAAGTGATAGAAAGACTAACAAGGTAGGTACAGGTGCACATACCTACATGTAATAGAAGAATTTTTGCCAGGCACCAGGCTACCCCACACTTGTTCTTAACTCATTTCCTACTGTTGTTCAAAACCACTTATGATCTTCTTTAAGACTTACATTCTGGGGATGGAGAGATGGTGCAGTGGCTAAGAGTGCTTGGCTGTTCTAGCAAAGGCTGAATTCAATTTCCAGCACCTACAGGGTGGCCCATAACTGTCTGTAACTGTAGCACCATGGAATCTGACGCCCTCTTCTAATGTGCAGATGCACATGCTGACAAAACTCCTATAAAAAGTATGTTTTATTCTCCTATAATAATTGTTGTCTTGAGGCTTATAACCATCTGCTAACCTAGGCCTAGAGTCTTAGAAGGTTTTAGTTTCCACACAATTATATCTAGGTCTAAAATGTTTCCCAGCTTCTGAAACTTGCTACTGAGTAAGCTCACCCTTCCTAGTTCTTTCTGATCTCTGGCTGGCTGATTCAACTCAGTTCTTCTGGCACAAAACTTCTCTCCATGATAAATGATTCAATCAATCTGCCTTCTCCTTAATTGCTCTGTTTGGCCTCATACTAACTGGCAATCTGTTTTAATCTTCTGGTTCCTTTTGTCTAGTTTGTTCTCTTCAACCTGTCTCTGTAAAACTCTCCTAGTAAAACCGCCTTCTCTTTTTCTTCTGCACTGTTCCCGTTTATGTTGACTCTTACCTCTCATTTCTCTTGAGAGTTGGGCATATCCTATTCTGTCAAATCTTTCTCTCATTCTTCACTTTGTCTGCCACTCAATTAGATATCATTTTCAAAAATGGGTGCTTCCTTCTACAAGGCCAAATCAAGGAACATATCAGTGACCTAAAGGAATTTAATATTAATGTTTTAAAAACCAGCTCTATGCCCTTAAAACAAAATTTAGTTTTACAGAAGAGCGCATGGTATGATACATGTGGGTTTTCTCCTAGTTCCTAGCTAGATTTCCTAAAACCCCTTGATACTTTCTGAATGAAAAGACTATCTTTTGTACTGTATTAGGTATCTTTTCCACTGCTATGTTTGATTACTTGACAAAAAGAAGGGGTTATTTTGGCTCATGGCTTGAGAAGATGCAGTCCATCATGGCAGATGAAGGCAAGATGGCCGGAGCTGGCAGTTCATCAGATTACATTCAAAGTTAGCATGCTGGCAGAGAAAAATGAATGCTGGCACTCATCTGGCTTCCTCTTTTACCCCCTTTACTCAGTATGGATCTCAGCCAAAGAGACAGTGTCACCCACATTCAGAGTGGATCTTTCTTCCCCAGAGTTTTCTGGAAAGGTCTTCAAGCACACCCAAAGGAGTGTCTCTCAGATAATTCTAAAATCTAGATAAGCTGGCAATAAAGAGAGTAACATCCACAAATATCAGCTCCTTTAAACCTTACCTTACCAGAGTTTATGCTTGCTAATTAGGTGGGCCTTCGGATAGCTTCAGGGTAAGGATAGTTGCCAGGAAACCTATATATGGGGCTTAAGAGGTGTCCCTTGACACCTCTACCTAGGAGGAAAGGAGAGGAGCAGAAAAGGAACTAATTGATGGAACATGGAGAGACTGTGAATAGGTGAAGACAAGGAGGTAGCTGTGTACACAAGCTCTGTAGGATTCCCCTCCCACAACCCCTGCATCCAATGACGTCTGTTCTCCCTTCCACATGCTTGTCCCTGAGTTGGATCCTTTAAAGTAAACATCATATTTAAGCAACATGTTTTCCAATGTTCTGTGAGTTACTCTAGCAAATTAATGAATGTTGAAAGTCATAAGTTCTGAGTCTCTTCTGAAAGTCATACAATCACTTAACTATAATCCCCAAAGCAAAACAGGAAACTAGCTGGGAAACTTTGCATCTCCATGTCTGATGTCAAAGCAATCTTCAGATTTTCAATTCCTTTTCATCTCGTTGACTGCAACAAACTTCTTTTCCTGGCTGGTTCCACTTCCTGTTAGCAGCTTTCCATGACAGGTATCCCACAGCTCTGGCATCTTGAACATCTTGGGATCTCCAAGATAACTTCAACATTACTGCTTCTTGTTTCAATGTCTGGGATCCATATATGATCTGCTGGGCTCCTCCAGCTCTGCCCTCTGTAGAACTCTAGGCTCTGGTTGACTCTATCCCACTGCTGCTGCTGTTCTTGGTGATCATCCTCTGGTACTGGCATCTCCAGTACATGGCAGTCTTCCGCTGCAACTAAGTTTCACCAATAGCTTCTCATAGGCTTTCTTCATGGTGCCAAGCCTCATGACCCCTTCAGTCCTGGGCTGTCAACTGCAACTGAGGCTGCACTTTCACCAATGGCCTTTCTTGGGCTCTCACAGTACCAAGCCTCAGCTGTTCTCCATTACCCCTTCACCCCTTCAAAACCAGTACCATCAGGGTGACTCTTACACATTACCAAGAACAGCTGCAACACAGGATAAAACCTTGATTATCTCTGGAACACAGCTTCTTTATGCTTTCAGAAAACACTTCCCAGGAGATTTCACCTCAGTGATGCTGGTCTCTTTTTCATCACCACTAATTTTTTAGCTCTAGATAACCAGCATCAATTGTCCTAACAGTCCCTTCTATTTTTGACTCTTATCATCACAGCCATATGGCTGAAGCTGCCAAGTTTTGCTCTTTGCTGGAGCATGACCCCCTTGTTCTATTACATTACCAGCTTTCTGTTTTCCAACTCCTCCACTCCCTAAGTTTGGCTGTCCTGGAACTTGCTCTGCAGATTGACCTTGAACTCAGCGATCTGCATGGCTGTCTCCTGCATGCTGGGATTAAAAGGTGTGTACCTCCACTCCTGGACTTAAGCTGTTCTTTACCTAGAACTTGCTCTGTCCCAGGCTGGCCTTGAACTCAGAGATCTGCTTGCCTTTGTTCCCTGGGATTAAAGGTATGTACCACCATGCCTGGGCCTAAGCTTTTCATGGCCACTGTTCCTCAAGATCTGGATCAACCAACAGCCTATGTCTTCCAGCCTCAAGATCTGGATCACAAATGTGCCCTCCATTTCTGGACTGTATTTCATTCTAGATTAAAAGTCCAAACTATTCCTTATTCATCTATAAATATAAACAATAAGCTTTAGTGTTTGGTTGGAATCTTGCCCTGAGATCACCCCTCCCTATGATCTCTTTATCTCCTTAAGCACAAGATTCAGCTCCATTTCACCTCCTGGTACCCCTTTATTACTTGAAATTTTTTATTTCAAATTTTATATCTGTCCTTTCTCAGCTTGCTCCTTTTCATTAAAACTCTCTTCATAATACTGAATGTTAGTAACCACACAACAAAATTTATATCAGGCTGTTTTGAGACTTCCTCTTTCAAAGCAATTATCTAAATCTCTTCACCTTAGCCTCAGGCAGACTCTTAGGACAATGGCAAAAACAAACAAAAACAAACAAACAAACAAACAAACAAACAAAAAAACACACCCCACATACATTCTTCACTAAAATAAACACAAAAACAGTCTCTAGGCCACATACTAACATTCTTCTCCATTGAAACCTCTTGGGCCAGCAGGCCTACACAGTTCAAATCACCCTCAGCACCACCATCTTCCATATTCCTATTAGGATTGCCCATTAAGCCCCAATTAAAGCATCCCATGGATTTCCAAATCTGAAGTCCCCAAGTCTACATCTTCTAAACAAAAATATAGTTAGGCCTATCACAGCAATATCCCAGTCCCTGGTACCAACCTGTGTTCTTAGTTAGGGTTTTACTGCTGTGAACCAACACCATGACCAAGGCAACTCTTATAAGGCCAACATTTAATTGGGGCTGGCTTACAGCTTCAGAGGTTCAGTCCATTATCATCAATGTGGGCACATGACAGTATCCAGGCAGGTATGGTACAGGAGGAGCTAAGAGTTCTACAGCTTGTTCCAAAGGCAAACAGGAAAAGAATGGCTTCCAAAGAGCAAGGATGAAGGTCTTAAAGACCACACCCACAATGACATACTTCCGCCAAGTCCACCCCTCCTAATAGTGCCACTCTCTGGGCCAAGCATATTCAAACTATCACAGTACCCAAGGAGGCCAGAAAAGGGACTCAGAACCTCTGAAGATGAATTTACAGACAGCTATGGGTTGCCAATATGAGTGCAAGAGCGCCAAGGTCTCTTAACAGCTGAGTTTTAGGGGGAGGTGCTGATTTCCTAACTGGTTCTTGTTTGTGTCAATAAAAAAGGCAGGAGCCAATTGCTGGGCGAAGGGTAAAGGTGGGACTTCCGGGTCCCAGGAGGAAAAAGAGATTGGAGGAAAAGGAGGGGGCCTTTATGGCCAGGCTTTGAAACAAGAAGAAAGCAGCAGTCATATAAGATCTTGGGGGAAATTAGAACTGGCAGACTCTGCCACTGCTGTTAACCAAGGAGGTCAGTGGAGGCTGGCTGATAAAGGCTAGCTGATACAGGTTAGCTGATAAGTTTAGGCCAGGAGATTCTGTTCCCAGCAATTGTGCTATCTGGCAAATTCTAGGATAATAAAGCTGTCTGAATGTTTTTTTTCCTTTCAAGGAGCAAAGGTAGGCAGAGATAGAGAGAAGCTGGGGCAGTAGCTGGTGGCTTGGTGAAGCTAGCTGGGAAGAACAAAAGAGAAACTGAAAGGGAGCTGGTAAAAAGTGGACAGCAGCTCCCAGCTTTCCCGGGTTGGGGGATGGTTGTGTTTGATCCTGGGCTAAGCCAAATGGAGTAAAGGGAACCAGGAGAGGTCAGAGCAAGGCTGTGTTCCCAGGAAAAGAAAATGCATGTTTTTAAAATTACACACAACACTTGAGTATCTCTATAGACACTATATTTGACTTTTTAAAAAACTGCCTTTTTGTTTAAAGTACTGTATTCTTTCCATGATAATTGAAATTTTCAGTTACTTTCATCCCCAATTATATATTTACCTCCACCATAAATAAAGCAGTTTGGACAAGCAAAGACCATCTCCTTCATCAAAGATCGCTGTTGGAGGGGCAGCTTTGTAAGGAGGTGCGCCTAAATCTTCCGGGGGGAGGCTTCTCTTCCAGCCCCTTCATACTTTTGGCACTCACTCAGAACTGCCTGGCGTGCAGAAGTGCAGGCCTGCAGACCCCTGTTCCTTAAGCAGTATCTGGGTACACAAGAGGCTGGAAACTACTGTTCTCAAGTCCTCACAGTCCTCAGTGATATCTGGGTACACAGGAGATTGAGAACCACAACATCCATCCCAGGTCTTGCTGTTTCTCACACCCTGAGGAACTTAGACTGGAACTGAACACCATGTTAGCAACATTCCAGCAACCCATTACCTAGGCAGAAATGTAGACTGACATACTATTACTAGAAGAAAGCTCTTTCCCACAGTGGGATGACTGTAATCTCTGAAGAAGCTTCTGCCCATTATCTGTTCTCTGGAGAAAACTATACCCTTTTGTTTCAAATATATTTAGTCAGATTTCCTAATTCCTCAAATGTTCATTGGATATACTACCCAGAACTTTTGCTATTCTGTGTTATCACTGTCCAATTAAACTGGAAAAGCCATGTGCAGGGACCATGATCACACCATCTCTTTATCTAGTTCTATACATCTGTAAAGGTTCCTCATGTTTGCCCTTTTCACAGCACCATCAATTATCTTAAATTATGTAGCTTTGAAATTTTAAAAAAGGCTTATTTGAGCAATAATAGCTAGAAAGATGGTTCAGTGGCTAGGGACACTTTCTACCAAGCCTGAAGACCTGATAATCACATGATAGAAGACAGGACCCAACTCTCACAAATGGTCCTCTGAACTTACACATATATACTGAGGCACATGCATATCCCATACATACTCACACAATACATAAGTGTAATTTTTATTTTAAAAGAGAAATAAATCTTATTCCTATTGGAAAGTGATGTTTTTGTCAAGTCACACTGCAGAATTTAAATGTTTGGCACATAAATTTCATTTTTATGACATACCAATTCATTCTGAGCCAGAAGGTCTCTGTAACAACCCTTACATTTCTGTTAGACCTATCCTGCCCCTTTCAAACTTTCTATCTGCTTGGTTCTATCTTGATTTTATTAGCTACACTTTCTTTGATGCTACATATTAAACACTTAGCTATTTCTCCCTGTTTGAGTAGTGTTTGCAAATCCCTGGCAAGCATACTTACTGTCATTTAAGATCAAGACCTTTACAGCAGCAGAGTTTACTCCAGCAAACTATGTCAATGATTAGCAAACTGACAAAGACTCAGACAACACCCTTAACAATAGGTTGATTTCTACACATTCTCAAGAAAAAAGAACAAGTGACTAATAATGAAAAGAGAAACAACTAATAGCCAGTTGACAGATAAGGAAAGCCTAAGTCACCCTTTTCATATGGGAGGAAAGATTTGCAACCTCAATTAAGAAAATAATGAACAATAGCTGAAGGTGTATCTCAGTGAGAAAGTACCTGCCTAGCACCTGCAAGACCTTGGGGCAAATCTCTAGCACACACAAAACTTGACCATGTTTCTAAAGCAGGATGGCAAAGACTAACATGTTTGAGAACATATTTGATTTTGTAAAAATAATAGGAAATAAGAGCTCTTGGAGATAGCCAATTTCAAAGTGTTTCCACTTGTTTACAAAACCATTTGAAAATATTTATTAAAAAAAAAAAATCTAACTATAGCTGGGCCTGGTGGTACACACCTTTAATTTCAGCACGCATGAGGCAGAGGCAGAAGGATCTCTGTTTGAAGCTAGCCTGGTCTACATAGCAAATTCCAGGACAGCCAGAACTACAAAACTCTAAACACCTGATCCTACCCCCAATAGCAGAGAAATTATACCTTATATATTTTTCACTGTATAAGCAAGTAACAGACCCTTTCTCCCCCCCGCCCAAAAAAAAGTAAATAAGAAAGATCTAACCACACAAAGGCTCAGTAGTTAAGTGCACTGCTGTTCTTCTAGAGGACCCAGTTTTGATTCTCAGCACCCACATAATGTCTCACAGCCATCTGTAACTCCTAGGGGATCCTATGTCTCTTGTGGCCTCCAGAGGCACTAGGCATGCAAATGGTACACAGACATACAACCAGACAAAACACTCACACACAAAATATAAATACATAAAAATTTTAAAAAATTAACTACGTCTACCTTTTCTCTGACACACGGAAGCATTATTACTAATAACAGAAGGATTGTCATTTGTTAGCTTATTAGTAAGAACTTACATTTTGCTCATAATGGTTGATTGCCCCGACACACTCGGGGTCAGGGACTGTAATTCAATCCCCAAGGAAAGGTAGGAGATATTATGCAGGGTAGTGTATAACTCAAACTCAAACCATGGTTGCTGGGCCCTAGCATTAGGATCTCATGGGAATGTGATAGACATACAAATTCTTAAGGTCCATTCCAAACTCAAAATATCCTCAATTTGAGTTTTTAACACCGGAGTTCACAGAGTACTGTCTAAGAGACTTCCAGAAATTATTTTCTCTTCATTTATATTGAAATCACTTTCTAAGCAGAAAACTATTTTGCCCTCCATTTTTGCATTAAATGCTATTAGCTATGATAATAGAGATAAAACAACCATTTTACAAACATATGGTGACATGGGGGTGCTCAAAGCCAGCATGGAGCTGAGACCAAGATAAAAGGAGATAAAATACAGTATCTAAATCCAATACATTACTAAGACAGTAAACTAGTTCTGAATTACCTGTCCTTTTGCATCTGCTCTTATAAAATCACTAATTCTTCACTGTCTTAACCAGTAACTGAATTTAGTTTGCTATGACTGTGGTCATATGAAGTGGTACACTCCTATTGATGGAAATCAATAGAGAAGCAGTTCCAGTGAAGCAGATTAGATTGGTTAAGATTTGTTAGTGATCTAAAGAATAGCACAAATAGGCCAGCAAGATGGTGCAGCAAGTAAAGGTGCTTGCCAAGAAACCTCATTACCTGAGTTAGATCTCCAAGAGCCCACATAGTGGAAGGAGAGAACTGACTCCTACAAGCTGTCCTCTGACCTCCAAATGTGCACCACCACAGCACTTGCACACTCATTCACAAACACATGTATACACATGTGCGCACGCGTGCACACACACACACACACATACACACACACACACTTTTTTAAAAGGCTAGCAGGAAAAAAAACACTTTAAACTTAAAAAGTAGGTGTTAGATACGTTTAGTTATTTGAAAAAATTAGCAAAAGGTAGAATTTCATTAAATGGAGGATGGTTCCCTCATTGTTTAAGAATATAACCTAATTTGCAGAAAATTTATCTCATGGTGTTAATTTAAAAAACAAAAACAAGGAATAAAGACAAAAATAGATTGTTTATGAAAAACTCTAAGAAATAAAATCTTGGAGGCTAGAGAGATGGATCACAGATTAAGAGTACTTATTAAGCACTCTATATATTCTTCCAGAAGACCTAGGTTTGATTTCCAGCACCTACATCAGGAAGCTCACAACTGCCTCTAACTCTGGTTCCTCCATGTAGCTGGTGCACATAAACTCTTACAGGGACATATACATTGTGGTGGTTGGAATAAAAATGTCCCCCATAGGCTCATATATTTGAAGTGGCAGTTGAGAGAGATTAGGATGTCTATCCTTGTTGGAGTAAGTGTGTCACCAGGGGAGGGCTCTAAGGTTTTAAGGGCCTATACTAAGCCCAGGGTTTCTCTCTTCCTGTTGCCTGTGGATATGGATGTAGAACTCTGAGCTACTTCTGCAACATGTCTGCCTTTGACTCATGATGAGCCATTTTCCTGCCATGTTGAAAATGGATTAAACCTCTGAAACTGTTAGCAGACTCCAATTAAAACTTTTCTTTTTAAAGAGTTGCCTTGGTCATGCCAGGTGGTGGTAGCATCATATCATTTTAATCCCAGCACTGAGGAGGCAAAGGCAGGCAGATCTCTGAGTTTAAGGTCAGTCTAGTCTACAGAGTTAGTCCCAGGACAGTCAAGGCTACACAGAAAAATTGTCTTAAAAAACAAAACAAAACAAAAAAAACAAAACAAATGAAAACCAACAACAACAAAAAAGACTCACTTTGGTTATAGAGTCATGGTATCTCTTCATGGCAATACAATACTGACTAAGACATATAAATTAAAAAGAGATAAAATCATATAAATGCATAACATGATACAGTACACAACTATTTAAAAAAAGATTAAAGTTTGTCGTTAGTGATCTATCTTAATTAAAATGAAACAAAAACCCCAAGAGCCCTCAAAAGGTCAAAGTGCTTGAGTAAATGGGCTTCTTAGGGTTTTTTTTTTTAAGGTAAAATATAAATACAGATGTGTATGTACATAGAATATCTAGAAGACACAAAAACTGGTTTAAAATTGTGTTGGGAATCAAAGATTAAAGAAAAGTGACATTTCTGAACTGATTCAACATTTTGGTATACCTACTCAAATCACAGTTAGAAGTAACAAATGACTAACCAGCACGATGGCTCAGCAGGTAGAGGGACTTGCCATAAGCCCAATGGGAGAGTTGAATGCCCAGAACTCACATGGTAAAAGGAAAGGACCAACTCCTTCAGGCTGTCTTTGCCCTACTTAGGACATACTTACATTAAAGAAAGTGTAGTTTAAGAAAAAATTCAAGCCAGGGGGCCAGAGAAATGATGTGGCAGCTAAGGGTAGTTGTTGCTTTCCCAGGACACCCAAGTTTAGTTCCCAAAACCCACATTAGGTGGCTAGCAACTGCTCATAACTCTAGCTCCAGAGGACTTGATCAGATATTGTCTTCTGGACTTTGAGGGTACTCATACATAGTATATGCTCACAGAGACACATACACATATAAATATTATTATTATTATTTTAAATTTAAATCTCAAAACCATTTTTGGTACCAGGAGCAGATGATAGAGTACATGCCTTACATGCACAAGGTTTTGGGTTCCCTTTCTAGCACCACATAAGCCAGGTGTGGTGGGGCAGGTCTATAATCCCACACTAGGGAAGTGGAGGTAGGAAGTCAGAATTTCAAAGTCATCCTCAACTATGAGCCCAGCCAGGACTTCATGAGATCCTGTCTTTAAAAAAATTCAAAACAAAACTGGAAACAAAGAAAGGGCTGGAGATACAGCTAAGTGGTTAAGAGCATCTGCTGCGTTTGCAGAGGACTTGGGTTTGGTTCCTAACACTTATGAACCGTGTGGTGGTTCATAAGTATCTGTTATTCCAGTTCCAGTGGAGCTGATGCCCTCTTCAAACCATTGTTTAAATAAGGCTTATACCATGCTCGGTCTAGCCACTCCTGTCCACACTGCTTATCTATACAAGCTTATTTGACTAAGGAAGCCACATACCCTGGATACTTGAGTATAAATTCTGTATTTGAGAATGAACAGGAATAACATGAAAGCCTCTCCTAAGCCCTTTGAAAAACCAAGACTAGAATTTAAGGTGTCATTGCAGCCTATAACCTAAGAAGAAAAGGCTGCTGACAGCTAACAGTCTCCTAGACAATCCTTGGTTCTGTTATTTTTCACAATACTTGCCAAATCAATATAAAACCCAGGTTCCATTCCTAGCTGAAAATCATAGCTGAAAATCATCTCTAATGTCCCAGGTGAATCCAACACCTTCTTTGGGCCACCATGGACACTGAAGACATGTGATATGTAGACAAACTGCCCATACACAAATAAATAGATCGATAGATAGATCGATAGATAGATAGATAGATAGATAGATAGATAGATAGATAGATATTCAGAGAGCGAGGGGGAGAATCTGGTAATGTATTAAGAGTTAGGGACACTGGGCCCTTCTGTTTGCTTTAACAGTCACAGGCAGTAATTATACAGAGAAATACTTAGTAATAACATGTTGTCAGAGACTTTGCTGCACCAACTTCTTTCTCCAGCATCCGAGTCTGGGAGCAACAACTTTCTAGGAGTTATAAGCACACTCAACACCAAGACTATGGCTTCTAATGAGCAACTAATTTATAGGACTGGACTAGAAAACCGACAGGCTGAGTTTTAGACATCTTACACCACAGAAGAATGAGAGATCAAACACATATACAACAGTGGGACATGCGAAGAAGCCAAGCAAGAGAGCTCCTGGAGCTAGAACAGTCTGACAAAGATAAGTGAGATAGAACTTTTCACTCCTATGTGGCCTGGGAATAGTGACTTTTTCCCAGGCAGGTAATGCAAGTTAACATCAAAACTGATAAGCTACAGTCCTGACAGATGGTAAGAATAATATTCTAGGTGTCTGGAAAGATGGTTAAGTGGTTAAGAGCACATTCAGCCTTTATAGAAGAATCACATCCAACTGTCTGTAATTCTAGCTTTAGAGAATCTGATGTCTACTTCTGGTCTCCACAGGCAAATGTAATCAAGTGCACATACCCTTACCCAAACCCAAACACATACAAATAATCTTTCTAAAAAATTACATTTAACCTCTATGATCTTCCTCCCAAAGCTACATTACACACCTGTCTAACCATGACAGAAACAGATAAATCCTAGTTGAAAGGCATGCTACAAAAACATCTGAGCAGTCATTTTCCAAAGTATAAAGAGTGTCTGGGAAACTGCCCCAAGTGAAAGAAAAGGGAAGATGGAAGAGCTGCTGGGTGTAATGAGGTATCCTTGGTGGGGTCCAGGGACGGGGAAAGGGGCACTAGGAAAAGGGTTGGAAAGAGTGGATTTAGTAATAATCTATTAATATTGATTTGTTAAGTGTAACAAAAGTACCACATTAATATAAGATGTTGATAAGAGGGAAAACAGTGTAAGAGAGACAAGAATTCTTAGTCCTAGCTTCATAATACTTCTGGAAATCCAACAGCATCCTTAAAATAAGTTTAATTAAAAAATTAAAAAAAACACATTGTGATAGAATATATGTCTGTAATTTTACTCAATGGATCTGGGATGGATAGACAGACAGACAGACAGACACACGCACACACACACCCCAAAGGCTATATTACCTAGTAGTAGAGTACTTGCCATAGACAGACACACAGACACACACACCCCCAATGGCTATAAATATTACCTAGTAGTAGAATGCTTACCATAGACAGACAGACACACACAAACACCCCCCAAAGTCTATAAATATTACCTAGTAGTAGAGTACTTGCCATAGACAGACACACACACACACACACCCCAAAGGCTATAAATGTTACCTAGTAGTAGACTGCTTGCCATAGACAGACAGACAGACAGACAAATAGACAGATAGACACCCACACACACCCCTACACACACACACCCAAAGGCTATAAATGTTGCCTGGTAGTAGACTGCTTGCCTAGGATAACCAAGGCTCTGGGTGCAATTCCCAGAGCCACAAAAGAAAAATGCCTAAAATATGATCTCTGCCTTTATGAAGGTCTTACTGTGAAGTAGTGATAGTGCACATGAAATAGTACAAAACACAAGGAAGCATTAAAGGGCAAAGGTGACAGTGGAGAAACATAAAGTCTACACCTGTTCTCAGCCAAAAGTCTGAGAAGTGGTAGGATATAAAGGCCTGAGTTGTAAGAGAAGGCTTCAGGAAGGAGATCAAACTTGAGTTTGTATCATAACATATACTTCAGGGTACCAAAGTAAAGAAGTGACATACAGGAACATATGTAAGAAGAGTCCATATGGTAAAGGAACATGAAAAAGGCTACCAGAAATGGAAAAAGTAAAAACATTTCCCTTCGATAAAAAAACAAACAAAAAGTATCCCTAAAATGTAAAAAGTTGAATGGCAACACAATGGCAATGCTCAAATCCTTTAAGAGCCATGTGGCAAAATAATCATCATGCACCCACTTAACATACCAGCTGACTTCTGCTAAGATGTGACCAATATTCAAGGGCAAAGAACATGACAGCTGTTCCCTAGAGCCATAACAGGAAATACCAATAGGGAAAGACAGGAAGCAGGTTGCAAGTTCTTCTCAACAACTTTTCACAGGACAGGGTACATATATTGGTTACTTTTTGTCCCATGCATGTCCTTAGCTACAAGTCACCTTAACATTCACAGTACGGCTATAAGCATTTATTCATGTGGTGAAGACTTAATTTAACAATAGAATTAAAGTCTGAATGGAGCTAACAACCCATAGGAATTCACCATCTCCCACACTCTGCTAGAGATTAGGTAACTATTTTTAAAAAGCAAAGGGTTTGGAGGCCTGCATATCTGCATAAAAAATTCCTTTCTTCTGTTTCTTCCTCCAGTGAAGCTTGGTGTCTCCTGGTCTTTAACGCACATAAAACTGTAAATGATTATATATACAAAAAATGCACACTATTTTCTGAGTAGTTTAGAGGGTTGTCAAGCAGTCTGCAATTTACGTGAGTGATTTTTGTTCACACACCAATGCTAGAGCCTAAGCCCAGAATGAGATACAACCATGTACAGGCTCCCTCCCAGGCAAAAAGATCAAATCTCACAGGATGAACATTCTAATAATTATATTCATAAACAGCATAGACTTACCTGGAAGTCATGAATTTTCTGCATTAAAGCTGTTTATATATAGGCTAGAAAACCACTCTGAACATTTAAAGAAAGTAACTCAGTGAGATTTAATTTTCTTTCAATTCTTAAGATTTTAAAATAGCTAGGCATGGTGGTGAATAGGCAGATAGATCTCTGAGCTCTTTAAGGCCAGCCTGGTCTACATAGTTCCAGAACAGCCAGGGCTACACAGAAAAACCCTGTTTCAAAAAACAAACAAAAAATATTCTATAAAAATATTTTTTAAAATATGATGGAGAATAGCAATAAGCTAGTTGAATGCAACAGGATGAAAAAAAGACCCAAAGGTTGGGCCAGTGAGATAGGTCAGTAGATAAAGGTACTTACTGGTAATCTTGATAAGAAAGAACCAACTCTCACAAGTTATCCTCTGACCTCCACACACATGCCATGATATACACAGAAGCATACATGCATACATACATGCATACATACATACATACAGGCACAAGAGCAGAAATGGCGTGGTGTGTGGGGAAGTTCAATGTAAGGAACATGGTCATCTCTTCACACTGCCACCTGTCAGGAAAGCTCTTCCATTTTCAGGCCACTCAAGTTCTCCCTAGCCAGGCTTCTCTGAGCAACCCTCCACGAGTTACTCGTCATATTAGCCTTTTTGTTTTTCTATACAAATTCAGTTTCAGCTTGCCCCAGGTTTCTAAGTGGCTTGTAAACTAAGATTAATTTTACATATTTAAATTGTTGAAGGAGGAAAGAATGAGCATTTCATGACATGTGAAAACTGAGTGAAATTCAAGTTTCTGTGGCCAAGTTTAACTGGAAAATAAACATGCCAGTCCACTTTCTGTCTGTCGCTGCACACACTGAAACATAACTGCGTGGCTACAACAGAGGCTGTGTGCCTCAAAGTCTAAAATGTTTACTTTCGTCTTCACAAGCAAACAGCAACAAGCCCAGAGAGCTTACTGCCCTGTCTTACAATCCCTGAATGGTGGTGTCTGCTTAGTTGTCATTATTCCTGAGCTCCACACCCAGAATGCAGCTTACTGAGGCAGAAGCCTTGTTTTGTTCCTTTATTATAATCTAGAAAGAATTCTGGGCCAAAGTAAAGGCTCTGGTGAATAAATGAATGGTCCATAAATGTCACTGAGTTTATGCTTTCTCCTATAGAAAAAGGGGTCTTATTCTAGTAGAGATACACCAAATAGTTCAAATTATTGGTGTTCACCAACTAGTGAAGAGACTGAAACTCCAGCACTTTTATGTTCATGAAAGACTCAACTGAGAGGTGACATAACACTGTCACCTGTCTGTGCTTCTGTTTATCTTAAGATGCAAACACTCTGAGAAATCTCATTTCCGTACAGAATACACAGCACAGACACCATGTCAGATCTTTAATGAACATCCACAATTACAAGAGATCTAGATCATGTGCTAATGAAGTTTTAATATCTAGAATTTTCCTGTGGGGCTCATCAACTATCTAGTCTGTAAGCAGATGAAAATTCTTTAGAAATTAAAAGGTTACCACCCACAAACCAGCAGCAGCTTTTTAATCTTTCTCTACTAGCCTGAGTGGGTGTGTGAGTTCAAAACACACCAACCAACTCTGTTGGTGGAGGGCTAGGTACTGTTGCGTTAAAATCCCACCTCTAAGTATCTCTGTTACATGACACTGGTAATACTACCACCCACTCAATTTCAGTCTCAATCTTCTAATCTGTAAATGAAGGTGGAGGGGATAAGACCCCACCTCTTGGAGGAATTTTACATAAATGAAGGTGGGGGGGGGATAAGACCCCACCACATAAATGAAGATGGAGGGGATAAGACCCCACCTCTTGGAGGAAATTTAAATCACTAACATTTCCATTAAAGTTCTTTTCCTCCAAGCTTTGTGACAATTTCTATATGCAAATTCTATATACTCAAAGACAAAGGTTTAGTTGAATTTCTAAAATTTAAGATACTGGATAGAGACAGGAACAAATCAAACTTGTGCTATATTTTAAAGTTGTTACCTGATTTTTCAGTCTTGGGGTTTTTATTGTGTTTGCTTTTCTTTCTGGTTTTTTTTTTCTTAAAAAGAAAAGCCAATTTAGGAATTCCAGCCCTTCAGAGGGACGCAAGTGCACATGGATCTTTTGACAACTATGTCAGGCTTACAACAACCATTTTAAATGGGGTACATGGTCTTTTTTTTTTTTTTTTTTTTTTTTTTTTGCTACAACCTAAGCCTGGACATTGGTTACCATCTACCAAGACTAAGGTAAAACGTGACACCAAAGCAAAAAACAATACTCTCCAACAGCTTAGGTGGGCTACCCCCACCTCGCCCCGAAGCCCAGCAGCAGATCCACTAGGGGAATCTCCATCCACATTGTCCAGGGATGGAGTGGGACAGACACTGAACCACTAGACCAACACCATCCATACTTTGGCTGAGGCTGAAATCTCAGGTTTTGTAGCGAAATGCATCTCACTGCAGCCCCCACCGGTCTCCACGAAAAGGGTTAATAAAGGGCACCCTAGGACCAAGACCGGCCCACCTAGACTCCCACCTCACCTATTCTCCGCAGGACCGTGGGCTTCCTCCTCCAAGTTAAACCACGAGTTCAAAATCAAAACAAAAGGTGCAAGACTGGTTTCAGGTGGCAAGGGCTGACTTTTGGTGGCCAACTTATGGGGACCGCAGGGCCGGACGAGCGAGGGCTCTAAGACATCGGTAGCCGGGAGGCCTTGGGCCTTGGGCGCGAGTCCTCACACGCCCCTCGCTCAGCTCGGCCCAAAGGGGAGTCGGGAAAGTGCCCGGGCGGGGGCGGAGGAGGGGGTTGTCCCAATGACAGGCAGAAAGCCCGGAGACGCGGGGTCCAGCCGGAGGCCCGGAGCTTCGGCGACACCAGAGCAGCCAAAGGTCCGAGCGGCGCCAGGCCTCGAGGAGGCCCGGTCGCCGCAACGGGCCGCGCTAGAGAGACCGCCCGTCCCCACCCACGGCCTGGGCCAGTCACTCACCGGTGGAGAGACGACGGACAGCCGGCGTCTCCGCCAGCGCCGTGGCTCGGTCTCCAGCGCCGGCTCCTGCAGCTGCCGCCGCCGCGCCCGGTCCATCCCCACCCCGACCACCCCCCCCTCCCGGCCCGCCCCCCCGCGCCGCCTCAGCCGCCACCGCCTCCGCCGCCGCTGCCACGGCCCCGGCGCGCGAACGCGAACCAGCGCGAGGGAACGACAGCGAGAACGGGAGCGCGCGCCCAGTCGCCACAGCCGCCCACAACCTCCGCCTCCTACTGACAGCGCATGCGCAAGGCGGTGCCGAGCGGGAACGCGCACGCCGTGGGGGAGTGACCTGACCCAGAGGTGTAGCCACGCCTCAGGCCTGCCAACCCACGCGGGCGCAGGTCCAGTAAGCTGAGGCGCTGCAGGTGGTGCGGCATCCTCCACGTGAGTTCTTCCTATCCCTTCCTGCAGTTCGGAAGCTGAAGCACTTCAGCATCTCGGCTCTTCGTCCCTCGACTTGTCGTTCCTTAGCTTCTCTTATCCTTAGCCTCTCAACCCCTCGGACTGTGGGCTCTTCAGCTTCTCGGCTCTTCAGCCTCTGGGACCCACGTATCCTCAGCCCCTCTCTGGTTTTCGGGTGCCTGAGAGCCTCAGCAACTCAGACCAGCTGCCCTACGATACAGGCCAAGGCTGATTTCTGAGTCCCACTCCCCGAGTTGCACAATATTCTCTCTGCCTTGATTCTCAGGGCCTTCCACGTAGCGGACTGGCTTTACGTCAGAAATCACCAATGAAGAAACCCCTAGTAGCTCCCAGCCCATCCCTTCAATTATCGGGATGTCTCTTAACTCCGTCGACCGTCACTCAGATGGGGAAACTTCTTCCCGTGTTGGAGGATCTGTGAGTCCAAGACTGGAATAAACAGTCCTTGGCCTCGAGATGTAGTTGGGGATGATGGAGCTACAACCCTTCAGGTGGAAAAAGTGCACTTCAGGTGGGTGAGGACATGGCATGGCCAGAAGGGGAGCTAAGGCGCCACTGGACAGGGTGCAGTCTCGATGTAGACTGCAAGTGAAAGTAGGTAGGTAAGCAGGGGTAGGAACAGGTTTGGGACTTCTGAGAGTTTCAGGAAGCCTTTGAGGTTTTCTTCAGCTGTGGTTGCAGGCCACAGCTAAGGAACTTGATTATTATGACTGATTTTAAATTAGTACGCAGGCATGTGAAAAGTGGCCTGGATAAGGGAGGTCAGTCAGGAAGCAACTGGCAAGATAGTTAAGGCAAAGAGGGAGTGTGGTCATAGAGAAAAACACTGGGGGTGGGGGGATAAAATGGATACGTTTTGATGGCTTGAAGGAAGAGTGAAGGAGAAGGAGGTGGCAGAGTTGACTCAGATTTGAGGGTGGTAAGGATGAGCTTGCATATGTAAAAGGCAGCATAAATGAAGCCTCTAAGGAGAGTGATCAGAAAATGAAGGATAAGCACGTATGCCATTGTAAAAGAGCAAACTAAATGTTTAAAAATTAGTGATAAACCTAAAGATGAAACCGACAAGAAAGAAGAGAATGTAGAAAAGTCTTTGTATCCGTGAGTTAGGCAAAGATTTCTTTTAAAGGCATGAACCATAAATGACATTATTTGGTAAGTTAAATTTTTATGAACATTTATGTTGTTTAAAAACATTGGAGTAGTTAAAAAAAAAAAGCAAAGTATTGATGAGAAATGAACTCAGAAAGTAGAATATATCCAATGAAAGTCTTGTCCCCAGGATATGTAAGACCTTTTCTTTCAGTGCTAAAGATTGAACCAACCTACTAAGTTAAGTGCTAAACTACAGTTACCTCACCTG
Source organism: Rattus rattus (assembly GCF_011064425.1). Classification (NCBI taxonomy): domain Eukaryota; kingdom Metazoa; phylum Chordata; class Mammalia; order Rodentia; family Muridae; genus Rattus; species Rattus rattus. Next base: position 30,538,704 of record NC_046159.1, on the reverse strand, counting down.
CCCTAAATAATAAAACAACCAACCTATAAAACAGTAGACAAAAAGCTTAGGTAAGTACTTCACAAGATATAAAAATGGCTGTTAAACAACAAAAAGGTAACATTTTACATGTCTAGAGTTTTGCTGTTTCAAACCACAAGATACACACTGTCATTTGAGTAGCTAAAATTAAAGACTGGTGACTACCTGTTACACTCCTCTCCTCAGCCATACTTAATTTTAAAAAACAAAATTATAAAAAAGAAAAGAAATAAAAAGCTAAATGTCTTAGTGTTCTGTTGCTGTGAAAAGACACCATGACCAAGACAACTTTAAGGAAAGAAAATATATAATTTAGGTTTGCTTACTTTTTTTCCAGGTTTAATACACTATCAGCAAGGCAGGTAGCAGGCAGACATGGTACTGGAGAAGTAGCCTAGAATTCTACATCTGGATCTACAAACAGCAGAAAGATATAGTGACTGGGCCTGACTTGGGCCCGTAAAGAAAAGTCAAAGCATGCCGGGAGAGAGACACACTTCCTTCAACAAGGCCACTCCTATTTCAACAAAGACATACCTCCTAATCCTTCCCAAGTAGTGCTACTAACCATTAAACATGAGTGTTTGGGAGCCATTCTCACTTAACCCACCACAGCAAGTCATGCTTCCACTTAACATGATATAGTGGGAAAAAAACCAAAAACCAAAACCACAAAACAGCAATGCTTTCCTCAGAAGAGAATGCAGAGTCCTTAGATCATCTTCTCCCCCAGCCTTTGATAACTGCAAGATGAAAGCATTAATATACTATGGTACAAAGTTAACTTAGGTATATGTCTCCACTGAACCATAGCAATTTCATTTTCCCCTAAACAATAAGGACTAGTCATTACAGCCTCTATAGGACTTTTTTTTTTTTTTTTTTTCCTATTGAGATGGCAAAAGTGACCCAGTGTCTCCTGTTGTCATTGAGTGAGACCCTGGGACAGAAGAGCCGGCCATTGCTCCTTCTTGATGAAATCAGTAGTCAAGGGACTCTTCTTGTTCTGCCAGCTACCTTTATCTGTCAGTCCCAACCCTGAAGCAGTTGTATATCTTCGTCTGTTCCTGTGTATGATTCAGAACTACTGTACTAGGAATTAGACCTAGACTGATTGTTGCCTTTCACAGTTCACAGGAAATACAGGCTACTAGAGACAAGGCATAGGAGCCACTTCCTTGTGCAACTTAGATCTTCAAAGTCCATTTGTGCTATTACACGTTTACAGTTTTATCTCTGGATTGGCTTAACACTGACTTTAAACTCAGGGAACATTGTAATTAGCTGTTCTGTGAGTCAGTATTCAGTGTCTGACAATGCTCATCAAGCTTGAGGTATCTCTCAAGAGGAGAGTGTTTTATCCACAGAGGAAGAAAGGACTTTTTCCCAAATTCAAAGAATCTGCACAGCAGATTCCCTCATGGGCCTGCCAATGGCTCTAAACACTTCCATCAGCTCGAAGAAGTACAGGGCCATTCGTTCAAGACCTCCTTCTGACAGTATTTAATTAGGAATATTCAATGGCTTATCATGCCATAGACTACCACTTTCCCCAATCCTCTTTGTACCTACCGGGGAAACAGGGTTATTAGCATCTTTAGTATTATCAGAGACTCCTCACTATGTACCCCTGGCTGTTCTGGAGCGCATAGAGATCCACCTGCCTCTGCCTCTGCCTCTGCCTCTGCCTCTTGAAAGTGCTGAGGTCAAAGTCATGCACCATCACACCCAACCCTCATACCAATTTGTAAAGCTCTTAAGATTGTATTAAGTTATTTCTTCACCAGTGAAATGAGCCAATTCAAGCCAGATTAGAGTATATTAAATGCAAGTTTATTGGGAAGCTACTCTCTGGTGAGTTCACTGGCCCCAAGGACTTGAGGCCAGGGGAGTTGCCATGGGGAGGGAGAGAGGGGAAGAGGAAGAGAGAAAGAACACAGAGATAAGAGGAGGAGAGAAGACCAAAATGTCTGGACTTTATAGGGAGGAGCCTCTGCACAAAGGGCAGCCCAGCCCCTGGGCTGTAAAGTTCAGGGCTGGGGTGTGGTATACCAAGTAGGGACTGAGAGAGAACCTGGAGGCCAGGTCTGCTTGATATGTAAAATATGCACCTCAGTACCTTTAGGGGCAGGGGTCTGAAACCAAACAGTATTCCTGGGCCTGAGAAGGTAAAGGTGCTTGCTTGCCTCACAAGCCTGACAACCTGAGTTCTATCTCCAGATGCCTCAGTGGAAGGAGGAAACAGCTCGTAAAAGTCCTCTGACCTCTACATATGCATCATGGTACTGATGACCCTTTTACCATGATAACCAATAAGTACAGATTTTTAAAATATGTATCTTTTTCTATTTTCCTTGGGCAGGATGGAACTCAGTAGTAGAGTACTTGCCTAAACAGGCATAAGGCCTTGGGTTTCATCCCAAACACTGAAAAGGAAAAAAAAAAAGATTTTAAAATAATTTGGAGGGCTGGAGAGATGGCCCAGTGATTAAGAGCACTGACTGCTCTTCCAGAGGTCCTGAGTTCAATTCCCAGCAACCACATGGTGGCTCACATCCATCTGTAATGGGATCTGATGCCCTCTTCTGGTGTGTCTGAAGATAGCTACAGTGTATGTATATATAATAAATAAATAAATCTTTAAAAAAGTAACTTGAAAAGCCAGATGTTCATTTCAGTCTCTCCAACATGGAAAATACTAGAAAAAGATTTCAATTGTAATTCTTCACCCTGTGTGTAACAACAATAACAAACCCCTAAACTTAAATTTTTCTTATCCTACATTGTACATCACTGTGTGTCTGTCAGTCTGTCTCTTTCTCTCCGTATTGCACTCCCTTTGTGTGTGTGTCTGTTCTGTTCTCTCTCTCTCTCTCTCTCTCTCTCTCTCTCTCTCTCTCTCTGTGTGTGTGTGTGTGTGTGTGTGTGTGTGTGTGTGTGTGTGTGTGTGTTTTATAATCAGATGGAACCCAGGACATCCTGCATTCTAAGGACCCAGACTACCAGTTAAATCCTTAGTGTCTACAAAGTCAGTATACAAATAAAAACATACAGGGGCTGGGATATAGCTTCATGGTAGAATGCCCTATCCCTAGGACCCCTTTAAACACACCATGGATGCCTTTAATTCTTGAAGAAAGTAACTTTTTCAGTTTCTGTCTAGAACTTCACTATTCACAGTGTGGTCCCTGGACCTACAACAGAATATCACCTGAAAGTAGGTAGAAGTGAAGCATCCCAGTCCCATGCTGATGTCCTCATTTTAACAGAACCTCACAAGCATTTCACATGTGCAGTACAATTCAGAAAGCACCATTAACTTGGGTTGGTGGCATGTGTCTTTAATCCCAGCATTAAGAAGGCAGAAGCAAGCAGATAACGGAATTTGAGGCCAGCCTAGTTTACTAGTGAGATCTTGTCTTAAAAAAATAAAAGTATAGCCAAGTACAGATGGTTGTAATATGGGTGCTAGAAATTGCAACTGGGTCCTCCTGCTAGGTCACCCAGTGCTTTTAATCACTGAACCATCTCCCCAGCCTCATTTATTTGTGTGTGTGTTTGTGTATGTGTGACTGAGCTGTCCAACATGGGTACTGGGAACTGAACTTGTGTAATCTGGAAAAGCAGCAAGCACTCTAATTTCAGAGCCATCCATTTTTCTAGCCCCTATGCTGGTTGGCTTTAATTATAAACTTGACACAATCTAACCTGGAAAGAGAAGTCCAATTGGGAGATTTCTAGATCAGGTTGGTCACCTGTGAGAGGTTTTCTTAATTGCCTGAATTACGTGATAAAACCCACACTGAAAATGGGCAGCACTTTTTATGAGCTGATCTTTATACATGCTAGCAAAGCACTAGAAACATGCATGCATTCACTGTCCCTCTACTTCTGATTGTGAATGTGACCAGCTATCTGAAACTCATGCCACTATGACATCCCCTTGGTGGCTGGCTGTAACCTAGAACTGTGAGCTAAATTGCTAGATTTTATTACTGCAACTAGAACACATGAATGTTTTGTTTTTCTAGACCTCCTGTGTTTGTCAATATGTACTTTGCTTGCCAGTGTGAGTAACCAGGTAAGAATGTAGCTTCACAATTAAATTGAGTAGAAACTGTTTAAGATCTAGAAAAGTCAAAAGAAGCCTGGCCTATCCAGTAGCCATGGTACACAGGAACAGGGAAGAATTGAAGCTCTCCAGAAAAAAATGTACTTGGATAAGCCAGGTAAGGTGTTTCTCACCTGTGATCCCAGCACTGGGAAGACAGAAGCAGGAAGATTCTTACATGTTCAAAGCTAGTCCAGTCTACATAGATCTGTCTCAAAATGAAATGGGAGAATGGGTGGATCAAGATGACTCAGGGAGTAAAAGTGCAGAAACCAGTTGACCCAAGTTTAGTCTGAAAAATCCAAGTAAAAATCATGGTGTAATGGCACATGTCTGTAATCTTAGTGCTCTTGTGGTGAGATGGCAGGTAGAGACAGGAGAATTGGTCTGACCTTTCCTCAAACAAGATGGAAAGAGAGAACTAACTCCTAGGAGTTGTATCTGACCTCCCTCCACACATGCACTGTGAGCTATATGCACACACAACAGTAATAATACAAAATAAAAACCGGGGGCAGTGCAGCGCTGCAGAGATGGCTTAGGGATTAAGAGCACTTGTTGCTCTTGCAGAGGATTTGAGTTTAACTCCCAACCCCATGTGGTGCCTTACAACCATCTGTAACTTCAGTTCCAGGGAATCTGGCACCTTCTGACCTCTGAGGGTACTGTATGCATATGTTGCAGTACATAGATGCAGCCAAAACCATTCAAATTTAAAAGAAAAGTTATAAAAAAAACCTGTGAAAAATGTATTTCCATAGAGTCAAGAAATTTACCATAGCTAATAACTCTGAATTTCTAACTATTGTAGAAGTTTTTCTCTCCCACATCAGAGCCTACACATACACACCCCATGTGCCCAGTACAGCTTTCTCTCTAACAGATAATCCGAGGCCTCAGCTTAAATGTCTCTTCTTCGGGGAACTTCTTGCTGACCCCACAGTGCAGGTCAGCTGCTTTCACGAAGTACTTTCAAAACATCCATGAACTTCCCCTTTCTGGACCTGGCACACTTGTAACTTCCCCCCTTAAACATCTCTGGATGGTAAACTCTAGAAATCTGGGGAACTTTCAGCTGTTGTGAACCCCCTGACCCTCTGCAGATCTTGGCAGGGAAAGGGAATTATCAAATGAGTGACTGATGATTCTATTCTCTCCTTACAGTTGGCTGAGTATTTTTTTTTTAAGTTGTCTGTGCTGATACCTTTAGGGACCAGATGAGGGCAGCAGATCCCCCAGAACTGGAGGCACAGGCAGTCCAAACCTACCCAACCTAGAGTAGACAGCATTCTAAACCACTAAGCCATTTCTCCAGCCCCTCCCCCTTTCTTTTTAGCTCATTTTTCTATCATCTCATTTGCCACCTCCAAAGTCTTAAATATACCTATTAAGCTTCTTTCAGTCCTGAAAATGCATTTCAGGATCTCTTGCCCCCTTAGAGACTAGCATGGAATAGAAATGGATAACCTGCCTTCCTCTACAAATAATGCTACTCTACCTGGTGTCCTGGACAATAACCTCAGTACTGTCTGCTTCTACAGTGGTCCTGATCTTGATTATGAGCTTTAAGCTGAACATGAATAACCCTGAAAGGAATTGGTGGGCCTTGGTGACAAGAGTAGGGGCCCTGGAAGGTGTCAGAGAGATCTAAGCTGTGTTCTGAGCTAGCTTAGGACAGTGTTTACTGACCACCCAGGCTGCTCTGCTGCAGCAGCTTTCATCTATTCTGATATGCTTTGGGACAAAGCCTATCTTCTAGACAGGCTACACTTCTTTTTTTTTTTTCTTTTTTCTTTTTTTTTGGAGCTGGGGACCGAACCCAGGGCCTTGCGGTTGCTAGGCAAGCGCCCTACCACTGAGCTAAATCCCCAACCCGACAGGCTACACTTATTGTATGTTGTACAAACAGTCCTATTCCCCCACCAACAAGGCCGTGTGCCCAACTGCTCTTCCCCTTTCCAGATAGCCATATTCTCTAAGAGAGATGCCTGCCTCTAGCCAAGCTGGTATGCCCAGCAAGCCACCTGTAACATAGCCTTTGTATACAATACCCCATCACATCACGTCATTCACTGCACCACAGTGGCCCAACCCACCAGAATGCCAAAAATGGTATACCCCGACTTCATCTTTTCTCTTAGAGGCAAAGAGGTTTCCGTAGGCATGGTTGCTGGGACAACATGAGAACACATGCTGGCCCAGCAGGTATCAGCACATTGCTATTCTGCAAGTAACTCTGTGAATTACTTTTAAAGCAAATCCTGTTCTATGGACTGCCTGATTTTTTTAAAAAGCTACATGTATTAGTTGATTTTGAATCATATCTGTTGGAATGCTTGTTCAAAAAAACAAAAAACCCAAGCACAGGGTGCACACCTTTAATTCCAGCACTTGGGAAACAGCGGCAGGTGGATCCAAGAGTTTGAGGCCAGCCTGGTCTACACTGCAAATAACAAAACAGCCAGAACTACACAAAGAAACCCTACTTAGATAAACAAAACAACCAACCAAACACATGACCAAAACCTGTTCAGTCTACCTGCAGTAACTAACACAAAACACTATGTGCAAAACCAAAAGGAGTGGTCCCGGTTGCTCTTATAATGTAGCACAGTAAATAGAGTACCTAAGGGCGGGGGGAATGAAGAATTAGGGATTGTTGTCCCAGAATACCATGGAAAGCATGAATATCTAGAGCTAGAGAGATAGCTCAAATGTTCAGAAGCTCCTGCTTCTTTTTACCAGGTTCAGTTCCATGCACACACATAGTGGCTCATAACCATCTGTAACTCCAGTTCCAAGGGATCTGGTGTCCACTTCCCGCCTTTGTGAGCACTGCACATAAGTGGTAAGAAAAAGGGGTCATGAGTGTCAGGGCCAGCAGTAAAGAGTCACCAAGAGAGCTCAGTGTTTAAAGGCACTGACTACTCTTGCAGGAGATTCAGGTTTGATTTCTAGAATCCACATCATATCTCCCAATCACATATAACTCCTGTTCCAGAGGATCTTACTCCCTCTTCTGGCCTGTGGACAGAGGCATACAGAAAATAAAACAGAAAAACACTCATACACATTGAATTAAAAATAAATCTTTTGTAAAAAGTCAACATTCCCGTGTGTGTGTGTGTGTTTGTGTGTGTGTGTGTGTGTGTGTGTGTGTGTGTGTGTGTGTGTGTGTGTGTATGTTTTAAGTAAAAGGAAATAGACATAAAACAACATGTGCTAGGTGGTTCTATGACTTGAAGTTCAAGGAGGGCAACACTAACCAGTGATGACAGAGTAGATTAGAACAGAAGTCAGGTGACTAGGAACCAGTATGCAGATGCTTTGGGTGTTGGACCTTGAGATGTTTTAGTCTGTTGATCTTGGTAGTGATTATGCAGATGACTGTGTACAGAAATGCATTCTTTAGGTTCATGCACTCAGGGATAGGACTAGCTACTATGTGGCTGAGTGTTTGCTTAGCATACATAAGGCCTCGTGTCCCATCCCCAGCATCAAAAAGTGGGTGGAGGTAGATAAAAGGATGGTAACTACTCCCTCCCTCCAGCTTCTTCTCTGACTGAGGACTTCTGAGGCTTCATCTTCTTGTTTATTTTTTTTCTTTTTTCTTTTTTCTTTTTTTTTTTTTTTCCGGAGCTGGGGACCAAACCCAGGGCCTTGCGCTTGTGCTCTACCACTGAGCTAAATCCCCAACCCTGGAAAGTTTTTTTTTTCTTTTTTTTTCTTGTTTATTTTTAATGATGTTCAATAAATCACAGATTTTGTCTGATGACCTAATCTTACTTGAGAGGAGGAGGACATGGCCATGTTCCAGAAGGCTTAGCAGGTGTCTTAGGGTTTTATTGCTGTGATGAGACACCATCACTAAGGCAACCTTTATAAAGGCAAACATTTAATTGGGGTTGGATTATAGTTTCAGAGGTTTAGTTCATTATCATGGTGGGAAGCATGGTGGTAACCAAGCAAACCTGAGTGCTAGAGAAGGAGCCAAGAGTTCCACATCTTAAAGACAGCAAGGAGAAGACTGTGTCATCTCACCTCAAGATACAGATCAAAAGCCAATGTCTTCCAACCTCAAGATCTGGATCAGGTGTGCCCTCCATTTCTGGATTGTAGTCCACTCTAGATATAGTCAACTTGATAACCAAGAATAGCCATCACATCAGGTAAGATGGAGGTGAGAACACTAGTGGCCTTGTCCACAGTTATTAAGACCAGTGCCCTCCATGAGACCTGTAGGGAGTAGGATAGCCTCTACAGCACCTCTTTTGTCCCTATTCCTATCATAGCAGAGCCGTTCTGGTGGGCCTGCAAGTGGCACAGCTAGTGACCAGGGGTCTAGATATATTGATTGTGTTTTCAAGAAACAGGCATGCACAGCTGAGAAACTGACAGAAAACAGGAGCAATTCCTGGAAGAAGACTGACATATTTATAGAACATAGTGGGGGTGTCAGAAACACCTGGACCTGAGGATATTTGATCTCATCTTTGCTTTTCTTAGCTTTCTTCTGTCCAACCAGCTTCCTCCTCCTGGCTGGGAAAATGTCTGGTTCCTGAGCCTCACATCAGAGCTTGTCACAGCATGGCCTGTGTCCTACCTTCCTTTAAATCTATCCAAAGGAATCTCATATTGTCTCCTTGTGAGTCTACATCCAAACTGTCTCCTTGTGAATGGACTCTATCCTTAGAACAAGGATACTGGAGCCACAGAGTAGACCATTGTGATCTCCCAGAACCACTTAGTTGTTCCCCACACTCCCACTAATGGAGCAGGTTCCCAAAGAAGAATAGGCATTAAGTAGGACAGATATTGTAACAGATACCGTGATAATGAAATAGATGAGAGATGAGCTAAGTCCGTGCTATCTGATGAAATGTAATGCCCAGTGACCGGAAGTGAGGCTTAGCATGGGAACCCAGCCAGTTCAGCAAGGAGTTGGAGGAGACATCAGAAACCCTGGGTCTTGTTTCTTTATAGGACACTCAGCTTGTGCCACAGGGACAGTCCTCTGAGAGCAGTGGGAATTACAGGCTGGGATCCCTGAAATCAGGCCCTGGCCAACACAGGCTGGGATCCACTACACGCTCCATTTCTCTCTGACCTTCAGTATTCCCATCTGTAAAAAGGAAGCCATCAGGCTACCGAGTTAGGCACCAGAACCTTGAATTAACTTTCAGTTCTACCCACAGAGGCTGCCTTCTCAAGGGCCATTGTTTTATTTAGAAAATAATTGAAAATGCACAGCTTATTTGAAAGAATAATCCAGAGAACTCCTGTAGAGCCTTCACTGAGATTTACAGATTCCTAGCAGATAGCCATGTCTCTTTAGTCATTCTTTCTCACCCCAAACACCTGAGAGGACAGTGCATGGGTCACATTGCATGCATTCTTTTTCCAGTTATGTTTCCTAAGAGCAGAGGGTCTATCTTCCATCTCTATCACAGCCATGTTCTGGTTAGTTTTGTCAACTTGACACAATACCAAAGTCGCCTGGGAAGAGGGAAACTTACTTGAGAAAACAGCCCCATCAGATTGTATTGTAGGCTTTTTCTTGATTACTGACTGATGTGGGTGGGCTCGGCTGACTGTGTGCAGTGACACTGCTGGACTTGTATTGCTGGGCTGTGTAAGAGCAGTGTGAGCAAGCCATGGGAAGTAGGCCCGTAAGAAGCGTTTCTCCATTGTATCTACTTCAGTCCTTGCCTCCAGGTTTCTGCCTTAGCTTCCTTCAGTGATGGGCTCTAACCTATAAGCCAAATAAATTCTTTCCTCCCCAAGTTGGTTTTGGTCAGTGTTTTATCACAGCGAAGAAAGCAAACTAGATTAGCAAGTCCAACAAATCTAACATTACTAACAGTACTTAAGGAAAAAAAGTCTTCAGTATCTTAGGGTGCCCTCGAGTTCGCTTTTTTTTTTTTTTTTTAAAGATTTATTTATTTATTATATATAAGTACACTGTAGCTGCCTTCAAGATACACCAGGAGAGGGCACCAGATCTCATTACAGATGGTTGTGAGCCACCATGTGGTTGCTGGGAATTGAACTCATGACCTCTGGAAGAGCAGTCGGGTACTCTTAACCGCTGAGCCATCTCTCCAGTCCTTGAGTTCGCTTTTTAAAATTATTTTTCATTTATTTAGTAGCATATGAATGGGTGCCCATAAAGGTCACAAGAGAGTCATATTTCCTGGAGTTGGACTTACAAATAATTGTGAGCCTTCATGTAGGTGTTGGGAACCAATGCTGGGTCCTCTCAAGGAACATCCAGTGCTTTTTTTTTTTTTTTTTTTTTTTTTTTGTTTTTTCGTGTCAAGCCAGGGAGAGAGAGAGAGGAGAGAGAGAGAGAGAGGGAGAGAGAGAGAGAGAGAGAGAGAGAGAGAGGAGATGGAGAGCGGAAGGAAGAGTCATCCAGTGCTCTTAACTGCTAAATCATTTCTCCCATTTTTCAAAGTTACTTTGTAGTTCTGAGTGACCTTGAAATTCTGACCCTCAGTGCTGTGATTGCAAGTGTGCACCATGACACTTGGTTTATTTAGTATTGGGGTTCGATCCAGGATCTGTGTAAACTAAGCAATTACTCTACTGAGTCACAGCCCCAAACTAGTAGTAGTGCTGTGTATTCGATAGTTCATATAGTGTTGCCATTGTCAGTGTCCCTCTGAATTTTCCTTCTCCTTGGAGTTGGGCTGCACTGAGTTGCCATGTCTTTAAACCCCTTTGGACTTCAGCAGCTCCTGGGTCTTTCTTCATCTTGTACGACACTGCTATTGGTAAAGAGCAGACTACTTATCTAGTAAAATCATCTCAAAGTGGGTTTGTCTGATGTCTCTTCATTTTTAAGTGAAGCTTGTATAGCAGTGAGGACACTGGAATTGTTGCTGTGATCCTTTTGGGAGATCACATGTAGTAGAAGTGACATATGGCTGCCTCCCACTAGTGAAGTTAATTTTGTACTATACAGAGTCAACACTGTGCTTGCTTATTGATTATGTCATACTGTAGATACTTTGTGTTCTTTACCACTGGAATATATATATATATATCACATAAATATATATATATCACATAAATATATATATGTATATATCTCCTTTTTTTAAATTTTCATGTTTGGTTTTGATCTTGGCACCTAGCTCTTGGCTGGCCTGACACTCACTATATGTCCCCAGCTGGTCTCAGATTTGATGTCCCCTGCTCCATGCATGCTTCTTATCAGATATTTGATGTACAAATATTTTCTTCCAAACTGTGGTTGCCTTTTTATTCTCTTGATAGTGTCTTTTATTCCTAAAACTTGAAAAGAAAATTGAAACAGTATCTCATGTAGCCCAGGCTGGCCTTAAATTTAGTATGTCAACAGGATGGCTTTGACGTCATGGTCCTCCTGTCTACCTCTCCAGTGCTGGGATTACAAGTATATGCCAACACCAAACCTGGTTTGTGCAGTGTGAAGGATCAGTTCCAGGGTCTCATGTAAGCAACACAAACCTTCTATGAAGTTAGCTACATCTTCATCTTCAGGCCCAATCATTTTTTCCTTCCTTTTTCTTTTCCCATTTTCTTCTTGAGACAGACTCTCACTACGTAGCCTGGCTTATGTGAAACCCAGTATGTAGAGCATATGACAATGCTCAGAAATTGCATGAGTGTAAACATACATGCACATGCTGCCATAAGCGAATGATCAGACATAGGCAGAACACACAAAAATATGACAACATATGAAAGGGCTTAGAAATTGCATGTGTGGGAACATATGTGTATACACTGACATGTGGCCATGCATAGATAATTTATACCTGTGAACATGCACGTGCATGTCAACACATGACTGTTTCAAAATTGCCTGCAATTGAATATGCATACATTTATGCCAACACATGCCCATGCTTAAAAACTGCATGCTAGGGTTAGGGTTAGGGTTAGGGTTAGGGTTAGGGTTAGGGTTAGGGTTAGGGTTAGGGTTAGGGTAAAATAAAATTAAAAAAAAAATTAAAAAAAAACTGCATGCATCTGAATGTGCATACAAGCTGACCTGTAACAGAACTAGAAAATACATATATGTATGTGAGCCACTGGACACATTTGTACTTAGAAGAGAGCTAGGAATACAGATAGGTACATGGGAACCTACACACATACACCTATCTATTACAGAGCTAGGTAATACATGTGTTTATAAAGTTGCACATATAGGCTTACGTATGAGAGAGCTAGGTTAGGGAGTAAGGTTAGAAGTTGAGGTTGATTTATTGTTAGATGTTAGAGGTTAAGGTTAATTTTAGAGCTAGGGTATAAGATTAGGATTCTCATAGTAGTCTAGGGTTAGGATTCTGGTTACAATTATGGTTCCTTTGACTTTTCTGGTTCTAAGTACTTTAAGATGTAGGATTAGGTTTAGAGTTACATAATGTTAGAGTTAGGGTTAGGGATAGGGTTTGTGTTGGGGTCTGGGTTATCATAAGTGTTAGGTTTGTCATTGTTAGGGTCAATATTAAGGTCATAGTCATGGTTTTAGTTTGGTAGAGCTATGCCTAGAGTTAGTGTTACAATTACGTTAGAGGAAGGGGTCTATTAGAGGTCTAGAGGTATGAACAATATGAGCATTGTTTCGCTGTTCCATGTAAGTTTAGGATTAGGCTCATGGTTCTGATTAGGGTTCAGTTTAGGATTATGTCTAAGGTTAATGTTAGGGTTAAATTTTAGGATCATGTTAGTGTAATAATTATTAGTAGGGTAAGTATGCTGGCTAGTTTTATGTCAATTTGATACAAACCAGGGTCTTAGGAGAGAAGGGATCTTCAATTTAGAAAATCACTCCAGAAGATTGGGCAGTAGGTCAGCCTGTAGGGCATTTTCTTAGTGAACCATGGGGGAGGGCTCAGCCTACTGTGAGTGGTGCCACCCCCAGACTGATGGTTCTGGATCTATAAGAAAGCAAGCCTAGCAAGCCACAAGGAGCAAGCCAATAAGCAGCACTCCTTCATAGTCTCTGCGTCAGCTCCTACCAGCAGGTTTCTATCCTGCTTGAGATCCTGCCCTCAAACAAACAAACAAAAAAACCAAGAAAAAAAAGGGGGTTGGGGATTTAGCACAGTGATAGAGTGCTTGCCTAGCAAGTGCAAGGCCCTGGGTTCGGTCCTCAGCTCCGGGGGAGGGGGGGAGGGGAAACAAGATCCTGCCCTCACTGCTTTTGATGAACTGTTATATGGAACTGAGTGAAATAAACTCTTTCTCCCCAAGTTGCCTTATATCATGGTATCTCATCACAGCACTAGTAACTCCAATTAAGACAGTAACTTAGGCTCAAGGTCATAATTAAGGGGGGCTAAGATTTAACAATGAGATGATGGTTAATTTTATGTATAGTGTTATGATTAAAGTCACATTTATTACTATGGTTTAGGATAATGGTTAGGGCTAAGATTAGATTTAGCAATAGGGTTAGAATTAGGGATGGAGTTAGAGTTAGTATTAGGGTTCCGGTTAGGGACTATGATTAGGTTTAGCATTATGTTTAGGGGTTAGGATTATGTTAAAAGTTTACTACTTACTATATTTAACCATAACTAGCCCTTAACTCTTATAACTGTAATCCCTAACCCTTAACCTAATTCTGACCCTCAACTCTAAACCTAACTATAATTCTAGTTCTAACCCTAACCTTTTTTGAAACATCATACTGGACTCTGACCAAAATGGAACTCTCTGTGTAGAGAAGTTGGAGCTCAAGCTCACAGACAATCTGTTACCTCTGCTTCTCAAGTATTAGGTCTCAAGGGGTTTGATTACTTCAAACTGTATCCTAAACTTCATTAAAACTACTCCTAACCTAGTCTTAGTCAAACACCTTTCCCTAACACCAATCCTGCTCTAAGACCAGGCTGGTTTCAAACAGACACGTATCTGTTTAGATATGCTTCTCCAGGGTTGGAATAAAAAGTTGTGTGCTACCATACCCAGCTGTACAGTGAATATTAAGCCTGCCCTAAACTTTAATCTGTTACACTCCAAATTAAACCTTCATCTGTTACACTCACCCTAAGACTAACCATATCCTAACCCTAATTCACAACTATCTCAGCATTAGCTGTAATAGTAAATCCTAACTACAACCCTTCCTTTTATGAATTGCTTCTGAGGTAATTTTTATTATAATAGAAAAGTAAATCAGGCACCTTAACCCTAACTCCCAAAATATTACTATAACCACAATATTAATTGTAACCCTAAATCTAATGTCTATCTGTAACATCTGCTTTATCCCTAGCCCCAAAACTAATGTGAGTTCTGCCATGACCTAACCTTGACCCAAGCAACACTCTAACACCAACCCTAACCCTAAGCCTCATCTTAATACTAACCCCGACAGTAACACTGTAATCATCACAGTAATGCTACAGTAACCCTAAGCTTTACCCTAGCTTTAGTAGGTCACTGCTGACTAGTGGGCAAGGAACCCATGCTCATAAGCAGTTAACTCCCCATTTCCTCCTTTCCTCAATCTGGATTGATCCATTCTGGATATTTCACACAAATAGAATAATCTGTGCTCGTGTATGACTGGCCTCTTCTGATTAATGTATTTCTAGGTTAATTCATGCCCTGTCATATATCAGCACTTTATTTCTTTTGATGAATAGTAGTCCATGTGTGACCCGTCACCTGATGGGGATTTAGATTGCTTCTGCTTTCTGGGTATGGAGCAGCAGCACCTCAGTCAACGTTCTTGCACAGGTTTTTATCCGAGCAGGTTTTCATTCGTCTTAGTTGTATATCAAAGAGAAATCTTTAATGAGGTGCTAACAGAGGTGGCCACAAAGCAAAATCTTAAAGTTGGAAAAATAACCTGTATAGGAGAAATGTTATGATCTAAGGTGAGGACTCACCATATCCCAGGTACTGTTTTACACCCATTATCACTTCTTTTATATGCAGAAGAAAGTTTGTGGAATCTAAGTAACCTGTTCACGGGCACACAAAAAGGAAAGATAGGGGTTATTTCTAAAAGTTGGTCTGGGCAGGAACAACTCAGAAAAGGGTACACAAGGAAGTGCTAGTGGAGAGCCAGAAGAGCTTTGGATTCCTCCCTCTCCTTTTTTCTGCCTGCGGCGTTGTGTTGATTGGCCTTGAATCTCAGCTGAAGGTGAGGAATTTCAAGCAGATCCACACTGAATTGAAACCAAGCGGGTGAGCAGGAGTACAACATCTGAGGGTCACTGAGTCCCCAGTTACACACCACATGCATAATCAACAAAGCTACTGCGAATCGTCCTCTGCTCTCTTTCCCCTTCAAGCTCCCACCTGGTAGGCCACTGGATTCCTCAGCATGGGCCCAACTGGTACCACCTATCTCTTTCGCACCTCTAGAATTGGCTGCTTTAGCACCTAATCTCGGGCCACACTACCCAATTACCCAGGAACTGTAAACCTACGACTTCCTCTCAGAGCCTGCGCCCCAGGTCACGTGACGACGTCATCACGTGACGCGAACTATGTGACTACCACAGCGCTGGGTGGGCGATGTGGTAGCAGCTCCGGTGGTCACTTTGGAGCTTGCTGAGTAGCGGTGCCAACGTGGTGAGGACGGCGGCCCAGGAGGGCAGGGCTGGATCCTGTGACCCAGACTCAGCTCTTCTTTTTGTCCTTCCCGCTGCAGATGAACCGGACGAGCCCCGACTCGGAGCAGCCTCCGGCGTCCGAACCCGTGTGGGAACGGCCCTGGTCGGTGGAGGAGATCCGCCGCAGCAGTCAGAACTGGTCGCTGGCGGCTGACGCTGGTGTGAGCGAAGGACCCGGGGCCAAGGGAGGGACAGAGCTGCTCTTACCCCTTCGCGGGGACAGTTTCCTCCAGTATTCTAGGCGCAATCTCAGACACCGGGGAGGGCGGCCCTCTGGGCTTCTTCCCAGCACTCTGCTGCGCAGACGCGGGTTTCCTTCCTTGCAGAGGCTTTTCAACCATGCCTTCTACGCCATCCTGCTGTGCAGAATTGTTTCTGTCCTCTTCAAGGATTGCTCTGTTTCTACTACGGAAGCCCTTCTGTATTAGAATTTGGGCTAAATAGGGCAGCACATATTTTTGAGTAGGGAGGGCTGCTCACTTTGAGAGTCTAAGAGTTCAGAAGTTTAGTTTCACAATTTCATATAGGTAGGATTTCGGGTGTTATGTTAACACTATGTGGTCTCTGGAGAATAACAGCCGAATAGAGCTTTAAATCCCTCTAGAAATGTGATAATGGGTGTGTGCGATGGACAACTTATCTGATGAGGTTTCTTAATGCTTTTCAGGGTTACTTGACCCCAGATCAAAAGTATCATCCCTTTTCATAACATCTGGGAGAAAGGCAAGGGGTTCTTTTTTGTTCTGATCCACAAGTAGTGTTGACACTTTGTTTCCTTTCAAAATAGCTTCTACAGTTTCTACAGGAGTTCTCACAGCAGACTATCTCCAGGACTCACGAAATCAAGAAGCAGGTGGATGGATTAATTCAGGAGACCAAAGCCACACATTGTCGTCTGCATAATGTCTTCAACGACTTCCTCATGCTGTCCAACACCCAGTTCATTGAGAATGTGAGTTGTTTTATGGCATCTGACTTTTGAATAATGCCTTCTGGGGAGTAAGAGCTATTGTAATTTATAATGATAATTAGGTTCCCTTCTAAGTTTTGGTGGATAGATTGGTTCCTTTCTCAGGAATCAATGTCTTTTATTAGTAAAGTTTGTGAGTTTCACCAACCTTAAAAAAAATCTAATAATAAGGTTTGTTTCATGCTGGTCTCTCTGTTTTTAGTTTTGAGGGCAGTTGCCATTTGAGCAGAATTGTGTGCCTCTTAAAAAAGCCACGGCGCTCCTTTGGTATGATCAACTACGTGCCTGGCTTGGCCTGTGTGCCCCACTTTTGCCTTCAGTCCCCGTATCTTTATGTAGGTCCAATGTTTCCATCAGTTGTGTAAGTGGATGCAGATGTCTGCTTTGCATTCTGTCCATTAGAGTTTCCTTTTTCTTTTTCTTCTGTTCTTTGAGACAGGGTTTCTCTGTATAACCCTGGCTGTCCTGGAACGTGCTCTGTAGACCAGGCTGGCCTGGATCTCATAGAAATCCACCTGCCTCTGCCTCCCAAGTGCTGGGACCCCACTGTCTGACCAGTACCGGTTCTCGGTTTGGATGAATATATGGCACAGAATCAGCAATAAAAATGCTGCTGAGCTTTAAATCACATTTGAGTTGTTTCCTCAGTGAGTTCCCGCGAGCTGCTGGGGAAACACACATAAGTTATCTTGGTAAAACTACCATAGAAAAGAAGCAGGTGTGCCTGGGGCCATCTAGCAAAGGGGAGGGAAGGCATTGAGAACAGGAGGGAGCTGAGTTCATCTGATCAAAGAATGTCCTTTTGAATGAATTTGGGGAAAGCCTTTTTTTGGGGTGGGGGTTGTTTTTAGCTCATCATTAGTTCTGACTGGTGTAGAACTTGCTATGTAGAGCAAGCTGGCCTTTAATTTGGGGAGAAATTCTCACCTCTGAGAATACAGGCTTACAGCAGTGAGAAGAGAATTACCCAAGTACGAAGCATCCTGAAATTCTTAGATGAAAAGTGCTAAACAGAGTTTCATAAGTGGTTAAGGTCATAAAACCCATGATTTGGGATTACAGAAGTACCAGAGAGCCGTGCGGGCTGTAGCAGTTGCATGTTTGCATACGTTAGTAGTGCACACTGAAGTGACACACCTCACGTTCTATCGTGTTTGAGGCATGGGGTTTGGTGAGGGCTCTTTGTTCACTACTGTGTGTGCCAGTCTACCTGGCTCATTGAGTGGCCACCAAGTATTTTCTTTAACAGCAAAAGTTTGAAACATAACATGAATTCAAGTACACCCAATACAGGTGAGTGTACAAATATCTGGGATACTTGGGGCTAGAAGCTGTTTAGATTGCAGGTGTTTGGGATGGAATCCACAGAGATCTTACAGGTTCAGCATCCCTAAGTTGAAACAGCCCCATGTCTGAACTTTTTTGAATGTTATGCCATTGCTCAGAAAGTTTTGGATTTCAGAGTTTTGGATTGGCATGCTCAACCTGAAGACATTTTCTGACGTGCACAGAGTCTGGCTGTTCAACCTGAGCACTTATCTCCCTGGAGGGGTCAGTTAGGGTGTGTGCTCTCCTTATTGATGACAGCCGCCCCCTGTTCTCATCAAGCTGGATCGGATGGTTTTATGTGCTTTTCTTGTGTGCAGCTCTCACTGTGCACTTTTCTTGCTACGTCAGGTGCTCAGCTCTTCTTGTAGTTAATGTTGCGGTGCAGATCGGGCAAGGAACAAATTCTTTTGTACTCATGTGTCTGTACAGACTGGTACCAGATGATGCTTTTCCGGCGGAGGAGGCAAGGAAAACTTGAGTTTCTGATCATAGACTTTAGATAGCCTCTCTCTTCTAGCTTTTTCTGACAAATTTTCTTAAAATTTACCATAGCTTAGGTTTTGTGAAAACTTTTTTTTTCCTTTTTTTTCTTTATTAACTTGAGTATTTCTTATTTATATTTCGATTGTTATTCCCTTTCCTGGTTTCCCGGCCAACATCCAACTAACCCCTTCCCCTCCCTGTCTATATGGGTGTTCCCCTCCCCATCCTCTCCAATTACCGCCCTCCCCCCAACAATAACGTTCACTGGGGGTTCAGTCTTGGCAGGACCAAGGGCTTCCCCTTCCACTGGTGCCCTTACTAGGCTATTCATTGCTACCTATGAGGTGGGAGCCCAGGGACAGTCCATGTATAGTCTTTGGATAGTGGCTTAGTCCCTGGAAGCTCTGGTTGGTTGGCATTGTTGTTCATATGGGGTCTCGAGCCCCTTCATGCTCTTCCAGTTCTTTCTCTGATTCTTTCAATGGGGGTCCCATTCTCAGTTCAGTGGTTTGCTGCTGGCATTTGCCTATGTATTTGCTGTATTCTTGCTGTGTCTCTCAGGAGAGATCTACATCCAGTTCCTGTTGGCCTGCACTTCTTTGCTTCATCCTTGTGAAAACTTTTTAAAATCGTTCTCTATGTCTACTTCTATGGATTTTGTGTTTCTACTCATGCCATTGTCCCCTTAATAATAAGTCCTGTTCCTCTCCCCTTCCAGTCTGCCAGCAGGATTCTTCAGAAGTGTGTTGGTTACGCTAACTGTAACTGCTTCCAGTACCTTTTACAGAGCCACATGGTACATACAGCTTCTTCCCATTGTGGAGGGGCAGCTGATGATGTTCGGAGAATGGCTAGTGCTTCAGGAAGCTGGGAAAATAATCAACTTCACAAAACGCCTATTGCCTCTGTCTGCTTTCGCCTGTGTATTTTCTTTGAACCCTGACATTGATTCTCAGGAATTACAATTCAGGTTAGGACACCACTGCCAGTTAGGTTTGTGAAGTTCATATTTAAAGTCAGCTGCGTTTCCTTAGTTTCAGAGGCAGCCTCATAATTGCAAACTCCATTTTAGAATTAGTAAAGCAAGCTGGACTTTGTAGGGCAATAGAACAGTAAGGGCGTTTTGAGGGCAATAGAAGTTGTATAGGATCTTTAGTAAGGGCTCCAGAGGGAATCCTGACCGAGAACAGCTGATTAGTGTTGGCCTGTGTTTTAAATTCTAAGCAGAGAGGGACCCAGTTCCTAAGGTGCCACCCCTTGCCTCTCTTTTCCCCTCGAGACAGAGTTTCATTCTGCAGCAGTGCTGACCTCGGACTCAGCAGTTTAATTAATGACTTCAGGTTGTTGAAAGAACACAGGAGGCTCAAGAGATGGATGGCTCAGGTTAAATAGCACTGGCTGCTCTTCCAGAGGACCTGGGTTCAATCCTTAGCACCTACGTGGCAGCTCACAGCCGCTGGAACTCCATTCTAGGGGATCCATTGCTTTCTTCTGACACACACTGCACAGATATGTATGTAGGCGAAACACCTGCCCGAAAACATCAAATAATGAAAGACCACACGGCACTTTTAAAAGCCAGTTGAAGAATTTTTAGCTTTGTGGAAAAAATATTTAAAAAGAAACTTAAATTGATTTTCCGGGATCATTTTGTTAACTGTAAAGACTATGTTTTCATCATTTTCTTCCTTTTCAGCCCCCCACCCCTTTTGTAAGGGAACAGATGTCATTACTAATGTCATAGAGAATCAATGATGTGGGGTTAAAGTTCAGAACCGTATTAGCCTATAATCCCCTGCACATGCTATCCCTTCCCGCCAGCCGGCTTCATTTTTACAGATGTGCTTTCTTTTGACAAAGTAGCCTCTAATGCCTGGAGCTGCCTTTGCTACCTTGGAGTTGCCTTTTTTAGATTGCTCTGGGTGCCCTTAATTATCTTTGTCTGCCAGAGTCACCCTGAACGAGGCAGTACCCCTTGGGGCAGGGTTTCACCATTTAGCCTAGTTGGTCTGGAGCTTGATGTGTAGACCTGGCTGGCCTTGGATTCATGGAGATCTGCTTGCCTTTGCCTCTCTGAGTGCATAGGCTTCACCCTTAGTCCCCGTGTCATTTGCTAACAGTCTAGCCATCTTGATTTTTTTAGAGATTTGTTTATAACTTTTTATGTGTGGGTATTTTGCCTGCACGCACAGCTATGTGTGCCACGTGCGTGCCTGGTAGGATAGATGCCCTAGAACTGGAGCTCTAGACAATTCTGAGTGGCCATGAGGGCGCTAGGACTTGAACCCCAGTCCTCTAAAAGACAAGCCACAAATGCTCTTAACCACTGAGCCATCTCTCCTGCCACAGCAATCTTAATTTTTTAAAAAAAGTTTTCATCATATATGTGATTGTATGTGGTCTGTTATATGTTATTTTCATAAAAGTGCACATTACATGTTAGCAATCCTAATTTTAAAGTTTCAGAGTAAGCCTTAGCATTTAGCTAAAATCATTCATAGGTCTTAGCACAATCTGGATACACAGACATCCTGGATACTTAAATAACTGAGTGAGAAAACATAACTGAAAAGGACCAGAGCTGTGTGTAATCTTAAAAACCCACCCTTACTTCACTTACTCCTCAGGTCCTGTATCCCATTCTCCAAATGAGGAAACGCTTCTTGAGGACAAATACCAAAGACATTTGCCAGTTCTGTTTTTTTTTAAAGATATATTTATTCATTTCATGTATGTGAGTACACTGTCGCTGTCCTCACACACACCAGAAGAGGGCATCAGATCTCATTACAGATGGTTGTGAGCCACCATGTGGTTGCTGGGAATTGAACTCAGGACCTCTGGAAGAGCAGTCAGTGCTCTTAACTGCTGAGCCATCTCTCCAGCCTTGCCAGTTCTATTATATACCTCTCTGAATGCTCATGAAATGAAGCAGTAAGGTCAGCCCAGGTAGAGTGAGGAAGTTAGCACTGATTAGCTGCAGTTACTGGGTACTACTCAAAGGTCTCATGGCCTTTAGGTCTTCCTGAACTGTTGGTGTTTTAGATGCCACCTTGGACTTAGCAGGCCCTGGATGCCGACCCGCTGAGGGGTAGATTTTTTGATGGGGTTCTTGCTCAGTATTGATGGCTTTAGACTTTAGCCAGAAAGTCAGCCCTTTCAGTTTAGAGGTCTTGCCATACAAATTTGAAATGACTCCAGTAGCTGTCCTATCTTAAAATCCCATGTAAAGTGTCTCTTTATTGTTGTTGTTCTCATATTGGAAATGTTTGGTATAGGACAGTTAGGAAGGAAAATTAATGCGGGGCTGGAGAGATGGCTCAGTGGTTAAGAGCACTTAGCTACTCTTTCCAGAGGACCTGGGCTCAAGTCCCAGGACCCACCTGGCAGCTTACAGCTGTCTACAACTCCAAGACTTGATATCTTCACACAGACATACATGCAGCCAAAACACCAATGCACATAAAATAAAACTACGTAATTAAAAGTAAAATGCTCAGGTTCGATTTCCAGCACCCATATGTCAGCTAACGTAGGTCCATAACTCCAGTTCAGGTGGAGCCAGCACCCCCTTCCGGTCTTCTCAGGCATAAGGCACAGAGAGTGCACGTGCACACACACAGGCAAAGCCAAAATATTTATACACATAAAAGTAAACCTTAAAAAAAAAGTAAGAATGAGAGAAGCCACCAGAAGCATCAACTCCCGGAGAGGCTGGGACAAAGGTTCTAGGTCTCTTTTTACACAGGTAATAGGCTTAAAAAACTAAACCTACAGATAATTCACTACCTGAAATTAATAAGCCAGTGAACATCAGTTTGTATCTCTGTAGTCTGGATGACTCTGTGTGTGTGTGTGTGTGTGTGTGTGTGTGTGTGTGTGTGTGTGTGTGTGTGTGTGTGTGTGTGTGTGTGTGTGTGTGTGTGTGTGTGTGTGTGTGTGTGTGTGTGTGTGTGTGTGTGCATGTATGCATGTATGTGCACAAAACAATATGCATTTACAACTTGCATATTTCTTAGTGTTAAAGTAACTTTTTACATAGCTTTTGAGACTTTTTAATGAACTTTTTTTGAGACAAAATCTTGTAACCCAGACTGGCCTCAAATTCCTTATGTTGTGGAGAATGAACTTTAATTCCTGATCCTCCTGCCTCTGTCTTCCCTCTGCTGGGATTAGAGACCACCTGACTCTTGAAATTAATTTCTATTCTTACTCCATTAATATGACCATATCAAACATACTTAAATATTCAGCTATCAGCTTTATATGAAATACTTCTTTATATGTTTAGGAAAGAATAGAGGATAGCCACACATGGTAAGAATATGTAGCACCTAGAATTTACCAAATTTTGATATTTCTCCATATTTGCATCATAGGAACCAACTACCTTATTTATTTCCTAACTGTGATCTTTAGGAGAAGTATCTTTGTATCTCTGCATTTTTTTATGCCCTTGGAGTACATATTTATGAGTGTGTGTGCACACATGTTGGAGTACATATTTATGAGTGTGTGTGCACACGTTTAGGTTTTATGCCTTGGAGTATATATTTATGGGTGTGTGTGCACCCATGAAGAGAGCTTTTATTGTACAGCTGTTCTGTCCTCATCGAACTGTGTGTATGTTCATGTGAACATAAGTTTAGTTTCCCATGAAATTTGCTTTAATTTATTAAATATTATAATCTAATATACTTCACGGGGCAAGTTGCTTTAACAGCTTGTTTTTGCAGACAGGATTTTGCTGTCTAGCAGTCTTCTCTTTAGATTGCTGAAAGACAGCCTGTAAGCATGAACCATCATGATCAGTTCCTCAAAATTTCTATTTATTTAGAAATAGTCACTATTTTATCTTCGTTTTTTAACTTCTCTCTATGAATTTGACATATCTGCCAAGGTTGAGAATAGCCCTAACCTATGGGTATAAACATCTAGACGATATTTTGACAATGCGTCACTTTAGCAAAGACAGAAGTAGTACTGGGGCCAGACTGTATGGCATCTGATCCCTCAGGCATGGACTTCGCACCTGCTCTAGAGAACAAGGCGTGATTTCCTCCCAAGGCGCAGGCCTCAGATCCAATTAGAAAGCAGTTGGTTATCACCAGAGCAGTCCTGCCTCTCAGGTGGGTATTGCTGTACGCAGAGTCCACCTCTGTGGAAGACATTGCTCATTCCTAAGTGGCTACCTGCATAGTGTTTTCTAGCTCTATGAAAGGAGGAAGCTTCCGGCCTGTTTCCAGCCTGATGTTTCTATGCACCACAAGCAAAGTGTGTGGTGTCCTCAGAAATAGAATCTTTTCATCTAGTTGTCATGGGCACAGGTTGATTGTTCTTAAATCAAAATGAAATCACATAGAATGCGCTGAAGTAAAATCTGGACCTTTGCATGCATCGGCGTCAGATTTTGGATTTTTAATTAGGGATGCTTATAAAGTCTTGCAAATATTCCAATAATCTCAAATATAAAAACTTTAGGTAAAGAATATTGACTGATTTTTAAAATGGCTTAGGTAGTTTCTTTTAAAAAGTGTAGCTCAGTGTGTTTTAGTGAATTCATACTTTTGTAACCCTATTGTCTCTACAGAACATTTTCATTATCCTATATAATCAGGGCTTTCTAAAGGAACAGAACTGGTAGGGTGAACATGTATATCAAAAGAAGGTTCATTAGATTGGCTTGCAGGATGTGCTCAGGATCGTCCAGCAATGTCATGCTTCAAGACAATGGCCCGAGCGTGCAGTAGTTGTTCATCTAGGAGCTTGCCTACCCAGCGGTCTCCATCTGGTGCTGGAGGCCTGGAGGATCGCTGAAGAGCTGATCTTCAGTCTCCACTAGAATCCTGAAGAAGGTGGTTCTAGCATCAGCAAAGGAATACCTTAGCAACAAGTTAGATGAACTTGCTAGCAAGAGTGAGCACAAGAGGCAAAAGGCAAATTTTCCTTCTTCCATGTTCTTTTTTCTGGGCTTCCACAAGAAAGTGTGGTCCAGATTCTGGTTGGGTTTTCCTGCTTCAAATGGTATGACCAAGAAAATTCTTCACAAGAGTCCAATATAGTCAAGGTGGCCACCAAGATTAGTCATCAGACCTACACTCATATTGGCTTTTTCTAACAAATATGTTACACTGCAGTTGTTTAAAACATTGCAGAGTGTTTCAGGATGAACAGATACTTGTCAAAGAGGCCTTCCTTGGTCCTGTGTCTTCCGGCAAGTTGGCCGGTTGTTGGGGGCACTTTACCTTTTTTCTTTGATTCATATAAGTAACAAAACTTTCAACCATTTTAAGCAACAGAATAAAACTGTATTTTACCTTTATTATTTTCCTTGTTCTAATTGTTATTTATCTAGTTGGTAATTATACCAGTTGATATTAGCAATAGCCTTGTGTAAAGGTACCTGTATTGTTGCCCTGTTAGAAATCTGGGTTAGGTTAAGTGAAAGTTTGTATAGTTGGGATCATAGTGTTTCCAGAACTCTTTGATCAGCCAGATAGTTCCTTGTGTTTTTTTAGTCATTCATGTCTTTTTCTACAATTTAATTTCAGGTGAATTATTATGTTGTTATTTGTTCATGACCCACTGGTGGTGGTCCCTGTTGTTTTTCAAAAAGTTCTTTCCATTTTTTTATTCACTTTATGTTTGATTGCTGCCTCCTCCCAGACCCCCTCCCATAATCTTCCTTTATAAACTTTCCCCCACCCCTCACCTTCTCTTCTGAGAGGGTAGAGGGTAGAGACCCTCCTAGGTATCCCCTTACCCCAGCACATCAAGTCTCTGCAGGACTAGGCCCATCCTCTCCCACCGAGGCCAGATAAGGCAGTCCAGTTAGGGATGTATTCAACAGACAGATAACAGCTTTAAGGATAGCCCCACCCCAGTTGTCGGGGCCAATAGGAAAACCTAGCTGCACATCCGGTACATACACGTGGGGGCCCTGGGTTCAGCTCGCGCATGCTCTTTGGTATTTCTTTTTTAGTTCTTTGTATGGAGTGTTTACCTGTGATTCCATTCCAGTGCTTAACTATTTTCAATGGCTTTGCTTCCGTACTTAGAGGGTGTACGATGAGGAAGTGGAGGATCAGGCGCTCAAGACGGAGGCGGAAAAAGCTGAGCAGGTACTTGCACTGAACCCTCCTTTCTTTGAATTACTAATCTGGAGAAGTGATAAAGACGGTGATGAGGACTGGCAACGTGGCACATATGGCCTTTGGCAGTGGCCCAAGAAAACGTTTCCATTTTTTTCCTGAAATTTAGCCTGTTAGTACAGAGATAAAATAGCATTAAGTGTGGAGCGGAGTAAACTACCCAGGTTCATAGGCCACAGAGGAAGCATCGTCTTGTCCTCCTCCTTCCTCACTCATCTCTTCCTATCCTTTAAAGATCTAGAAGCCACTCTTCCTCAGTTTATATAGAAACAGGCCACATCCTGAACTTTGGGAAGTGAACGTCACAGAGGTGAAGTCCCGGTGTCCCTATCTTTTTTGTGATTGTATTTATTCTTGTTTCTGTCACATCAAAATTAACTAGGTGAATATCGGTTTAGTATGTGCATATTTGAGGAGCCCATGGGTACAAGATGTGTTAGGACAGAGTGGACTGTGCAGTGTGTAATTATTGGAACTGCAGGAAACTGATGATTTAGGACACTTACTCTCAGAGGCTTCCTTGTCTGTTGAGGCCATTGGTTATTGCGTGGCTGGTAAGTGTTTTGGAAGTTCGCACAAGGAGACACTTACTGTTAAACTAGCTGGGGAAAGCTTCAAGGATGAGATTTTAGTCAAATGAAAAAGGAAGGGCCAAGTAAAAGGCAGCGGATAGGCTATGCCAACAAGAGTAGGCCATGGCCTCGGGTTCTTGCTTGGGGGATTGCACAAAGGGCACCAGGAACATTGGGCGAGCTTTCTACCACTGAGCTTCATCCCCATTCCCATGGACTAGGTTTGTGGGAGGTAGTGGAGGTCGGGAAAGAAAAGGAGAGAAGAGTTGATGAGTGCTGTGTGCTTTGGAAAGTAGGCCAAGGGATGAGAGGACAGCAGCTCCCTGGTTCCCATGGCTTGCCATGTGACCTCTGCATACACATCCTTGCCATCTCACCTTGGCGTCCACACCCAAGGAAGATTATGAGCCTTTATTCTAGATTATGAGATTATGTGCTTTAGGAAGTACTGTCTTCTCATTTGGGAAGAATGGCCGACTGTCCTTACGTTTATTGTGGAAGTCACTTAAGGTTGATAAGAAGCTGTCGATTCGGATGTTAGAGACCAGGAAGCCAGCTATGACTCTTTCTGCTCCAGCCTTTTAGGAAAGTGAATTTTTATTAACAGTACTCATGCATTTGCTACTCAGCTAAGTGAATATTATTGTTATACTGTACCAACATTATATTTAAAAGTGGTTAGGATATAGTGAAATATTTTTTGAATGTCATAGGACTAGATATCAGAGCCTGGTTCCGTCCCTTACAGCTAAAGGTAGGTACCTTGAGTCATTGAGCACACTTATCCACAGACCTGTTTTTACAGACTAGGCTGTGGCTTCTTTCTTTGTATGTGTGTTTTTACAGACTCGGTTTTGGTTTGCCTCTCCTCTCCTCCCTCCCTCCCTCCCTCCTCTCCCTCCCTCCCTTCTCCTCCCCACCCTCCCGTCTCCTCCTCTCCTCTCCTCTCTCCCTCTTGATAGGGTTTCTCTATGTAATAGCCCTGGCTACCCCTGTCTATGCCTCCCTAGTGCTGGGATAAAAGGCCTGTGCCACTGTGGCTTGGCTCAGTTAGGTTTCTAATTCGAATGTTCATCTGATTTTCCAGATGAAAAATTAGAATTTTAGAGTTTAGGTTGTTTGATCGATGCCCAGAAAGTGACAAAATTAAGATTAAAAGCTTGTACATTGACTCCAAAGTCTGTGTCAAGGCATTCAGTAGACATGCCTCTGTTAACATTTTGAGTTAAAACTTTTTGAGGAGGGCATGGCTTTAGAGTTGGTATATTGGAGACACACACTGAAGGATATTTTCTTTGTAGGAGAAGACTCGGGAACAGAAAGAAATAGATCTGATTCCTAAAGTCCAGGAGGCTGTGAACTATGGGTTACAGGTCCTGGATAGTGCGTTTGAGCAACTTGACATAAAAGCAGGGAACTCGGACTCTGAAGAGGAAGATGCCAACGAGCGGGTGGAATTGATCCTTGAGCCAAAGGTAAAGCATTTGGTTATGGTATGATGGCGTCTTGACTACTTTGCTGGGCGCAGGGTGTGTAAGGCATGGGCTGTGTATGTTCTTAGCGTTCCCAAACTGACCTCTTCTGAGAGCCTTCCTTGACACGCTGAGCATTTCAGGGGTACAAGGTAGGGAAAAGTTACAGGGCATATTTCCTCCTCCCCTAAGGGTTTTAGTATACAGTCTGTGGGAGAGGAAGCATTGACACGAGCGACCATTCTCAGAACTCTGCAAGAAAACTGACTTATAGCCTAGAAGTTATAGGGGAGGGGTGAAACTTTTAACTAGATTTGGTTTTTTTAAATTTGATTTTTAACTCTTAAAATTTATTATTGATGTATTAGTGTGGGGCATGTGTGTCCATGGCACACAGCTGGGAGAGGGTAGCTGTGGGGTGGTTCTCCTTGTACCTAACTCCTGTCCATAGAATCACCCACTGTTTTGTGGCTCATTTTTATTTTAACCCCAACACCGAGAAGACAGAGATAGGTGGATCTCTGTGAGCTCAAGGCCAGCCTGGTCTAAGAAGTAACTCCCAGGAAGTCTTCCTTTGCTCAAGCCAGAGTATCTGCTCCTCAGGAGCTTCCCGAACTCACCTAATCCCAGCCCAGATCTCCTGAAGTTTTGTTTTCATTTTTATTAGAAAAACATAATATATATATATATATTATATATATATATCTCAATATCATGTTTTGAAGTGTCCACTAACTGTAGAATGACTCGTTCTAACTTGTGCATGTGCCACATACTTAATTCATGGTGAGGACACTCAAAACTGATCACATATAATGCATTTTATTAACTGTCATCATCCTGTTGCATTGTTAGCTCTTGATCTTATTTCTGCTAACTGGAGTTGTTTTTATTTGAGACTGTAATTTAGTTACAGTGTTTCTTCCTTTTTCCTCCTTAACCCTCCTGTATACCTCTCTCTACTCTCCTTCAAATTCATGTCCTTTTTCCCATTAATTGTTATTGCAGTCATATGCGTATTTGTATAACATACATTCCTAAATAGAACCTGTTGAGTCCATATAATGTCACTTACTTGGATGTTTTCAGGGCTGACCGTTTGGCACTGGAACCAATTGGTGTGCTCTTCCCATGGAGGACTCCTTTCCCGTGAGGGCTTTCCTCAGTGCCCTGAAGTTCCGTGTGTACGGGTTAGGCAGTGAGGCCTTTGCCTCATGCAGTCTGACATGTTGGTTGGTCTTGGAGTCATCCTTGCTCAGCTCATGTGAGGGCTAACTGAAGCTTCTGTGTCCTTTGACCAACCGTTCTCCCTCTCGTTTCTAGTCTCTAGGAGATCTGGGCTGGGATTAGGTGAGTTCGGGAAGCTCCTGAGGAGCAGATACTCTGTGGCTTGAGCAAAGGAAGACTTCCTGGGAGTTACTTCTTAGACCAGGCTGGCCTTGAGCTCACAGAGATCCACCTACCTCTGTCTTCTTGGTGTTGGGGTTAAAGGTGTTCACCACCACTGCCTGGTGGGATTAAAATTTCCTTCTGACCTTGTCCTGTTTCCTTATTTCTACCTTGATCTATCACCTCACCTCATTTGAGATAGTTTGAGATGTTTCCTTATTTCTACCTTGGTCTATCACCTCATCTTGTTTGAGATGCGGGTGCAGCAGGACATTAGGTAGAGCACTTGGCTTTATCCTCACCCCGTGTTTAATGGTGGCGCCCTTTCCTTCCTTGAAGGACCTCTACATTGACCGGCCTTTGCCCTACCTCATCGGGTCGAAGCTCTTCATGGAACAGGAAGACGTGGGGCTTGGAGAGCTGTCCAGCGAAGGTGGGCTTCCTCACCAGTGTTTCCCTCCTGCTCCCTGCAGCTTAACCTTTTATAGAAAGTCATTTCAACTTTAAAATACTATTGTAAGAGCAGTGGTGCCCGTAGATCTCCCTCAGGTGTGCCAGCTAATGCTTGTTTACTTGTGCTTTTGTTCTCTGTTGTACATCATAATGTGTCTGAATCTCCATAACTCTAATGTCCCAAGATCTCCGCATATTTCTAAGAACAAGAGCATTTTCTTCTATAACCATGCTGTAAACTGACTTTATTGTTCTTTAATCTCTAGTTATATTCAGATTTTTGTTTGTTATCCCATCAAAGTCCTTTACTATCTCTGCCTGCCTTCTCTGGGCTAAGATGTAAAGCATTTGGTTGTTAAACTGCTCTAGTCACCTTTTAATTTCATTTAACTTTTTTATGTTTATTTATTGTATGTTTGTGGCTCTGGATGTCAGATGACAGCCTATGGGGGTCAATTCTCTGTTCTATCATGTGAATTCCAGAGAGCCCATCTTCAGGACTGGAAGAAGTTAGTTGTCTGCAGTATCATGACAGTGACTTCTAATCTGATACAGCCTCCTCCTCCTCCTCTCCCCTCCTCCTCCTCCTCCTCCCCCCTCCTCCTCTTCCTCCTCTCCCTCCTTCTCCTCCTCTTCCTCCTCTTCCTCCTCTTCCTCTTCCTCCTCTTCCTCTTCTTCCTCTTCTCCTCCTCCTCCTCCCCCTCCTCCTCCTCTTTTTTGTTAGCTTGACATCCTTGTAGAGTAAAGCCAATTTATGACTTTTTTTTTAATTCATAGGAGATACTTTGAGATTCTATTAATTACAAAGGTGCTTTCATTCCAGTAAATGGCAATAGTGTCATTAAAGTCTCCTTGATGCTGTTGTGCTTGGCTACTTGGAGAAGTTGCCTCAGACATTTTCTGGTAAAATCGGTACTGACTTTTACAACTCTTCCTGACAGAAGGCTCTGTGGGCAGTGACCGCGGGAGCATTGTGGACAGTGAAGATGAGAAAGAAGAGGAGGTGAGGGCATGGTATGGCCAGGTCATGGAGGGCAGGAAGCTTAGGATGTATGATGCAGGCTGGGTGTGTTACATGCTTCAGAGTGAGGGAAGTAATTTCATAAAACTTATGGAGCAAAATCTGAAGTTTTTTTCTTAGGGTTGAAATTCTTATTTCTAGTATGTAGAGAGAGAAGTAAGGGAAACTGCTTTGATCCCTTCCACCATTGCTTACCTCTCTTCCTTTCTATCAGATTCCTTCACTTTCCATTATATTTTGAGGAGAGAACAGGTTAGATATTGTAGCACTGTCTCTGCCTCAAACTTAGTCTTGGACTGTCTTGAATAATCTTAGGAAGAAATACATAGCTGCAATGAACAACTTTTAAGAAGATGTGGTGGTGGTGGTGGTGGTGGTAATGTTGATGGTGGTGGTGGTGGTGGTTGTGGTGGTGGTGGTGATGGTGAGGATGATGGTGATGATGGTGATGCTGGTGGTGATGGTGAGGATGGTGGTGGTGGTGGTGGTGATGATGGTGGTGGTGGTGATGATGGTGGTGGTGGTGATGATGGTGAGGATGGTGGTGATGATGGTGGTGGTGATGGTGAGGATGGGTGGTGGTGATGATGTGGTGGTGGTGATGGTGAGGATGATGGTGGTGGTGGTGGTGGTGGTGATGATGGTGGTGGTGGTGGTGATGGTGATGATGATGATGGTGGTGGTGATGGTGGTTGTAGTGATGATGATGATGGTGGTGGTGGTGATGATGATGATGCAGCAAGTATTGCATGTGTGCGCAGTGTCTATAGAGAGCAGAAGAGAGTATCAGACGCCCTAGAACTGGAGCTACAGGCAGTCGTGAGCTGCCTGATGTAGGTGCTGGAAACCGGACTCTAGTCCCGTGCTTTCTTAACCAGAGTCACCTCTTCATCCCTTGAAGAACTTTTTAAGTCCTCTAATGAAGGCATCTACTTCATGTTCATTTACTAAAGGTCCACAGAGAACAACCTTGATCCAGAGTAGTTCTTCAGACAATGAGTATGAGATCCTAAAAGGAGACCATTTTGTGTGTCTGATTCTCATTTCTTTAATGTTCTCACACTTGCCCTCCCTCTCCTGCATTCCTTCCTCAGCTTGGCAAATGGAGATCCTAGCAGTAGAGAGCCTGTTACCTTGCTACAGATAACTGTGTTGGGTCCTTTGCTTTTAGCTGTCAGTGTAGTAATTGTTGGTAGCAAACTGACCTTCAGTTTTTGAGCTTGATGAAGTAGTTATCCCACTAGAGGGAGCGCAGAGATTGTAGTGCACAATGTAAAGCAACACAAACCGACTTCCTATGATTTAATTAAATGATCTTTAAATCTGAAGGTTAGAATTGGGAAATACAGATGGTATGAATGAATCATTAGATCTGTCTGTTCGAAATATAGAAATTATGGTAGCTGGACAGTTCTAGCACTATTGTCTGAATTCATCTTGTCTGCTATTTAAGGTGACTGAGAGTTCAAGCATTTCTTCTGCCTGGCACAGTCACTTACCTCTGAGACTGATAAGATCTTTTCTGCATTAACGTCAAATTTTTTCACCCACAGGAGTCAGATGATTTTGCCAGTCATAGTGACAATGAACAAAACCAGGTAAAGCTCGTGTATTGAAATGAATTCATTTTAAAGCTTTAGTTGAAGCATAGTGTGTTTACTAAATTACTTTTCTTCTTGCTGTTGGTACCAGGGGTTGAACCTAGGGACTTAGGCATGCTTCGCAGGCTCCGCGTGGTATTTATATGCCAAGTCTCCCAGATGACTTCTGAACGGCACATGAGGATTTGCGTAGTTACTTTTCTTTTAAGTGTGTCATGTATTTAGGTTAGACACCTCCTTGGATATTACCTTTTCCAAATGTTGCTTTTTAACCATTACTTCTTATAAATTTATATTCATCTAATAATGAACATTTAGAAATTTTAATATCTTCCTTTGATATTTTTCTTTTTATATTCTTACTAAAAAGTAAATCTTTTGTTTAGCTTGTAATAAATTATATGGAATATACGTTCCAAATGTGGTTATGTCTTTAAAGGGAGAGATTGAAAATTGATAGTGTCTCCTTTTCAGTTTGGTGACTTACATCTAGAAATTCTGTTCTTCCTCCTCAGCATATCACACAGATGAGCGATGAAGAAGAGGATGATGATGCTGACCTCTTTGCTGACTCTGAGAAGGAGGGGGATGATATCGAGGATATTGAGGAAAGTGCTAAGTCTGTAAGTATAATTATCACTCAGTGAGGTCTTAGAAGAAGTGTTTCACGTTGCTCCTTGATATCAACACTTTATTTCTGTTGTCATCTTACATCATATCTGTAATGGTGTGTGTAGCCAGAGGTAAACAGTAGCCCACTTCCTCAGTCACTTTCCCCTTTGGTTTTTGAGTCAGGCTCTCAGTGAACCTGGGACATACCAATTCAGCTGAACTAGTTGGCCAGCAAGCCCCCGGGTTCTGTCTTTATCTTCCCTGCTCTGAGATTACACATAGCCACTTCTAGCTTTTTATGTGAGTGCTAGGGTTCTGAACTCTGATTCTCACACTTGCGTAGCAAGCATTGTCCTGAGTCAGCCATCTCTACAGCCCCTATATTAGTAACTTGATTTTTTTCTATTAAAGATTGTCTGTGAATGTGCTTTTGGTGTATCCGTGTGTCTGTGTTTGCATACGTGTACTGGGTTCCTAGGGAGACCACATGCCGGGGTATCAGATTCAGTTCCAGGATGTTGTAAGACACCTGACATGAGCTCGTCTCTATTGTCCCTGACTGGTAGTTTATAAACAGCAGTAAATGTCCCTCCTAGCATCTCCAGCTAACCTCCTAGTCTACTTTCCTTAATGCTGAGGATGCTTTAGTCAGCTCATTGGGAATATAGTCAGCTTCAGAATTTTGAGATCAAATACTCTCCTGTCCCCCTCCATATATTTTCTTACTGAGGTTCTTAATTATTTAAAAAAATAAGTAATAGTATCTCCTTTTAAGGAGATATTTTGTGAATTCTCTTACTTACCAGAGCTTTATAGGCTCCATGAGTTTCAATTCCTTAATAAAATCCTGTTTTTGCAAGTATATTCTCATACACACACGTAAGTAAATCTTTTTTAAAAGCCCTGTTTTATTTGTAGTTTGATTTCTTTGCGACTGTTGATATAGTTTTGTTAGGTGTCCAGAAGTTTACTCATTTGTTAGAGATTTTTGTTTCGTTTTTTGTTTTTTTGCCTGTAGAAAAGACCTACGTCTTTTGCGGATGAGCTGGCTGCTCGGATCAAAGGAGATGTCTCAAACCAGCGGAAAGAGGGACACACAGGTGAGGCCTGAAGGCAGGTTAATGGGATGGTTCATGGTGCTATAGTCTGCCTGTGCCGCTTCACACATGCTCTGTCTCTGTCTGTCTGTCTGTCTCTGTCTCTCTGTCCTTCTCTCTCCCCGTCTCTCTCGTTTTCGAGACAGCATTTCACATATTCCATGCTAGCCTCAAATATGTGATGTAGGCAAGGGTGGCCTTGAATTTCTGATCTTTCCTTCTCCTTTGAGTGCTGGGGATCAGGAACAACGCCACTGTTCCCAAACGGGGTTCACTGATTACTAAGGCATGCTGGGCTTAAGTTTTAATTCTTGATCTTCTTTTTAATTAATTATTTTATGTTTGTGAGAACACTGTAGCTATCCTTAGACACACCAGTAGAGGTCATCGGATCCCATTACAGATGGTTGTAAGCCACTATGCAATTGCTGGGAATTGAACTCAGGACCTCTGTAAAAGTAGTCAGTGCTCTTAATCTCTGAGCCATCTCTCCAGTCCTAGTTATTGATCTTTGTTGTGTTTTCTTAGACTACTTTATTGTTGTTGTTTGACATTCATTTACTTGCGGGGAGGGCAGAATTGATTTTCTCCTTCCTCCTTCTGCCTTGTGGCTTTGGTCGTCAGGCTTGGTGCTAAGCATTGACCCTTGAAGCCCGTGGCTCTCAGCTTTCCTAGTGCTGCGTCCCTATATTACAGCTCCTCATGCTGTGGTGATGCCCAACCATAAAATACTTTTGTTGCTACTTCATAACTAATTTTTCTGTTTTCTTAATGAATTATTTAATGAATTGTAATCTGTGTTTTCTAGTGGTCTTAGCTGACCCCTGTGAAAGACTACTTTAAGCCATGTCAATAGCTCTTGCAGTCTACTTGATATATAGATACCATGAGTATCCTATTTCTCCCCTCCCCTAGGACATGTGCATATCTATGTAACATCTTACATGCATGGAAAATGGGAACCCCAGCACTGGACAGCAGGTTGTGAATCCAGGCTTTATCTTTACTCTTAAATTTGACTAATAAAAGAGTACTATCCATTGCAGTCAGGTTATGTCACAGTAGAAGGCAGGATAATTCCTTCCTGGAGTGTAGTCCTGCTGTGCACATTACCTACAGCCTCTGCCTGAGAGACACTGCTCTAGTGAGGGCTCTAGTGGAGCTGAGATAAGACTTGAGTTTCCCACTCTTGGCCAGGGTCATGAGGATGCAGCCTTGAGTAGCAAATCAGTGTCTATAACAAGAATGCTAGGTATTGTTAAACCTCTGAGATCTCATAAGTTGTCCTCCACAGATGGAAAGCCTCAGAGGACAGTGAAGGAGAAGAAAGAAAGGAGAACCCCTGCAGATGGTAAGCCCTCCGCTCATTAGGAGCCTTTGTGGAACGTTTTCAGTAGAGCTTGTATGTGACCCTTCCATAGTAACTGGTGACATCGGTGTTGCCTTGCCATTGTCTCCACCTATGGGATTGTTGCTTCATTTGTTTTTCCTTTCTCTAAACTTTGCATGTGGCAGTTAAACTATATTTTTTGCTTCAAAGTAAGTCAGTCAAGAAAATGAATCACTTTTGTCCTCAGACATTGTTCCCTTGAGGATAAGAACCTTTGAGGGACTTCCCTGGATTGTTTGAAATCCACTGCCTTGTTCTCAATACTCCTTGTGAAGTATGGCTTTATTAAAGTCATGCCAGTATGCTATAGAGGCCATCCCAGACATAGAGAAATATCAAACACATCTTACCCCGTTCATTCTTGTATATTTGAGGGGAAATATTGCTATACAGCCCAAGCTGGTTTGGAATTTGTATGTAGCTCAGGTTGGCCTTAATTCTACGATGCCCAGGCTGTCCTTGAGCTTTCTTCTTTAGACTTAGTCTTCTGAATGCTGGAATTGTACACAGTGAGCCACCACCACAGGCTACCCCAGTTTAACACTCCCTGTGCAACGTTCCCTTCTGATAGATGAGGAAGACATCTTGTTCCCACCCCCCACGCTGACTGATGAAGACTTCTCACCGTTTGGCTCTAGAGGTGGTCTGTTCAGTGATCGGCAGGGGCTTTTTGATGATGATGATGAGGTGAGTTGGAAGAATGAATAAAGCTCTCTGTGTCACTGAGCATGAATGGAAGAAAGCCTTGTGTTTGTTAGAGAAGAAGCTTCCTATTAGTTATGCCTTTCATATTTGGAGACATGTTAAAGCCAGAACTACAGAATGAGAAATATACATCCTGATGTCCTACTGTGCCTTGATGTGAGGAGAGGCTGTGGAGTATCAATAGTGGGAATCTTCTACAGTTACCGACATGTACTCTTGCATGTTTTTATTTAATCCCCGACAAGCCCAAATTAAGATCATTTTGCTCTAGTCTGCACCTTGTCACTGATTCTTTGACAGGACAGTAAATATATAGCAGAGCACAGGATACTTCTCAGAAACCTTCAAGTTCAGCCTTACTTACCTTTGCATTTTAAAACTCTCCTATGCCTTACCACAGAGTGACCTCTTCAAGGAAGCTCCCCGGGGGCAGCCAGCCCAAGGTCCTGTCAGTGAAGGTAGGCATGGGAATAGATGCTCTCTCCCTGTCTGCTCTCCTAGTTTGTGTTCTGTTACTGTGATAAACACCATGGCAAAAGCAGCTCCGGAGGAAAGGTTTATGTCAGCTCTGCAGCTTGTAGTCTATCATCTTGGCGAGCCTTGTAGGCCCATATTTACTGTCTATCTGTCTGTCTGTTTCTGTCTGTCTCTGTCTCTGTCTCTGTCTCTGTCTCTGTCTCTCCCCCCCACCCCCAACCCATCTAGCCAAGGGTTGGCACTGTGTACAGTGGGCTGTGCCTCCCTCATCAGTCATTAATCAAGAATTAATCTACAGACTGACCTAGAGGCCAATCTGATGGAGGTCGTTTTTCAGTCGAGGGTCGCTCTTTCCAGATAACTGAAGATTGTACCAGTTGACAAAGCTGACCCAGCAAAGTGCTTGAAAGCTCTTTCTGTTGTGAGACAGAGCACCCAAAGATTTATTTCCGTTCAGCTAAAAGCTGGTGTTGCCTTGAAACAGTGGGAGACAGTCTGTCTTTATTAATTTTTGTCTTAGGAACAGACAGCAGTACCATCTTCAGACCCACACCACACATTTACCTTTTAGAGATGATAAAAACATCAAAATGAAAAAGTATTTGGTAGTTATGCTGAGGCTAGCTTTACTGTAATGATGTTGAATTGTGTTGAGAAGATCACTTGGTCATCAGTAATTCCTCAGTAGTTTTTAAAAACTTACAATTTTTATTCCATTAGATTTAAGTAGTTTTAGTGATACTGTTCCCAGTAAAACAACTGGAAATAAGTTGTTTCAAATGATGGCCTCCTGTGTGACGTGTTCCGTGTTGTAGCCGTCCTCCTGTGTGATGTGTTCTGTGTTGGGGCCGTCCTCCCGTGTGATGTGTTCCGTCCTCCCGTGTGATGTGTTCCCTTTTGGGGCCGTCCTCCTGTGTGATGTGTTCTGTGTTGGGGCCGTCCTCCCGTGTGATGTGTTCCGTGTTGGGGCCGTCCTCCTGTGTGATGTGTTCCGTGTTGGGGCCGTCCTCCTGTGTGATGTGTTCTGTGTTGGGGCCGTCCTCCTGTGTGATGTGTTCTGTGTTGGGACTGCCCTCTCGTGTGATGTGTTCTGTGTTGGGGCTCTCCTCAATCTGCTGTCCGGTCATCTCACTTTTCTTGTTTCCTCCTTGCATTCATTTTATTTCCTTCACAACCTTCTCACAGGTTTTTGCTGTTCCCTTTCACCAGTTGATCTCATTGAGCTGGAAGAGTAGCATTAGATCTATTTTAAAGGACCTTGCAAGGACCTTGCTTGTTCTGTTCCTGACTCCCCCCGATATCTTCATTGCTGCTGCTTAACCTCAGTTGTCTTCCATAGGAGTCATAGTTTAGGCTATGTTAATCCTAAGGAAAAAGCTGCTGATATCAGTAAAAATAAAAAATAGTAATTTTAAAAGACTTATTTAGGAACAAATTGTCCTTTAAAAAGAAACCTGTTTTGGTTTGTGCCACACTGCCGAGAAGGGGTTCTTTTTCTTTTTTGACAATTTTGCTGTGTATTCATGGTTGGTCTAGTGCTTAGCAGGTAGCCCTGAGTTCTTGATACATGATCATCTTCCTGTCTCAGTGCTTAAGTCTTATGATTGCAGGTGTATCCTACCATGCTCAGAAATAATTGACTTTTCTTTCTTATTCTAGAATCACCTCCATCCCCTAAACCTGGAAAGAAAATCCCAGCAGGGGCTGTTTCTGTATTTTTAGGTAATAGGTTTTATTCCGTGTGTGTGTGTGTGTGTGTGTGTGTGTGTGTGTGTGTGTTGGTGTGTTATATACACATGTGAATGTGAGGAGAAGATGGCAAATGTCCTGCCCTAGCGCTCTTCTGTATTCTCTTGAGGCAGGGTCTTACGCTAAACCTGGAAGTAGGCTGGCAGCCAGTAGGCCCCAGCCTGTGCCAACGCCAGGGTTATAGGCACAGGTACCAGCCACACTCTGCGTCTTTTTTGAGTTCTGAAGATTTGAACTGAGGTCTTCATGTTTCAGATTAAGCACTTACCTGCTGAGCCATCACCCATCGCTCTTTCTTAAAAACTGTATAAATCCATTTTGTCATTGTTTTATAAGGACTGGCTAGGGGTTGGGGGTGGGTACTCAGAATCCTGGAAGGCATTGAAGTATTTATTACTACAGCGTATTTACTGACGCTCTGAGCTCACATTTGGTTTGAGCTCAGAGGCTTTGGGCCTGGGGATGTGACAGAGTGGTTCAGCACTTGCTTAGTACATGTGTGGCTCTGCTTTCCTCTCCAAGACTGCAGAGGGCTGCAGGTGTCGGGGAAAGGATAGAGGAGAGGAGAAAAGGGAAGAAAGGGAGAGACTGACTGACAGACAGCAAGGGGGAAGGAGTGAGTGCATCAGTGTAGTTTCCTGAGGGCCAGGGAGCCCCGTACTTCGGTGTAAGTTTCCAACACTAGCACAAAGGTTATTTCATTTTCTCAGTGAGAGCTGTCAGGAGGCTCCCACTGGATCATAGCTCTGATTTCTTTCCATCCTCAGGGTATACTGATGTGTCTGGGTCCACCTCTGCCCCATCACTGAAGGAGTTCCAGAAACATGAGCAGTCCACTCCAGGGAAGAGCCCACATTTGCCAGCTCCTACTGGCCTCTTTGATGATGATGATAACGACAGTAATGAAGATGATAACTTTTTTATGCCATCTTCTAGCAAGCCTTCTAAGACCGGTACCACTTTCAGGCTAATTCTGGGAACTTAGAGAAGGAAACCGAGCTTAAGGGGGACACAGTTCTTCACATTCAGTGCCTCTTGCACTGAATCCCTTACTGAACATTGCTGTCATTGTCTTGTGTGTGCTTAAATTGTGCATAGCCTTGGGGTCCCTCATAGGCCAATCTTTTCTGCTTTGGGAATGAGTTACTGAGGGTATCTTCTTTAACAGGGAGCTGAATTTCTTCTCCCGTATTCTTTTCTTGAAGTTTCTGCTTCTGCCTTTCAAATTATAGACAGAAATTTAGTCATACTTCCTCCTAGCAGTTCCGGGTAATTACATGAGCAGAACATTGCATGCTAGTTGCTTAATTCCCAGTTTCTCGTTTCTCTGATCTCAGATTATCCCTTGCCTTGGTGCATCCCCCAAACCCCCAGCATTTTGACATGTTTGCCCCTCTGTGATCTTCCCTCCTCTGAAGTCTTTCCTGTGATTTTACTCTCTGATGTGGCTATGCTTGGGGAACAAAAGTAGGGAAATACTCAGGTTTTTCTGAGTCAGGAAAGCTGCGGTCTTTCTGTTTAGTAGGTCTTTGTAACATTTTGAAAAGAATGAGCCGCTGGAGGGATGGCTGAGATGTTAGGAGTACTTTCTACAAGTCCTGGGCACTGATGACCGAAGGGCAGATATAGAATCACTGGGCTTTGCTGGCTTTGAGTCTAGTAGAGAAAACATGAGTTCCAAAATCAGGGAAATCCCTGTCTGTCTGTCTCAAAGGAATAGGTAGAGAGTAATAGGACACTGGACACCGGACCTCTGTGTATATGCACAGATATATACACCCACCCCTAAACCTTAGCAAACACACATGCAACCACACAAACAAACAAATAAACAAAAGCAAATATCTTGTAAAAAGAATGAAGCATTTACTTTTTTACCCTGGAATATTTTCATTGTATATTAAATGGGAAATACAAATGGCAGGTCATTATTCAAAAATTAGTCCTAGGATAGCTGACAGAAACATAAGGTAAGATTCTGAAGCTCTTCTGTCTGTCTTGTGGAGATAAGGGAGTGCCAGCATTTGGTTTCATTTACTTCTCCATAGTTTGGCCCTTCACGTCTCCATCCTATAGTTAATGACTTCTTGCCTCCTTAAAGTGATCTTTACTTGTAAATCCCGTTCTGGATGTACTCAGCATAGAAGTCTTCAGTTGGGAGAAGGTTCATTCATATGGTTGTATCTTTTGCTTTCTTTGAACTACTATTGCTCTCTGAGTACCAGGGTGATGGAACAGGGAGCAGCTCAGTGGCAGAGCATTGACTGGCATGCCGCCCTCCCGGTCAGCCCTCAGAACTGCAGGGAGAATGAAAGGAAGCAGTACTAAAGGGGGAGAGAGAAGGGCTCCGCTGCCTTTTATTTCTCGGTAAATGAGCAAGAAATCAGACGCCTTCCATATTTATCTTTGGAAGAGAATGTCGTGGGGGGTGGGGGCGAGCGCTTGTGGATGTGGGTGTATTTTGCAGTAGGATTTTAACCTCGGTGTAATTTTTATGCTGTGGTTTCTTTTTTAAGACAAAGTCAAGCCCACCACCATTATCTTTGATGATGACGAAGGAGATCTGTTTAAAGAAAAAACAACAGCTTTGCCAGCAGCTTCTGTCAGCCAGACAGATGAAAACAAAACACGGACAGATAAAACGGTAAGCAGAGATGGAGTGAGGGACATTGGCCTGGGCAGCTTACAGTAGCTGTTTATCTGGATCTCAGAGGGACGTAGAGTTCTCTTTCATGTTTGCTGCCCTAGTTTGCTTTCTGTTGCTGTGATAAACACTGACCAAAGCAACTTAGGGGAGGGAAAAGTTTATTTTTCAGATTGCAGTCTGTCCTTGAGGGAAGCCAAGAGAAAACCTCAAAGAGGAGGCAGTGGAAGAATACTGCTGACTGACTTCGTTTGCTGGTTTGCTCGCTGCCTTTCTTACACAGCCCAGGCCTGCCTGCCCAGAGGTGGTGCTGTACAATTAGCAACCAAGAAAATGCCCGACAGACATGCCCACCATGCAGGCCAGTTCTTCAGTTGAGGTTCCCCTTCCCAATCAAGAAGAGCAACTACGTTTATATTAAGAACTTAGAACATAAAATTGGAAGACACGCCAAATAACTTCTAGTCAGATTTGTGAGATTAGGGAGGATTTGCCAAATGTGTGTCTGAACCTTCGTGCAAACATACGGTTTTCAGAACTATTTGCAAGTGCTTTGTAGCCATTATGATGTTTTACCACCCTGCATGTTTTA
Organism: Rattus rattus; assembly: GCF_011064425.1. Lineage (NCBI taxonomy): Eukaryota > Metazoa > Chordata > Mammalia > Rodentia > Muridae > Rattus > Rattus rattus. The sequence goes on along the minus strand of NC_046159.1, from coordinate 30,497,238 downwards.
TCACCAGATGCCATTGTCACTGGCCAGGGGTTGGCAGTAACTCTATAGCAGAATCTAATGGCAGTCTGCATTTGTGAGGCTCCAGTTTGCCATCAAATTTATAAAATTATACCCAGTATAATACTGATTTAAAATAATTTTATACATAGTCTATTCTGTCTTTTTCTGTGGGACATCTTGTCCTATAGATATCCTATATAGGTTTTTCTTTCTTTAGTGTATGTGTATATGTATGTATATGTGTGTGTGTATATATGTGTATGTATTACACACTTATTATGGGATTTACTTATAAAGGGGATTTTGTAGAACAGCTCACAGACTGTGGTCCGACTGGTCCAGCAATGGCTGTTTCCCAGTGGAAGGTCCAAGAACCCAGGAGTTGTCCAGTCCGCCAGGCTGCACATCTCAGCTGGTCTTCAGTATACACTGGCCTCCCAAAGAAGTAGTGCTAGTGAAGGAGTGGACTTGGTAGAGAGCAAGAGCAAACAAGGAGAGCCGGCTTCCCTTCACCCTTTATCTAGGCTGCTGGCAGAAGGTGTAGCCCAGAGTACAGGTGGATTTTCCTATCTCAAAAGATCTAGATTAAAGGTGCATCTTCCTTCTCCAGAAGATCCGATTAAAAATAGATCTTCCCATTTTAAAAGATTAAATTAGGAAAAAGATCCCTCACGGGTGTGCCCTGCCACTTGGGTTTTAGTTAATTCCAGATGTCCAGTTGACAACAAAAGTAGCCATCACACATGCCACTGTGTCACATCCTCATTTAGCCCTCATACCTACCAAGCCTTCAAAATCATCTTGGTCCCTCAAACAGCTTGCCCTTTGTCTGTTCCTTATGCGCCCCATGTAACAGTGCATGGTCCGTGTTCACAGATGTGCCTCATGTGACAGTGCATGTTCCATGTACACAGATGGGCCCCATGTGACAGTGCATGTTCCATGTACACAGATGGGCCCCATGTGACAGTGCAGTTCCGTATTCACAGATGGGCCCCATGTGATGGTGCATGTTCCGTGTACACAGATGGGCCCCATGTGACAGTGCATGTTCCATGTACACAGATGGGCCCCATGTGACAGTGCAGTTCCGTATTCATAGATGGGCCCCATGTGATGGTGCATGTTCCGTGTACACAGATGGGCCCCATGTGACAGTGCATGCTCCATGTACACAGATGGGCCCCATGTGACAGTGCATGGTCCATGAACACAGATGGGCCCCATGTGACAGTACATGCTCCATGAACACAGATGGGCCCCATGTGACAGTGCATGTTCCGTGTACACAGATGGGCCCCATGTGACAGTACATGCTCCATGAACACAGTTGGGCCCCATGTGACAGTGCATGGTCCGTGTACACAGATGGGCCCCATGTGACAGTGCATGCTCCATGAACACAGATGGGCCCCATGTGACAGTGCATGGTCCGTGTTCACAGATGGGCCCCATGTGACAGTGCATGTTCCGTGTTCACAGATGGGCCCCATGTGACAGTGCATGCTCCATGTACACAGATGGGCCCCACGTCACAGTGCATGTTCCATGTACTCAGATGGGCCCCATGTGACAGTGCATGTCCGTGTACACAGATGGGCCCCATGTGACAGTGCATGTCCGTGTACACAGATGGGCCCCATGTGACAGTGCATGCTCCATGTACACAGATGGGCCTCATGTGACAGTGCATGCTCCATGTACACAGATGTCGTAGTAATTCTGTACAAAATCTTGGTGTAAATTTTATACAGCTGGAGGTCCAAGGCATGTTTAGTCCCTTGGTATTTGGCTTGGTACCTTTTCATAGTGAAGGCTGGGACATTTTCTGAAATGAGCTTGTCTCCATGTCTCTTTCTTGCTAATAGTATATTTTCTTTTCCTTTCTTTTGGTGGGGACTCAACTAGATCACCTTACCTTCTAGCAAAAATCCGAAGCTTGTATCAGAAACAAAGACTCAGAAAGGTTTGTTTTCAGATGAAGAAGACTCTGAGGTATGGAATTCTTTCTTAGTTCTGGGTGTTCATCTGTAGATACAGTATCAGTAATGTTCTGATTAGCCTCTCAGCAGAGGTTTAAGACTTTTTATTAAGTAGTTCAATTCTTATTTTGAAAATACTCTCTGAGGCTGGAGAAATGGCTCAGCGGTTAAGAGCACTGGCTGATCTTCCAGAGGTCCTGAGTTCAATTCCCAGAAACCACATGGTGGCTCACAACCATCTGTAATGGGATCCAATACCCACATACATTAAATAAGTAAATAAATCTTTAAAAAAAAAAAGAATCTTTTGGGCTGGAGATATAATTTAGTACTATAAAATACCTGTCTAGCAGGCAGGCAGGCAGGCAGGCACGCACGCGCGCGCACACACACGCGCGCACACACACACACACACACACACAGTAACTCTAACTTTTGGATTTGAATCCATTGCATTTCCTTTAACATACTTAAATTTAAGACTGTTTGTTGGTTCACAATTGTCAGAGAAGTCAGCTGGCTGCTTCCTTTAATGGTAATGTGACTTACTAGAGAGTTTGTTCCCATGGTGATACATATTCAGCACAGCTTTTACCTTTCATTGCTGGTGACAGAGGACAGGCTGTGGGTAGGAAGCCTCAAGCAGCTTGGGCTCCTGTCTCTGTGTGGTGGGTCTCTGAGCACGGTAGCTTCAGGAAGTGGGACCTATTTCTGCTGACTCAGCTTCTGAGAGTGTCAGATAGAGGCTGTGTTGCCGTTTTTATGCTGCTGGATGTTGTCCTAGATGGTTTTTCTGTGGCTATGATAAAACACTGATCAAAAGCAACTCATGGAGGAAAGGATTCATTTCATATTACAGGATGCCCATGGTTGAGGAAAGCCAAGGCAGGAACTTAGCAGGAACCTGGAGCAGAGACCAAGGAGGAATGCTGTTCACTGGCTCCTTCTCCTGCATATACTGAGCCTGCTTTCTTAATACAACTCAGGACCACGTGCTTAGGGATGGCACTGCCCACAGTGGGTTAGGCCCTCCTATGTCATTAGCAATGAAGAACATAACTCACATATATGTCCACAGACCAGTCTGAAGAAGGCAGTTACTTAATTGAGAAGCTGTCTTCCTTGATGCGTGTTTTAGTCAGGTTTCTATTGCTGCAATGAAACACCATGACCAAGAAGCAAGTTGGGGAGGAAAGGGTTTATTCAGCTTACACTTCCACATTGCTGATCATCACCAAAGGAAGTCAGGTCAGCAACTCACACAGGGAAGGAACTTGGAGGAAGGAGCTGATGCAGAAGCCATGGGAAGGGTACTGCTTACTGGCTTGCTTCCCTTGGCTTGCTCAGCTTGTTTTCTTATAGAACCCAGGACCACCAGCCCTGGGATGGCACCATTCACAATGGGTCCTCCTCCCTTGATCAGTAATTGAGAAAATGCCTTACAGCTGGATCTCATGGAGGCATTTCCTCAAGGGAGGTTCCTTTCTTTGTGATAACTCCAGTTTGTGTCAAGTTGACACATAAAACCAGCCAGTAGAATGTGTTAAATGACAACCAAGATTATACATCACAGAAGTCCATGCTGTTCCTTCTGCATTTCTTGATGGTACAGGGGCAGGAAACAAATTTTATTGCATGTGTGTGTGGAGGGTGTGGGGATAGTGGAGATTGGGGTATAGTGGGCATTGAACCCAGGGCCTTATGTATTCCAGGTACGCACTCTGCCACTGAGCTATATTTCCAGCCCCTCAAGTTCAGTTCTTGATAGTTGAGTATAATAAAATGGAGGCTTGTTTTAAAACCACTACTCGAGTCTTTGCCCTGTGAGCACCATCATAGAGAGAAGTAATATAAGGCAGTCTGGGACATAAAATATTGAGCTGGAAGGAATGGGTCTTTGAACTTGTCTATGTCTCAGATGTGGGCAGGAAGCTTGTTTTACTAAATTTGGGGGATGGGTGCATCTTGAGGTAATTAACTGGAGTGTGTGTGTGTGTGTGTGTGTGTGTGTGTGTGTGTGTGTGTGTGTATGTATGTATGTATGTGTCCGTATGTATGTGTCCGTGTCCTTCACTGCCAAGGGAAGTCCAAACTTACAATAAAGAAATGTTTTTTGTTCTCTGGTAGAATTATTTTTATATTCTTTAAACAGCCAACCTGTTTGTCATTGTGTAAAATACAGAGGGGCATGGGACACTGGAACTTCTTTGTAAACAAACCCTTGGTACTCATGAAGCCAGGTATAAACAGTATGCAAAGAATTCTTCTCTGTAGCTCAGTGAACTCATTAGGTTTATATCTGATGAGTGGTAGGCACTGATTGTATAATAAAAAGATAGCGCCAAAGAGGTCATGGAAAATGTTCTTGTCTTGTTTAATTATCTGGCTGTTGTATTGAGGTCCCACTGCCCAGGGGACAGGTTGCCCTACTTTCTGTTTCTAGTTCATGCAGCTCAGTCTGCAGAGTGTTCCTTGTGCTCTGAGCTGACAGTCCACCCAACGTTGACGACACTTTCAGAATTTGGCAGATCTCTTGCAGTGTTTCATAGTTATAGTTCAAGTAGACTAGTAGACACTCAGCACATATGCTACCTCTGAGTTGTCTTCCAAACACAAGCCTTTTAGAATGGGAATTTAATTTGTATTTATTTAAAAGATGTAATGTATTCTCTAGAGAGAGAGAGATCCTAACAATAGAGCCATCGTCAGCCTTGCCCTTTGCAAATCTATCCCATTTGTGGTAGAAATTGTCTGCTTCTTGTTGATAATTCAGAGAGTGGAAGCCTTTTGTTTATAGGACAGGACTGACTGGGAAGTATCTTCCTGACTCATGTCCTTTGTGGGGGAATATGGTTGCCTTGCAGCCTACAAAGAGACTGCCTGAAATACCTGTGCTCTCCTTCTCTCCTTGTCCACACACACCCAGGGTACATGCCGAGGTCACACAGAGCCACCGTGTTCTTGTAGTGTTTTGTATTACAAATCAAAGCCGATAGACCCAGTAACCAACAGCTTTGACTTTGATTCACCAGGATTTGTTTTCTTCTCAAAGTTCAAGTAAGACGAAAAGTGCATCAGTTCTGTCCAGCCAACCCCCAACATCGGTCTCCCTTTTTGGTGATGAAGATGAAGAGGTAAATGTTGTTACTGCAACACCGGATGATTAACCTAGGAATTTGTTTTAGTTGGCTTCATAGCCAAAGTGACGTTCAGGAGAAAGGAGCGCCTGAGAAGGTTCTAGCTACTGGCATCTGGTTGCACTGGTGACTTCCAAGTTCTTCCAGGAATGCAATTAGGAAGACATTAAAATTTTGACTCAGTTATTGGGGAAACCCAAATTGTGTGTGTGTGTGTGTGCACACACATGTGCCCCCCCCCCATAAGTGACTTTTTAGAGAGGGTAGATCTCTGGCAGTCATCTCTGAGACTATCTTGGATGAAGTGGCAGTAGGAAGGGGAGGCAGCCAGGCTTCAGGTTCGCATCCTTCTTGCTCTGAGTATAGAGGGTGGGTGGGTGGTAAAGAAAGGTAAGCGGGAAAATGATCCCGATTCGAACCTTCATGTGGCGCTGTGCAGTGGTGGATCCATGTGCTCCACCGTTGCGAACCCCGAGTTTCTGCAGACACCTGCTTACCTCCAGCTTCTGTGCCTTACAGGCCAGTAGGTTCATTACGGCCACTGCGACAATGATGTCACACCTTTGCCCAGTGGTGGGAAAGGGGTTTGAGTGCATGGTGAAGGACAGCTGCTGTCACCACCATCCCAGTGGACTGCAGCTTGCTCTTCTTGTGTTCTCCTCCACCCTACCAGGCTTTACTTAGACCTCCAGTCCTGACTTTGGCTCAGGACTGCTGTAGTATATACTGTTAAGAGCTTTTCCATCATAAACTAAACTCGGGTCCTCTGATGGTTTTGTTTAATTGCCTTAATAAAAGTGGGTAAGTGGAATTTTTGGTGGGGTTGGGAATGGTAGCAGGATCTAATAGGTCGTCCAGATGTTTTGTAACTGACCATGCAGCGCAGCCCAAGCTGGCTTCTAAATTATATTCTTCCTGCTTTGGCTTCATGGATCCTATGATCAAAGGTGCATAAATCCACAGCCACTACATAGTAGATACTTTTAGAATATTTATAAATGTCACTGAATTTCCTTAGGATCCCAGGGGATTTATTTAGTAAACTTCCATACTTTTGTATTCTTTGTTATAAGTTAATTATAAATAATACCTTCTTCCTCCAACTTTCTTAGCTGTAAAAACTCCTTTTAGTCACTAATGAAATTTCTAATTCTTGAGAGAGATCTATGATTGTCGACTGCTGCCAAGGCTCTCATGCCCGCAGGTGTACTGTGAAGGGGCACCTCCTGGTGTCTCCACCATCTTGGCTGTCTTTTGTTGATTGTGCTCTTTCAAGCTCTGGCTCATGGTAACTCCTGAAAGTTGTCCTCTAACCTATATACACGCATTGCCCCCAACTCACATACTTCTGTATATACATGCACATACAGAATATCAATTACATCTTAAAAAAAGATATACTTATTTACTATGTATATAGCGTTCTGCTCACATGTATTCCTGCTCACCAGATCTCACTATAGATGGTTGTGAGCCACCATGTGGTTTCTGGGAATTGAACTCAGGACCTCTGCCCTCTGAGCCACAATTTTTTTTTTAAATTAAAAGAATTCCATGGTAATCTTGTTTTTCTTTTGTGGATAGTGTTTTTAATTTGAAGAGGTGTAGACTGAGGTGTGCAGGTGTTTTGTGACTGTGCCCAACACATAGTATAATCCGCCCCTTGTGGGAGGATGACTTCATACGGGAGAATGTCTTGCTTGAGTGTGAAGTATATGCGTTGGTGATACTTTCTATACGTTCCCACCATTTGTCCTTTTAGGACAATCTTTTTGGGAGTGCAGCAGCTAAGAAGCAGACTTCATCTCTGCCACCTCAGAGTCAAGAGAAAGCAAAACCTTCAGAGCGGCCCCCAAAGAAAGCATCTGCCTTGTTCAGCAGTGACGAGGAGGTAGGTTAAGGTTTGCTCACACACGAGGGCCTATGGCAATGAAGACAGAGTTAGAGCCGTTCTAAATGTGCTCGCTTTGTTCACCACTCACTGGGGCTCAGTCAGGGAAAGATGGGGTGACACCGTATCTTTTAAAGAAAAGTGTTTAAGTAATGTGTTAAACATTAATATGTTCAAAATGGAGTTAATGTGGCTTCCACCACAGGTTCATGGCTGAAGCTCTGTATCAAAAGATAGCAAGGAAAAAGCATTTACATCTAAGGTACATTTGGGGTGATAAGGAAACTGGGTATGTTCTGCTTAGTAAAACAAAGAACGAAGAGTTTGGAAGAAGTGTGTCAGACTGGAGAGTGGTCTGTAACGGGAAGCTGAAGGGGTTTAGCAAACTCGGCTCGTGCAGGCTTTGCTCTGTGTCGTCAGCAGTGGGGCCACCTCTCCTGTAGGTATAGAGAGGACATCATTGGTCTTCATCTACAGTAGAGGACCATGGAATCCTCTTTTGTTTTAGTATTAGGGAGAAGGCAAGGTCAGAGAGACTTGATGCCTCTGCTTTCCTCATGGCCAAGGGGTCATACTTTGAGGGCCGTGTGTTCAGGGCCCCATGCACTGTGTCTTCTTAAGGACTGCTTTGTGTCATTAAGCTACAGTGCAGTGGACACACTGGCAGTGGTCTACGTAAATTCAACTCCTTTTCTATAAGGCAGTGAACATGTGATTTGGATAGAGATCAGCAAAGTCAATAGTAGCTTAATTATTATTCAGATTTAGCTGAGCAGAAGACCATAAATCCAAATGAGATTTAGATTTCATTTTTTTTTAAGATTTATTTATTTATCATATATAAATACACTGCAGCTGTCTTCAGAAACCAGAAGAGGGCATCGGATTGCATTACAGATGGTCGTGAGCCACCATGTGGTTGCTGGGATTTGAACTCAGGACCTCTGGAAGAGCAGTCAGTGCTCTTAACCACTGAGCCATCTCTCCAGCCCCTTAGATTTCATTTTATCTTAGAAGACTGAGAAGCAATCAACATAATAAAATTTAGTGCCCTGACATTTAAAAGGTCTTCCTGGCACTAGGAATGTAACTTAGTGTTCAGTGCATGTCCAGCAAGAGCAAGACCCTGATTCTGTGTCCAACATAGGAGAGAATAATACAATAATAAAAACAAAACCTCTTTTTTTTTTTTTTTTTTTTTTTTTTTTTTTTCCCGAGCTGGGGACCAAACCCAGGGCCTTTAGCTAGGCAAGCGCTCTACCACTGAGCTAAATCCCCAACCCCAAACAAAACCTCTTAAAAGAGTTGGGTTGCAGCCCAGTCGTTAAAGTGCTTGCCTAGTGTCTTTAATGTAGAGTCTCTGTTGTTATAATCAAATACCATGACCAAAAGCAATTTGGAAAGGAAAGGGCGCATTTCAGCTCACAGTTACTATGCCACAGTCTATCAGAGCAGGAACTCACAGTAGGAACCTGGAGGCAGGAACTGAGGCAGATGCTAGGGCGGGTACAGCATATTAGCTCGCTCCTCATGGCTCACTTAGCCTGCTTTCTCGTAACACCCAGCCGAGAGAGCACCGCCCACAGTGGGCTGAGCCCTCCTATGCCGATTTTTAATCAGGAAGATGCCCACAGGTTTTCCCCTAGGCCAACCTTGGGAACATTTTCTCAACTGAGGATCCTTTTTCAAAAACGACTCTTACTTGTGTCAAGTTGACAGAAAGCAAGCCAACAACCCTAGTGTTTAGAAAGCCTGGGGTGTGTGTGTGTGTTGGGGGGCAATGTATGTTGAGTGGAGGGGGCCTTGTCCATGTTGTTTGTGGTTTGACAAGGCAAATGGGTGCTCTTGGAATCCACCTAGATCTGCTTCCCAATGCAGGGGATACTGGCATGTGTGGCTGTACCTGGATCTTTTAAACCTGAGATCTGGAGATTTTAACTCAGTCCCTCATGCTTATGTAGCAAGTCTTTTTTTCCTTCGTATCCACTTTGTTGACACTGCCCTGTGGATTTTTAATGCATGGTTTGTGTCTTAAGGACCAGTGGAGTGTTGCTGATTCACAGACCAAGTTAGCCTCTGAGAGTAAGTCCAAAGGAGAGAGGTGGGACTCGGGGACCAACCAAGGCCAAGAAGCGAAGGCTGTGAAAAAGACCAATCTCTTTGAGGATGATGATGATGATGATGAAGTCGATCTCTTTGCTATTGCGAAGGACAGGTGAGATGTGTACAGTTGCAGGCAAAGGTTTTGTGTGTGAGACAGAATGTCTGTTGCAATAGTTAATACCTCATCGTCATGCGCACACAGATGGGGCTGCTCTTGCTTCTCTGTGCGAAGGCTTTGGGGACGTTACCTTATTTTTATTTCTGACATTTTCTTAACTTTGAAACAGTTTTTTCCTCTAAGGGGTTTAAGAATGATATTTTTTTTATGTATCCCCTCCCCGTTAGGTGTACCCTAAAAAATGTTACTTAAAAGTTTGTTACTTTGATAGAAATCCTGAAAATGTTGGAAAACATGATATTAGGAGTAAGCTCCCAGCAGGTACTGACCATGCCTTCTGGTCTAGGTGACTATGCTGAAGCTGGTGCTTGTGGAGGGTGACATGGGGATAGCTGTGCAGTCACAGTAACTCCCACATTTAACCCCTTTCCTCTGGAGAGTTGTCAGTTGTGAATGATTACATCGAAGCTCAGTTGAACGGTGGTAGAATCAACAGGCAGTCTGTTAAATGTAGAAGTCCTGTGCAGTAGGTGGTGGTCTTCACAGATAGATTCAGATTCAGAGTACCTCAGGTTTCTCTAAGGAGTGACATCTCCTCAGACTTTCATGTTGCTGCTTTTAGGCTCCCAAGACTTGACACCTGGTGTATCTGTGGCCTCTGATCCAGAATAGGGAATGTCTGAAATTCTAATACTGTTTTAAATTCCAGCTCTACACGTCCTCTCTGAATAACTTTGGGAGAGTCCCCTCACTTTTCCAGGCCTCGGATTTTTCATCTCTTATAAGCTCGTTGAGATAATCATGCAGTAGCTGGTCATGGGCAGCATCATCCTGGTTCAGGGAAATCTGTCACTCTTATTTTTATTGTTCTTTCCTGGGATAATCTTCTTTCCTTTGACCAGCTTCTGTCAAGAGTCAGTGTAAGTCCTCTCTTGTGAGAGCCTACTATAATCTAGACATGAGGAAGAGGACAACTTGGGACTTAGAACTCAGCCATGTCTCTGCTTTCCCTGACCCCTGGTAGCTATTCTGTAGTTGAGCCCTACCACACACATTGTCAGGAACCTGATGACCTGAAACTCGTCCTATTTGTAGGGCTTGGTGCCAGCCACACGGTTCCTGGCTTTCAGTAATGCTTTCTGCATTACTATAAAATGTTGTGTATAGAAAGTAAGTCACAGATTTGAACAGATTTCTAAAAGGTTTTTTGCAAAGAAGTGGATAATATCAAGTGCTGTGGTCACTTTGGAAAATGGTTTTGGTATTTCTTCTGAATGTTAAGCCTGAGTTACCATGTGATCCAATAATTTAACTCTTTGATATACAACTAAGACAACACTTGTGTAAGAATGTCTACTGTAGTATTAATCTATAAATACCCAGAAAACAACATGAGTGCCTATGGGATGATGAATAGAGAAATAAGAAGTTGTGGAACCAACCACACAGTGAGCTATTATTCAGCAACAATAAGGGATAAAGTGCTGATATATAGTAGGGCATGAAGTAGCCTAGAAAATATATTAACTGAAGAAATCAGCCACATATGACCATAGATCAAATGATTCTATTTATAGGAAATGTGCAGAACTGATCAGTCCAGAGAGGAAGTAGGGTGGTTCAGGAGAGAAGGGAATGGGGAGTTGATTGTTAATGGGCATGGGTTTCTTGTTAGACTGTGGTAATAGTGTTCAGCTTTCAAAATGCTAAAGATTCTTGAAATGAGAATTTTAAAGGTGGTAATTTTATTATGTAAATTACACCCAATAAAGCTACTCTGAATCAAAGAAGTAGGAGTGGGAACGAGGGTTACAGTGCAAAAGCTGACTCTGACTCTGGTGTCTCTCAGCTGCCTTCCTGGGCATGTTGAAAGTAGGCATAGCTGCTCTTAGTGCATTTTCTGTTGGAGAAGATAATGGTGGAGAATTCTATGTTTGTGACTGCAGGAGTCCAGTATGCCTTTCAGATCAATGAGCAGCTGCAGCTTGTGGAAAATGACTGACAGGGCTCCATGAGCAGGTCTCTGGGCTTCTCTGCATTAGAGTGATAGGCAGAGGCTTCCACCTTGTATGACCAGATTCTGTCTATCTGAAGGTTTTTCTTTTTCTTTTTCTTCAATATATAAGTCTTTTATTGTCCCCAAAGAGCCCAAATTGTACGTGTGATCAGAATCTTGTTTCTGGCGCTAGGAAACGGAGGTCTCATTTGTGAGGCTCCTGAACGGTTCCCTTCTCGGACACACAGGTGCCATCCAAACACTTCCTGATATCCTTGTTCTTAATCGTTGTGGCTCGCTGAATCAGAGCTGCTGAGTTTGAGACAAGTTCAATATCATTTCCTTCAAGGATGAATTCATCCTTCTGGGCTTGAGAGACAGAACAAGCAATACCTGGCCTCATCTGAACCCTCCAAAAGTATTTTTCACCCAAGGAATTTCGGATTTCAACCAAAGACCCATTCTCCTGAATAACGGCGTTGATAGGGAAGTGAGCATCCACAGACCTCATCTTGTAATGGAAGCCCAGTGTTGTTGTTGTAAAAATATAAAAATAATTAGGAGTATAGTTGTCTTTTACCCCGCTAGGTCTGGCACCGTGGTGCCCCAAGATATCTCCTAGATATCTTGGTAGAAACACATCCCAGCCGCACACTTTCCTACACTCAAACCCTCACATAAAAGAACACACAACACAATAATCTTTGACCCAATTGGTAAGATATAATTGCCCACTTAAACATACAAAGCCCGGTACCATCCATCCCTTGAGAACATTAATAACAACTTGTAAATACACAGAGCAGAATATTAACATCACCTGCCATCTTGTCCTGCCACGGCTTCTCCCCTCTCTCTGTCCCTCTTCCTAGTCTCCTCCTCTTCCTTCAAACTTCTCTCCCGCCCATCCTTCCTTCTCCTCCAATGACAGGCCTCCTTCTATCCTGTACCTGCCTCACCTGTGACATCATCCTACACAGTGTCACACCCTGGATCATGTTCTGAACATGACTGCAGACGGTTCTGACAGTGGCCAGTTCTTTCTGTTACCCCACCACTTGTCAACACGGAGCCTTTTCTTTTCCTTTCCAAGAAGAGTCAGCTCTACATTGATGTGATTGAAGTCCCTCCACAGAGTTCCCCTGGGGCCCTTCACAATGGCTGTGCGCCCCTTCAGAGTGATGTCGACATTTTCTGGAATGTCGACAGTCTGATTGCTGAAAATGGTCTTCATTCTCGCAGTAGATGGGGCAAAGAGAGCCAAAGGTTTTTCAAATCACCAGTTTGCATTATACAAAGTCAACCAATGGTAGGCGTAGTCACTGTGGATGTGGCTAAAAAAGGAGTGTTTTTGCTTTTAAATTGTATTTTCCTGAATTTGATCTTCCATTCCATAGCCAAAAGAAGACTCAGAGAACCTCACTTCTGTTTGAAGACGACGCTGAGAGCGGAAGCTCTCTGTTCAGCCTTCCTCCTACATCTGTTCCTCCTGCAGCAACGGTATTCATATTTCTAGACTCAGAAAGTACCTTTACGATTGTGCTAGGTGTGTAGAGATGCTACGTTGAACATAAATGAGGACTCATTTTCATATTTCTAGACTCGGAAAGTACCTTTACGATTGTGCTAGGTGTGTAGAGATGCTACGTTGAACATAAATGATTACGTGTGTAGAGATGCTACGTTGAACATAAATGATTACGTGTGTAGAGATGCTACGTTGAACATAAATGAGGACTCATTTTGGCTCCTGGTTCTGAGGGGTCAGTGTTTAGTCCTTGGTTCTGTTGCTTCTGGACCTGTATCAGGACAGGACTTCATAGTAATGGAGGCTACTCAGTTCATGGTGGACAGGAGGCAGCTAGAGGAACAGGGTATGGGAAAGCAAGACACGGCTCCTGAGGACACATCCTCAGTGGTAATCCTCCAGCAATGTCCTATGTCCTAAAGTTGCCAGAACCTCCTCAAGTAGCACCACTAGCTGGTATCATGCCGTCCGTATCTGAGCCTCTGGGGACACTTCATCTTTAAATGCTAACAGTCTAAGGAGTTCTACATTTGTTTTTCTGTAATCCCTTGTTGTCAATCTGCATTCTTAGTGAACTCCTGTTTGCTTTGATTTCAAGTTGAATAATTTTGGCATTTTAAGGACCTCTTCTTGATGATGACTAAAAGTCCTCCTACCCCAGTTTTCATTTGTAACATTTTCAATTACAGTTAATATTGTCCTTTCATAGTTTCCCACATCAGCCTTCCTGACTTGGTTAGGCATTGCTGCCTCATAGCTTGTAGGTGGTGGGGAACTCCAAGTTGGTTACATAACCTGTTTCCCTCTCTCTAAACTGCCTGCCCTTCCAAAGAAGGAATTGACAAACTAAGCTGAAGTTCTTACAAACCGGAGCAAAACTACTTTGTGTGAAATACTGTGCCTGGGTAGAGTATTTGGTGTTTTTAGATAAGGAATACATTAAAGACCAGTTGAGGAGGAAATACTATGTTTATTCAGAGAAGCAATGATACTGAACAGAGCAGAAAAACCTTGGGCGACATTTGCATCTGGGCCTCGCTGTGATGAAGATAGCCTTCAAACACAGGAACCAGGGTGTGGGACTGTGAGAGCTGACATCACATTAAGCAAGCGAAGAGGTGCTGCAGGGGAGAAGGGCACAGTGGGTTGATTCATTGCTGTACCGTAGTGCAGAGAGCAGAGATTTGGAGAAGCAACTACTGAGTGTTGTCTCACAGGTGAAGGGCAAGAGGAGACAAACCACTTATTGTTCTGGTGGCAGTAACAAGTTGTGAAGTGCGATGATCACAAGTCTGGAGGAATTCTTTCTGTTCTGCCTTCCCTTCTGAGGTCACTGTTACATCCTATCTGTCCTTCTGCTATTCTTAGCTTATTCCTGAAAGGACTGGTTTGGGCTGGATTTGTACATTACCATACTGTTTAGGTATAATATTTTTAGTCATTGTGGATGCCATCTTCTCTTCTTTTGGTAGAAAAAAGAGAGCATCCCCAAGGTGCCGTTGTTGTTTAGTGATGAAGAGGACAGTGAGGTACCATCTGGTGTGAAACCTGTGGATCTGAAGGCTGAGAATGCCGCGGCGTCCCCAGAGGTGGGGAGTGCTGATGTGGCCAACGTGGCGCAAAAGGTAAGCTGCATCTTTGGTTTTCCATTTGTGATACATATGTAACACTTTCCCAAATTTTCCAACAGTGAGAATGCTTTTATAGAAGTGAATGTTTTTGTAGAAAGGCCTTAGAAAATAGAGTGTGGTAAGAAAATAGGCTGTGTTCATGCTGTTCAGGGGCCTCCTTTAGATTCACCGTACACGGTGAGATGAAATTCTCCTGGTACTTCACTGGCATGCTGGGTCGTGTGCCGTCTGGGTCGCAGTGCGTCGGGTCGCAGTGGTGCCTGTCTGCAGAGTGCATTTCCTCATCTCATTGCCATGGTGACTTGCTCTGTGTATTTTCATTTCCTTTCTCTGCAGCTCCTGTTTTTCTTGTTCTGCAGCCCTCACTTCTGAGTTAGAAGTCACATTCATGAAGTTAGGTTGCCATTCTTTTACTTCTGGTTAAAAAGCTGACTAAATCGGAGCCAAATGAAATAGGTTTTTCTCCTGAACATTAACTCTGCTCTGAAGGTTTTTGGTCTCTCTGGAGGCCTTCAGCTAACGCTGCTGGTTGTGACAGGCGACTCATGTCAGCAGTTGCTTTCTGTCTGTGCAGTGACGCTTGTTTTCCTAGCTCTCCATACTCTGAGGGTCCAGCTCAGGTTTAGTCCTCTTAGGGCCTGTGTGAAGAACGTTTCATTTACGTTTCTCACAGTGGCTCCTTATGGCCAGAGTGAGACTCCTGTGTGCCTGAGTCACTCTGATATTTTCCTCCTAATGGCTGCATCTGGACCTGAATCACTCTCACGGCCACACTGCCCTGTCCCTCAGTCAGGTGCGAACTCCTGAGGATCACGTTTGTTTGATTCCTTTTTCAGTCGTAAGCACTGGCATGTTGCATTTCACATAAGCAGGTCTTTCGTTTTATGTACCTAATGAAACATGCTTTCCCACTTGGAAGCTCCAGTTAATGGTGTGGTGAATTGGAAATCATTTTTCTTTCTTAGTGATGGATATAACAGTAATTGTTTGTCCAGTAGTATCTTGCCAGAATTTCGATACTATTGAATGGATTAATCTTGCACTGTTAGTATTATGTTAGAAATTATATGTGCACAAACAGTGGAAGGCTACAGTTTTGAGTGTGAGTTTGCTGGTTAAATTTCCCTCTGGGACTTACATATTAAAACTTGGAATTAGGTGATCCTTTTCTAATGATTGACACTGACCTAATTTAGAATTTCTTTTTAGTAAATAAGCAATTCGTGTACATCAGGGTTACAACTACCCGATCATTGTAGAAGGAAGAGAGGGGCCTCTGGCTCAACATGGTTGGAAAAATGATCTTTAACTGTGGATTGTCTGTACAGGCTTCTTGATGACAGTAGTGCTTTGTCACATGGTAGTCTGTGTTGTGACAAACTGTGTCACATTGTGTCCGGTGAGCAAGGCAGTTACTGATTTATTGTCAAGCTCGTGAAGGCCCATGATAGGATTTTAATTTCTAGTTACTAATTTTTTCCTTACTTCTGTTTGTAGGAAGGACTTTTACCCACATCTGATCAGGAGGCAGGCGGGCCTTCTGATATATTTTCTTCTTCATCTCCACTGGACAAAGGAGCCAAGGGTAGGACCAAAACTGTCCTTAGTTTGTTTGATGAGGACGAGGACAAAGTAGAAGATGACAGCAACACCTGTGTGCCACAAGGTGGACTGGAAAAGGTGAGCAAAGAGCAATGCATGTGCAAGCGTGTAGATGACGGGCAAGCGTGTAGATGAGGAAGGACTCCCTGTCAAGCAGGCATGCTGGTGCTGGCCCGAGGTGCTGAGAAATGTTGGCTTTCAGTGTAAGTATAAATAATTCTCTCCAGTCAGATGATTGGGAATAAATCAGTAGCTTGCCTTGCAGTCTCGCTTGGTTCTTCTGAGATGTACACTCTTTGCCGCTCCTGAGGAACTTGTCTGTTTATGAGAGCGCGCAGTTGGAAGGGGGAGTTGGCAAACGTGTATATTTCTGTCATGCGGGCATTCAGGTTAGAAACACTAGTGGTAGAAGGGCCTTTTACATTTAGCAGGTATCAGCAAGCCTTCCTCTGAGGGGCTGTATGAAAACTGTTAGGTTTGCAGGTCATATGGGTTTTCTTGTAGCTGCTCACCTGCAGTTGGTCTTGGATCTCTGTGATGGTCTCTGCTGCATAAAGAAGCTTCCTTGAGGAGAGGTGAGAGCTACACCTGTCTGTAGACACAACGATAATATTGAGAATACGGACATTGTATTAGTTAGGAAAATGTCAGTAGTAGGTTTTCTCTTAGGATCTGTTGTTTCTCTAGCCACAGGTATTGAGCTGGGGTTAAAGTACTAGGCATGCATTTCCTCATAATTGGCCTTCAGTCCAATTACACAGCTTTTAGTTACAGCCAGAGTGAAAGGGCTGCTAGTGCACCAATTGGAGGTCTTGCCGAGCCGTCATTGTGTTTGTAGGCTTTCCAGCTAGGTAGGATTATTGATCTTCTCCCTTGACAGCTTGCATAGCACCTTTCAGTAGTGCGAGAGGTAGTCATTAGGGAAGGAGTTCAGCTCAGTTCTAGCTCAGCTGCTCTAAGGAGTATGTGGTCAGTATATGGTGGCCCAGCAACAGGGTCCTTTTCACCCTCAAGTTCTTGGAGACAATCAAGGATGATGGCATAACCTACATGTTGGGGTGTCTCTTGAAACCCCCCTCTCCAGCCACCAGTGTGAAGGGATGTTTCTTATGCTTGGAACCTAGGCTTTTGCTAGATAATTCTTGGCTTTTGCAAGGAACATATTTCACCACACTCATATAACTCCCATTTACATTAGATATTTAGACATCTACAAATATGTATTTTTAGTAACCTTATAAAATTCCGTACTTGCCTATGGCTTTTCAAGCATCTTTAGCATTGTCCACTTAGCTTCTACATTCCTCATGCTCCCTCTGTATTTTCCTTACGACTTTGGAAATTTCGTCTTACCCAAGTCAGAATGGTTAGGATCAAGCAAACAACAACAACAAACGTAGAACAGAATGGGAAAGTGGAGCCCTCATCAATGTTGCTGGGATTGCACATTGGTGCAGCTACTCTGGAAGTGAGTGAGGAGAATTTCCAAAACACTGGAAGTAGATCTCTCATAGGCTTTAGCTACAGCGTTCCCCCGCATGCGTGTCCAAGGATTTGACTTTCTACCCACTGATGCTGCTCAGCCGTAGTCACTGCTGTGCCATTCAGTAGCCAAAAAATGGAGACAGCCTAAGTGTCCTTCAGCTCATTACTGACTCGTGAAAATGTGGTACGTGTATACAACGGAATACCATTCAGTTGTAACAGAAAATAAAACCATGAAGTTCAAATGATGTGGATGGAACTGGTCAGTAGCATACTGAGTCAGGTAACCCAGATCTGGAAAGGCAAACACTGCATACTCCAGTAGATGTCACTGAGGCAAATAGTAGATTTGCTCTGTGAGGCTGATATTGTTTTGAACCCAAAGCAAACTGATACATCTTTTTAAAAATTTTATTGTATGTGTATAAATATTTTGCTTACATTTATGTCTGTGTATCACATGGGTGCCCAGTGCACAGAAGCCAGAAGAGGGCATTAGATCATTTGGGACTAGAGGTATAGATAGTTGTAAGTCAACATGTGGGTGCTGGGAATCAAACCTGTGTCCTCTGGAAGAGTCGCCAATGCTCTTAACCACTCTAACCTGAAGACCAGATATGTGTCAAACTACAGACTAGTATTTTCTGAAAGTAGGTGATAAAATGCTTAAGTAGTCCTAGTTTAGCTAATTTAGGAAAGTAAGAGTATAATACAGTAGTAGTGGGCTTTCTCCTGAGAATACAACTACCCAGTTGACCTTGAAAATCAGTCTGTGATATATTAATATAGTGCAGGATGGAAAGCACATTGTCACCTTGATAGATACAGAAAGGATATTTGAAAAAGTTCAAGTCACTTTGTAGTTTAAAAGCCATGCAAATCAGTCATCACATTAGATGTAGACGGAAGTATCCTCAGTTTGGTCAGAGGATCTGTAAAACCCATAGGTGACATGCTTAAGGCTGACTATAAAAGGCTTCCCCCTTGAGATTATGTGTGAGATAAGACCCCTCCCTCCCTCTTGCCAGTCCCTCTAGCCTTGTACGGGAGACTCTATGTCATGTGTCCATGTCAGAAGCTAGTTCTGTTAGGGAATAAGGAACTTCAAAACTACAGAATATCTAAGCAACTCTGCAGGAGATAAAATCAGTATATTAATATAGCTTTATATAATCTTATCTGAAAATGAAAGTAAGAAATCCCATTTACAGCATCAACAAAATTTAAAATACTTAGGAATTCTCATTGAAAGCATTGCAAGACTTATACATGCAAAGGTGTAGACTATGGGCCATCGAGAGGACTTACTGAGAACAGGTGCTTGTAGCACAAGTCTGAGGACCTGAGTTCTATCCTCAGAATACATGAAAATGGAAGGAGAGAACTGACGGTTCCCTTCATGTGCTGGCCATCCTGTCCATCTTGCCTAGTTGTGGCTCTAGTTCAGTGAGAGACCCTGATAAGGTGGAGAGTGATAAAGACAACTGATCATGGTCTTGGTTTCACCCACACGTGAGCTTGTGAAGCTCACACTAGGCAAGTGAGAAGAGAAAGCCGATTAATAGGTGCTTGGGGCTGAGAGGAGAGGGCGGACAGCTAAAGTACATGACCATTGATTGTTGGGCATTTTTTGAGGGTTGAGTGAGATACAAGGGTAGATTTTTAGATTGTCATGGTTGGTTTCATAACTGAGTATGCTGAAAAACAATGTTTTATTATAACTAATTAAAAAAAAACCTAGGTTGTAAGCCCTGAAGATTGCCAAGTACTGGGGCTATAGATTGTACTGCCACACCCAGGTTTGTTACATGGGTGATGGCGTGGCGGGGCTTAGGTCCTTCTACCTGTGCAGTAAACACTTTGCCCACTGAGCCATCTCCCTAGCCCTCCTCCTTTTTATATCAAACAAATTGTTCATGGCGATTTTTACATTGTTCTTCCTGAATGAAACGAAGAACTCAGTGTGGTTTGGTTTTACCCTCACCTCGCCCCAGAATGCTGCTGCTGCTTCTTCAGTCCTTGTGGAGCTGATGGGAAAGGATTGGGTTTCATTTTTGGTGGCTGTGAGTAGGGTGACGGTAATAACAAACCCAGATGCTGTGTGCAGGTTGAAAGATTATGCATATGCTATCTGAGTTTACAAATTTACTCACCACTACTTTTGATAATTCATCTACCATCACTATTTTGGGAAGCTGTATAATATTCCGTTGTGTGAATCTCTTTTTCCTGCTTTTGGCACATAGGCTGTGGTCAGACTTTTACCAGGGGACATCTTTGTTGTATCCATTTTTGATCTTGTCTTTTGCTCAGGGTGTCAAAACTGACCGCCGCCCTAAGAGCACAGGAGTCTTTCAGGATGAAGAGCTGCTTTTCAGCCACAAGCTGCAAAAGGACAACGACCCAGATGTTGATCTTTTCTCTGGTACCAAAAAAACCAGGGTTAGTTCCCACTGATTTCCCACTGTGTTAGAGCTGGTGCAGCTCACCAGCTGCGTGTGAGTTGACTGACTTTTGGATGTGTAATCTGAGTGTAATGTCTTTCAGTTGTCTGTGCCAAGTGGGGGGAGCCTCTTCGGTGATGACGACGATGATGATCTCTTCAGCACTGCCAAGACTCAGCCTGCACAGCCTGTGGTACCAGCCTTTTATTCTCAGGCTCAGGGAATATAGGGAGTTCAGTTTTACGAGAGGAAATTGTCAGAGAATTGTAAGGCTTACCAGTAAACAAATAATCGATCACATACAGAGCAGTATATATATAGAATGTGGCTCCCAGTTCATAATGCTCATTAATCCAGATTCTCTGGATTCTTTGATTTTTGAAGAGTTTATTGAAGGGCCTACTTTCTTATGCCTTTCAGATGCAAACCTTTTAAGTCTGAGAGTATTTTTCTGCTACCATACTAGGTATTGTATAATTTTATCCTTTTTATTGCAGACAGGATGCCTGTATAAGTTACATTCAAATTTTCCCTCAAAACCTTGTACTTGCCAGACCATCCTTCTGCCAGTGAGCTGCATCTCATCCCTAGAAACACCACAGTGTTTAGGACGTTATTTCTGAGATGCTACCTACGAGTTGCTTAGCCACCATTTTAGAATGGAGCCTAGGCTCCTCTGCTCATTTAAAGATACGTTATCAATTTCGGTATTTTTTCCTTTTGAAGGTACCAGAAAAAAAAGGAACACTGAGAAAAGACCACAAACCTCCTGAATCGACTGAAGGTAGCAAAGAGAAAAGCACATGGAAAGCAGAAACGGCCCAGGTTAGAACTGATCTCCATCAGGAGTCAGGCCAGCTCTGATTTGCATCCCTGAATAGACAATTCCATTGCATAGGCCTGGAGTTACTGAGAATTCTTAGTTAAGGAAGAAACAGCAACCAACACCCCTCTCTTTCACTGTATTCTTTTCTCCCCACGAGAAACCTGTTTGTATTTAATCATCACTGTGTTTAGACCAGATTCCAAGTTCAAGTTCCAATTTGATGTAAGATGGGCTAGAGCATTGCTTTTCATCAGCAGCTCCTTTTCTCCCCTAGACTTCCTTGGAGTAGAATTATATTCTGATTAATACAAATGGCATCTGATTTCTTGGTTTGTTCTAAGATAGTTGGTACGTGACTTCTGTTCTAGGAGTCCTCTCTGTGGGAAGTGGAGCTTCCACAAAGGAAGCCAGAGCCATTCCAGTTGTCTCTGGGAATTTCAGTGAGGCGTCCATGCTGTGCCTGGGAGATGAGGCACTGGTTAATCACCTAACTCATCTGGAGTCCAGATGCTTTTGTGTTTAGAACTCGAGTTGTGGGGGAACACATGCTTTTTGGTATTTGCCGTGTTGGGTAACTCATCAAGTTATGTTCTGACAAAGCTTTATTCTGCCTCACTGTCAGTGTCCCTTTAGTTTATGTCTCTGTTAAATGGCAGCAGCCTTCTGTCCTCCATGCGGGAGGAGACGCCAGTGAAGTAATGGTAGCTAGCAGGCCACTGAGAGGCTCCAGGGCAGAGTTGAGGAGCTGCAGAGAGGGACGGCTTGGCTGTCAGGTTCACTTACAGGTGTGAGTGTAACCAAGAGACACTTTGTTTCCTGCTTCCTCAATGGATTTTTAACTGAATTTAATTTCACACAGGATTCTTCAGGTCTCACTCCATTTAAAAGCAGAGAGCCATCCAGTCGCATTGGGAAAATACAAGTAATTATATTGGATCTGGAGCCTTCATTGCCTGCCTGTGGCACCTATAAAACTTGTGGATTTTCTGATTTTCCAGCTGCTGTCAAGCATTCTCCCATCTCTCCCCTGCCAGCACCACCCCCTCCACCCTTGCCTCCTTGTCGCTTCTCATGCGCTGCTCTTTAATGTCTTTTGATCCCAGTGATGGGCGCAAGTCTGTGCCCCACTGAGCCTGGGTCAGGTGATGTTTCTGCATTCATATCCTCTTGTATTCTACACTGTGTGCAGCATGATATCGTGTCACAGACACAGATACTGAGTGCCATTTTTCTTCTCTAGGCAAATTTAGCAATTAATCCAGCCACTTTGCTGCCCTCAGTGGCTCCGCAGATCCCCGGAGCAAAGCCTGCTTCGTCTGAACTAGCTTTTCCTTCATCTGAGCCTGCAAGGAGCCACATCCGGGAAGCTGTGCCCACTCTTCCTGGGAGGGAGGAGGCTGGTGTGAGTTTCGATCTTCCTGCCCAGGCAGACACCTTACACAGTGCAAACAAGGTGATCCAACTGTCTTGTTTTTCTTTTAACCAGACCAGCCTGGCTGCTGCTTTGTAGACCAGTGAGCATAGCCGCTGTGGTTCAGCTTACCTCCCTCTGAAGCTCATTTCCTCCCCTGTTCTGATTTTCCCACTGGCCATTAAATCCTTCAGTCACCAGCCCCCCAGTCCCTATTCCCATGTTATATATCCTGTTGCTGTCCGCTGGCCCTGGTGCTTCTCCCAGAATGCTCTAGAGCACCACTACACAGACCTCACTTCCACGGTTCCCTCCTTACTGTAGCTCCTCCCCTCTGGGAAGGAAAGCTGTTGCAAAGGTCCTCTGGGCTCTGAATGAACTATTTGATGTTTTCTCTCTCTGTTAGTGATCTTTCTTTTTCTCCCTTCTCTCTGAAGTCTTTACAGGTTTTCAAAGTAGGCAGCAGGACTCAGGTGACCTGTCCCTGGATGATAAATTAATTTTTACTGTTTTCAGATCCATTTTCTTTATATAATAAAAAAAAGCCTCATTTTTGTTAGCTTTCAAGCTTAAATTAGCTACTTCCTAAACTTGTGGGTTTTTTAAAAAAAGATTATCTTTTTTTATTCTTTGATGTATTGGGTTAGTTGTACCCCCTAACTCAGGTTCCCACCCTTACCACTCAGCCTCCTAAAATCTTTATTCTTTGAAGCAATCAAATATAAGTATATAGTCCAAAAATGTGATTTTATGTTTTAGAAAATATCAGGAATATTAAATGCTAGTTATTAAGAGAGTCCTTTTGAGGAGTGTTCACACACTCCACCCAGAATTTACACAGTTGAGTCTAACAGTTGGATTGGTGTTTGTTGCCTTGGAAGAAAGCATCACCATCAGGTGCCTGTCTATTGCCTAATCTCTCCTTGCTCCCAGATCCTGATAAGGGTTGGTGCTAGAAGCCCTCTCAGTTCTTCCTTTGTGAGGGGCCTGACTTTGAATTAAAGGCTGAGGAGGTGTCAGTTTGTGATGTGGTTTGAGTCAGAGAGCACCAGCACACCTGCTTGCTGAAGTTCCAGCAACACAGGGAACTGTTCTCAAAAGATTGTAAAACAGGAGTAGGAGGTGGTCAGTTTCCAACCCACAGGGATGCTCACTACTTCACTTCCAGGACATCTGCTGCCTTTTTATGGACTCCTCGGGCATTGCATGCACATGGTACAGGCAGAATACCAATACACATGAACTGAAATATATTCAAAAAGAAAGCTTAGAAATCAAAGAATGCTAAAGTGTTAGGAAGGATGCAGTCCTAGAGTAATGGGAACTTGTTAGTTCCTTTAGGAACATTAAACAACTCTTTCTTTCCTTCAGGTCAGTAGTTCTCAACCTGTGGGTCACATATCAGATATCCTGAATATTAGGTGTTAAAGTTATGAAGTAGCAATGAAATAATTTTAAACTTCAGGGTCACCATGACATGAGGAACTGTATTAAAGGATTGTAGATTTGGGAAGGTTGAAAACCACTGCTTTAGGTGATATCCTAATTGAAGTAAACCAAATAGCGTTGTGGTACTTTGAATTAGTCTTTGCTGTTAGCCTTGAACACGTTTCCATCAGATCATGGTGTGTGTGTGTGTTTGTGTTTGCCATTGCAGGGTCGTGTCAAAGTGAGAGGAAAGAGGAGACCACAGACCCGTGCTGCTCGGCGGCTGGCTGCCCAGGAGTCCAGCGAGGCTGAGGACGTGACCATTGATAGAGGACCTGTTACACAGTTGAGCAGTAGTCCTGTCTTACCAAACGGCCATCAACCTCTTCTGCAGCCCAGGATGGCCAGTGGAGAGACCAGCTCTGAAAAAGCCATGGCCGTACCTTGGGAAGGTGGTCCTGTTTTATCTGCAGTGGACAGAAGCTTCTTTGTAAAGTCTCTGCCTCCGACTGGAAATGAGGCCCACCTGTTTGATTCTGGGGACATTTTCCCCAACAGCACAGGATCACAGTCCATGGAGGGAGCAGGTGTCAAGGCAGGGGAGACCCCAGCCCACTCGTCAGCAGGGCGGAAGGAGAAGAGCCTGGTATTTCCTGATCTTAGTGAGGCCAGCGGTGTCGATGACCTTTTCCAGTCTGCCAAGCCAAGACCAACAAAGAAAAGAAACCCTTTCCCCCTCCTTGAAGATGAGGAGGACCTCTTTGCAGATCAGAAAGGCAAAAAGAATCAGTGGAAATCTGACAGCCATCAGGACGTTGTGTCAAAAACTCAAGACATCTTTGAGGTAACAAACATATTTCATATTTGGGCTGATTGGCTTCTTAAACTATAGATTATGCTGTGTTTTGTATATGTCTACTATCTAATTAACCATAATTAGATCTCTGTTAATAACCCTAAAATTTACTTGAAGTGGTTTATTTCACCCAGGGGGCAGTTCTAGCTGCCTTTAATCTGTTATAAGTGTTGAATTATTACTTTAAAAATGTTATTGTAGTACTGGGGATAGAGCTCAAAACCTAGTACATGTTAGGCAAATACTGTACAGAACCACGGCATAAGCCCTGGGTCTTCGGTATGGCGTGGTGTGGCGTGGTGTGGCGTGGTGTGGCGTGGTGTGGCGTGGTGTGGCGTGGTGTGGCATAGTGTGTGTACATGGTTTTGTTCACTGTTTGGAATGGTGCTGTGGTCTGCTTTGTTGGCATGTCATTCTGTGACACGGATGAGCTCTGTTGGCACAGCTTGTGTGTTTAAGCTCTGGTTCTGGTCGGGTTTAGATGCTTGAGGCTTTGTAGCAGTTGTTTAGCAGATGTTTATTGGACACGGTGGCCCTAGTGCTTAGTAGGATAGCTAGGGCATGGGTTCTACCCTGACATCTCAAGGGGTGAGATCCAAACCGAGCAGAGGTAGTTAAGGTGATCACAGATGGCACAAAATGTCATGACGGGAACTCTGTGGGGCAGAGTGGCTGCCCTCAGACCTCACCCCACAGCTGGCATTTGCAGAGGATGCACAGGAGTTGTGCAAGGCACAATGTCTTCCAGTCCTCGGGGGAGACTGCGCTTCACAGTGCAGTTCTAGAAACTGAACTATTTTAGTTCTTAAAATGCTTTTACTTACAAAAATGTTTTTGGACTTAACCAGGATGATATATTTGCTACGGAAGCAATTAAGCCTTTTCCAAAAAAAAGAGAGAAGGAGAGAACTTTGGAACCCAACTTATTTGATGATAATATTGATATCTTCGCTGACTTAACTGTGAAACCCAAAGAAAAGCCCAAAAAGAAAGTCACAGCCAAGTCCATGTTTGACGATGATAC
Source organism: Rattus rattus (assembly GCF_011064425.1). Lineage (NCBI taxonomy): Eukaryota > Metazoa > Chordata > Mammalia > Rodentia > Muridae > Rattus > Rattus rattus. The sequence continues at coordinate 30,471,776 of NC_046159.1, read as the reverse complement.
AGGTGAGTGTTTATCTAGATCACAGCACTGCTCATGGTGCCCTTGCCTGTACTATTCCCCAGTAGGCTCTCTCTGCTTTGTTAGTCTAAGAACGTGAGATGCAGGCAGCCATTTTCACACGCCTGCTGTGTGCTGTGCTGAGTATCAAGGCCCAGGATGGTGCTCAGCATTGACCTGAGGTAGACATCAGCTTCTTAGTGCTCCCCTGCCGTCATCTGACATGAAGCTGGGAGAATCAGGATTCTACGTGAAGAATGAGGGACAGCAGCCAAGAGACTGGAGGATCAGTACAAGAGAGCAGGGCTGTGCAGTAAAGTCACAAGGGAGACTCCACAGCTCCCTAAGTTCCTTCGTATTTCTGAACACACAGCAGCCATTCCTCAGCTAAGAGGCAAGCCAATGCTCACAGCTATCAGTGTTGGGCTCCTGACACATCCTGTGTTGGTAGACCCAGACTCAAGCCAAAAATACACATTCTTCTCTCTGTCCCTCCAAGCCTGGGCCTGGAGTTGTGGAGCTACGCTGAGTCTGTCTCTCTCCCTGGCAGACCTTGTGCTCCGTCCTCATGGACCTGTCTTAAAGCATGGTGTAGGAGAGACTTGGGCTGCTTGTTTCCTTTACTCATTTTTTGACACATGATCTTGCTGTAATCCTGGCTGACTGTACATTTCTGATCTTAGCTGGAGTTACAGGCATGCATGACTTTAATTATTAAATTGTAATACACGCTTATGGTAGCAGTCATACAACTTAGAAAATTTTGTTCAGTAGAGGGATTAAAGCTTTAAGTATTAATAGTGTGTTTACATAGTAATAATAGTAAACAAGTATACCTGTCCTACTTCTAGTCATATTTTAAATATTTTTCTATGTTCTTACATGGAAATTTCCTTTTATTTCAGTGTTTTGAGTAATACTGCTTTGCGTTAGCCATTAGCGTATTGACAGTCTGGATGGTTTCTAGTTTGTTTTAGACAGTGCCATGGTCTTTAGCATTATGGACACAGGATGAATTTGATGCAGTAGAGTCCTCCCAATAGAGTTACTTGGCAAGCAGCATAGTAAGACAAGCTTTAGAGTCTGAGCACTGACATGGAGTCAGACTTCATTCTTACCCTTGAGATGTGTGACAAGTGATTGTCCTCTGTGAGCATCCTACATCGGCTTTCTTTTCTTTTTAAAGATTTATTCATTTATTATCTATAAGTACACTGTAGCTGTCTTCAGATACACCAGAAGAGGGCATCAGATCTCTTTACAGATGGTTGTGAGCCACCATGTGGTTGCTGGGAATTGAACTCATGACCTCTGGAAGAGCAGTCAGGTGCTCTTAACCGCTGAGCCATCTCTCCAGCCTCCTACATCGGCTTTCTCTTTGTACATTCTAACTCTTCTTAAAACCCAGAGTGGAAAGAAGGTAGGAAGCAGTTGCAGGTGGTGAGGCCCCTGCTGCGGTGGAGAGCCAGTCCACCCTCCTGTTTCCGACGTCAAGTACATACACTTGCACTTGTACGTAGCTAGCAGCTTAGGTTCAGAAAGAACCTGATGTTCATGTCATGAAAGTTGGGTGCCACCGACTGAGCCGGGGCCAGAATCTAAGAGTTTCTGTGCTCTGGAACTTGAGCTTTTGGCAGTTTGTGAGCATGTGTCTCAGATTCCCATTTGCCTGTCTTAACAGTTTCTTTTTTTCTCTTTAAAGATGATATTTTCTTCTCTGGCCTCCAGGCTAAAGCATCCAAACCCAAAAGCCAATCTGCTGAGGCAGCATCTGAATTAAGGTCTGAGAACAAAGTGTCCAACATTTTTGATGACCCCCTGAATGCCTTCGGAAGCCAGTAGAGCATGCGGGACCTTCGCAGTTCACCCTCCATTCTGTCTTTCACTTAGTGATGCTGTTTCCTACACCGTCTTCACTGGATTACAGGCAAATACTGCAACAATCAATACTTTTACCCAATGTAGCTAATATTTTTCTGCATTGATTTTAATTATGCTTAAAATTACAAATAAAAAATAAACGCTTCATAGTGGTTTGTTTTTACTTAATAAGAGTGCACAGAAGGGCATGCTACCAGAAGAAATCGCTTTGTGGCTTCACACATGGGCAAGGAACGCAGAGCGAGCAGCTGTCAGACAGCAGACTCAAAGGTTTTGCTGTGTTGGTGTTCTGAGTGCTGTGATGGTCTAGGCAGGTGAAAAAGAAAGGAGGTGAAAGGTTCTAAGCCCAGGAGAACTTTCTACTGAATCCCAAAGATGGGGCTGCAATCTTCTAAAGGGAACTGTGGTCCTCTGCTGTCGATATTGTAAAGAAATTTTATTGGGACACAGCCATTCCATCATGGCTACATTATCCGGCTGTATTCAGGCTACCTACGTCGGAGTTGAGTACTTGCAGGAAATGGGATGGCTTAATTGTAGGCAAATTTTTGCCTTTCTTAGCTTTCGTGTTCTCCTCTGTCTGCCCCTTACAATGGTAGGTTATGACAGTGATATGACTTGATGAGGTAATGGAATATTAAAGGAGAGGCTAAAACATCTAAGCTCATCCACTGGATGCTAGAGCCTCTGCTGTGAGTTATTTGTAACCACGATTTCCAGCGCAGGCACTGTTACCCTGTTCTCTTGTTTGTGTTACCATACGATGGCTCTGTCCTCAGTAGAGCTTCAAGTTATAAGCCCAATCATGGGCTGTGTTTAAGAGCAAGAGGCTGACAAAAGCCCAGGGCCTCATTGTACCACCCACCTCAATAGTGAGTTGTTGAAACTAGTGGCTCAAATCTGAGGATAATGGGAGGGTGAGAAGACTGATCGGGGCCAGGGTTCTTTCACAAGTTGACTTCGAGGGAGAGGTTTCATGGTCCTATTCTGCAGTCCACCTAGTAAAACACTTGAGTTGAACTGCCTGTGAAGGGAATGAAGCAATAGGGTCCAACCTATATGGACGGCATATATAATAAAAAGCCAGTAGTGTTATATTCCACTTCGGCAACTCGGTTCACAGCAAAAGCATGCTAGGATTTGAGGCCAGGGTGCTACCTGTGTGACTAATAATCTTCAGTATTTGCTCAGTATATGCAAGAGGCATAAAGAAAGTCACAAACCCTTATAAACAAGTCATGAATGTCCCCATTTTGCAGATCACACAATTGAGTCAGAAATGTTAGGAGAACGTGGAGCACAGAAAGGGGTGACTAGCCTGGACGTCCTTATACGTGTACTAGGCTCTGGAAAGGTCATGAGTGGATCGCAAATGCCAAGGACCCTCCTATCCCCAAAGAACCTTAGAAGTGCCCCAGCCAAGGCCCTGCTCTTTGGCGCCGGTTCTTCCCAGATACTGTGGCCCGTCTCCAGTTCTGCTGCCTTGCCCCAGACGGGTGCTGCCACTAGTAATAAAGAGTCAACATCCGGGCCTCTTCTAACCGACAACCCTTCCTGAACGCCCGTGCTACCCGGGCGTCCGAGCAACCGCCAGCGTCCGAAGGCTAGGACCCGCCCCTCGCGGGCTGATTGGAGGGTGTCGGCAGCGCTGATCGGCGATTGGTGAGCGGTGTCACAAAGGGCGGGGCCGGAGCTTCGCGGGCCAGCGTCGGCCGGCGTCTCGGGCGCGCGCACTCCTATCGGCCTGCGGGCAGGCGAGCGAGCGAGCGGGCGGACGCGACCACCGGAGGGCGAGCGGGTGAGGGGCGCGGCGGGGCGGGGCGGGGCGCGGCCGGGAGGGCGGGCGGCTGAAAGGCCTCCTGCTCCTTCGCTGCCCTGGCAGGCAGGAGAGGTACGCCCGCCTCAATTGCAGCCTGGTCACACCCTCCACGCTTCTCTGCCTACGGACTCAGGACTCACGGACAAACCGGTCGCGCCCGTGGCTCCGGGTGCTGCTGACCGGACTTTGGGTCTGAGTGTAGCAGCACACCGGCACTTGTGCATCAGTCCCAGGCTAGAGTGTGACTCCAATCTGTAGCTCGATTTTCACACATCTGTAAAAGTACAAGAGTCACCTTTTTAAAAGGCTGCAATATATCGTGGGTATATTTATGTTGGGGGAAAATTTTAAAAACTAACTCGTCGTGTGACTAAGTTTCTGTGGACGAGAAGGAAGCAAGTCCAAGGTACTGAAATTACTCCTTGAGTGAAGTTATTGCCGCTTTTGTGATTGGTTAGGTTTAGAAATTTAAAAAGATGAAAGAAATGTTTGAAATTCACTTTGGTTTTTCTTTCCCAGTTTTTAAGTTAACTTATCAATTTAAGCATCGTTTTATTTACTTATATAATTTCATATCACTCTTATGTTTTCATTGTCCTTGGTTTTCTGGTGCTCATTCATGAGGGCCACGGGCCACTTTGAGCATGCTTGCAGCCCTCAGTGGACTCAATTTTAGTACACTAGGTCATTGGCCCACTTGAACTTCCGCTTGGCCTTGTAGTATTCTGCTGTGGTTTAGGCCACCTGCATAGCCTTTTATCTTGTTACATTGATTTCCTTTGCTGAGAAGTGTAATACACAATTGTTTTCAGTTATGGTTACCATCCTCGGTTCTTTTTGTGTATTGAAAATTATTTCACTGACTGGAACCAATCTTAATTTGGAAGTTCCCACGCCATTGATAATGTACCTACTGCAACACTGATTTCCTTCTATTTATAGTCACTTTATTTTCATTTCAGATCTGTGCATTGAGAAAATGTTACCTGTGGCTATTTCACTATACTGCTGTTTTTTGTTTTTTTTTTCTTTTTATAATGCTGGGGGTTTTGTTTTGTTTTGTGAAATTGCAGATTGGGTCCCAGGGCCTAATATGTGCTAGAAAAGTATCACCACGCTTCACATTGACTCTGAATGTGTAAGGGTAAGTAGTGAAATCCAGACAGTGCCACTGTTTCCATAGTGTACTGCAACTCCGACCCACAGTCTTGGCAGCACAGTTGTTGTGCTGCTGCTGCTGTTGGTTTCTCATGATTTCCCATGTCCTGGAACTCCACTCAGAACTGTGCCCTCAGCAACAGCGTTTCTTCCTGCTATGGCATTGGAGCATTAGCTCTCTGCATAATTCAAGCTTCCTAGGAATGTTTTATATTAGAACTACGAAAACTCCCCTGTACAGGAGAAGTATCTGTGTGTACATGTTTATTGTGATTTATATGAATTCCAGTATAGTGAATCGGAATGTGACTCCCGGAGGAAACTGGAGTATAACCACTGTTTCATCTCTATGACAAGATAATACCCTTTTGACTATTAATTTAGTCTAATCTAAGGACTAGTAGAAAAAGGGAATTGTTTTGAATTGAATTTCACTGAACAACCTTTAATGCGTCCTAATATGTGCAGAGGGCTGTAGTGACAGACACCGTCCCTCCCTTAGAACACTTGTAGTTTACCAGCATGAGGGACAGACAAGGAAGCTCCTGTTTTGATGGGTATTGTATATGACATGGGTGCAGAAGAGAGTGAGCATGAAAGATTTTGTGGGATCGTGGGAGCGAGGCTTGGGGAGAGGGGCCTGCTAGGCTGGTTATCACCCAGGCTTTGCACTGTGAGCAGGCATTCATTCCCTTGAGGTGTGCTCCTTTCCTTGGAGCCGAGCTTTCAAAGATTAGGTGCTTCTCGGGAAGCTACGTGTGGGGTTGACCTAAGCAGAACAAAACAGGAGCAATAAGACAGGGGCCACGACTAGAAGCAGAAGGAGCATAGGTACTGCTGCTGGGGAGTGTAGGTAATGAACATGAAATCTGTACATTGAAAAGCCTTTCCGAGGGGTTTGAACATTGTTGCACAGATGGTGGAAGCCATGATGGGGCCCTGAGCTAGAAATAATAGGATCAGTTTACATTTTCAAAGGATAGCTGTGCTCACATCCTAGGTTATTAGGAAACTGCCAGTTGAAGCCAAAACTGAGAACACCCACAGTTCAAAACGATATGATGGCTTGGAGTGATAGGAGCTCTCCATTCACTGGTGCAGGAAATTAGAATGATTTCGCTACTTTTGCATATTGTTTGGCAGTTTCTTTAAAAGAAAAGCAAACACAGTGGGGCTGGGGGCTGGCTCAGCTATTGAAGGTAAAGCACTAACTGTTAAGCATGAGGACCGCAGAAGGCGTGTGCAAAGCTAGGTACAGCAGGACGCACTGTGCTGTAAGGGCTGGGGGGCGAGGAACCCTCGCCAGTCACCCAGCCAAGCTGAGTGGATGAGCCTATCAGTGACGCCTAAAGACTCTAAAATGGGGCTGGAGAGATGGCTCAGCAGTTAAGAGCACTGACTGTTCTTCAGAGGTTCTGAGTTCAATTCCCAGCATCTACACGGTGGCTCACAACCATCTGTAATGGGATACAATGCCTTCTGGTGTGTCCGAGGACAGCTACAGTGTACTCATACATGTACAATAAATAATTCTAAAAAAAAAAAGAATGTAAAGTGATAGAGGAGGCCATCTGACATTGACTGCTGGTCTCCACATGCAAATATATACCTGCATACAATGTACACACATGCACAAAAGGCTGAAAATACTCTTATATTAAAATCTAGCCTAAAAAGGTTAAAAAAAAAAACCCACCAGTATGACCTGTGTACAGTTTTGCTTCACAATTGTCAGAAAATGGAGAATATAAGATATTTCTCAGAATGGATAAATGAAACTAATGGATACAGAAAATAGAATATAATTTAGCATTTAAAGGAAAGTCATCAAGCCACGAAATGGCACAAAAGAGCCTTAAATGTGTGTTCCTTAGAGAGACCACTCTGAAAAGGATGCATATTGTGTGATTCCCAATTGCATGACAGTCTGGAAAGGATAAAGGTATGGAAACACTAAAAAGATCAAAAGTTGCGTGAATTTGAGGGGCAGGATCAGGAGCTCCAACACAGAAAAGTTAGATTGCTGGGACAGACTAGTCTGATACTGCAGTGGTACTGGGACAGACTAGTCTGATACTGCAGTGGTACTGGGACAGACTAGTCTGATACTGCAGTGGTACTGGGACAGACTAGTCTGATACTGCAGTGGTACTGGGACAGACTAGTCTGATACTGCAGTGGTAAATACGTGATGCTTTTATGATGCCCACAGCTGTCAGATGTACACCAAGAGTGAGCCCTAGTGTAAACTTTGGGCTTGGTGACAGCCATGTATGTAGTCCTCACTTGTTAATAATGTCGGTGCTAGTGCAGACTTTAGGTTAGCTGGAGGGAGGCAGGAAAGGAACATGTAGGCAGAGACTCAGAATTTCTGCTCTGTTTTGTTGTAGATTTAAAATTGTCCTAAAAAGTAAAGTCTCTTATTTATAAGGGCAATTCATGTTTTTAGCTTAAATTTATTTCCCTTGCTAGTGAAGTCTTATTATAATAAATTCCAAGTGCAGCTTCCTTTCTGATTAAACAGAGACAATGGGAAGTAACTACTAAATAATGTGTTAAAATAGTACCCTTAGCTAGTTTTTAGAAACTTTCTCTCCTAAAGTTAAACAACAACAAATGGTCAAGTGTGGGAGTCAGAGATCCTAGCCAGTCAGTCCTTGAGAGTTGCTCAGTTGAAAGCTAAAGAAACCCCAGATTAAGTCGTAAACAGTGAACAGAGAGGTTGACAGGATAGAAGATGGAAGGCATGTTGTCACTTGAAGCTGTCCTAGTGTTTGTGAGAGATCTTGGATCCTTGAATGAATGGATGCATCATGGTGTGCTTTAAGCAGATGAGGGCTGCAAGACAAGGAAACCTTTTGAGAGAGGGGCTATTTTTATATACGTTGAATTGCATGTGTCTTTGGAGTGTCTGGATAACAGATGCCTAGGGCCATGCTTTTACAGTGATATTTATTAGCCAAACACAACCTTTGTAAAACAAGTGCACTTTTAAATACGTTTCTAGGTCAGTCATTATAGCAAATACCTATAATCCCAGCATGGGGGAAACGCAAGCAGGAGGATCTTAAGTATGAGGCCAGTCTGGACTATATAATTAAACCCTGACTCAAAAATAAATAATAAATAAATGTTTATGAAAATTAGTGACCTCAGGGATACCACATATTCTTTTGATAGGAAACATTTGAAATAATTGTATAATTACTTTCACAATAGTATTAGCTTTCTTTTAGGTAGGGTTGCTTACTGATATCCTTCCCATGCTCTCAGGCTTTTCCCATGCTGAAATAAACCCAAATTTTACTATGGGCTGGAGAAGTAGTTCAGTGGTCGAGTGTTTGCTTAGCATGCACGAGTCCTTGGTTTGATCCCAGCATCTAAACAGAGAAAGCTTACCTATCTTTAAGGAACATTTCCTCACTCATTCCACAAGGCTAACATGTCTAGACATAAAGAACCAAACAATGACATAAAGCTGCAAAGGATGGTTGAAAGGAAGGTGGGAGAGGAGAGGAGGAGGGAAGAGAAAGAAGGGGAAAAATGCTGGAAATCTCTTAACAATGGGTTAGACACAGGATCCTCAAGAGATATTTCCTAATCAAGTCCAGCTCTGTCTGTCTGCCCACCTATCTAAAGAGTACTATGAACACAAATGGAATTCTGTTCCAGGAATGCAGGATGAGTTAAAACACACACGCAAAAAATGAATGTAATATACCATATTATGAACAAGTGAAAACCATATCATTTAAATAGACACTGAAAAATATCTTAGAAAATCTGTTCCCTTTTTGTGGTTAAAAGTAAAACAGATTCCTAAGCAATGTGGGAATAATCAGGAATTTTTCAACCTGGATAAAGTTATATATGAAACCTGACAGCTGACTTATCTAAGGGTGAATAAAAGGCTCAATTCCTTCCTCCTATAATCAAGAAAAAGATTTTTCAGTTCACTCACTTCTAGTCAACATTGTACTCTAGGTTCTAAGGGCAATCAAATATGAAAAATATGGAGCATATATACTGGAGAGGAAGAAAAATATTTGTTCTAGTTTGTATATACGGTTAAATACAGATAATCCTAAGGAATCCATTAAAAACTGTTCAAACACAATAGACACAGTGGCAGTATACAGACCAATATATATTGAAATAATTTGTATTCTAATACACAATCTATGAAGAAGAGGGCCATTTCCTAATCCCCATACTTAGTCAAGTTAGAGCAATCAGAACTGTAGGAGATGCACTATCAGGCCCGTGTAGTGAAATGAGTCAGAAGAAAGGCCCCCACATTTACAGCCAGGAATTCAATGGGGTTAGCAGGCTTTCCAACAAATGATACTGGAAATAATTGATTTTCCCAGTGCAAAGGAATCAAGTTGGATCCCTATTCAGAATGAACACTAAACCTAAAAATAAGTTAAAACTGTGCAATTCTTGGGGAAAATGAGTGTAGATTTACTGCCTTGGGTTAGGTCAACTTTTCTAACTGTGACAACAGATGGCCAGCCTGAACTTTTTCAGTTGAGAATTGAATTTGAAAAGACATTACCAAGAAGTCAAAGGCCGGCTTACAGAACGGAAGAAAGTATTTGTCAATTCCTTATCCTACATGTGATTTATATCTAGAATATTACCTATTGTGTAAAACAGTTTTTCAATTTATATAATTTGATCACATCCTTCTTCCCCAAGTCCTTCTCCTCTCACCTCCCTCCCTCCCCACTCTGTTTTCTCATAAAACAAAAACCTTACACAACAAAACCAAGGAAACAAAATAAAATACGACCTCAAAAGAAGAAACAACCCCCACAACTGTAACCAAATAAGGGCATTCAAAAAAAATTATGGAGTTTGGTATATGTTTGGTCAACTACTTCTGAGCATAAGGCCTTCCGTGGAGTGATTGATGAACCCAGTGTTACTCCATTGACAGTTCAATGGATAACTTTTACCCTAGTAGCTAGGTTTCCATTTATTTTTAAACAATATAACAAAATAAAATATAAGATAAAAGAAAAGTTGTCACATTGAAGTTGGGCAAGGCAAACCAACAGAGGGAAAAGAGCCCAAGAGAAGGCACAAGAATCAGAGACCCATTCATTTGCACACTCAGGAGTCCCACAAAAACACTAAACTGGAAGCCATAAGTGCAGAGGACCTGTGCCAACCCACGCAGGCCCTGTGCATGCTGCTTCAGTCTCTGAGTTCACATGAGCTTTGCTCCTGTTGAATTAGAGGGTTCCGTTTTCTTGTTTTCCTCAACCCTCCCCGCTCCCCCTCCCCACCCTCACACTCTCTTACACTCTTCTCCCCTCCTTTTCCACAGGGTTCCCTGAGGGCTGAGGGGAAGGATTTAATGGAGACATCCCAGTTAGTACTTCCATGGTCTCTCTCTGCATTCTGTCTGGCTGTGGGTCTGTATTTGTTCCCAGCTGCTGCAGAAGATAGCATCTCTGATGATGGCTGAGCAAGGTGATCTATGAGTATAGCAGAATGTCCTTAGGAGTCGTTTTATTACCGTGTTGGTTTTTTTTTTTTTTCTTTTTAAAACTGGTATTTGGCTGTATCCTAGGTTTTTGGTTACCCAAGCAGTGTCAGGTATGGGCTCCATCTTGTGGAGTGGCCCTAAGTCAAATGAGTTGTCTGTTGGTTATTCTCACCACTTTGCACCCCCATTGCCCTAGCCTTCCTTGCCGGTAATATACCATTGTAGATAAAGGGTTTGTGGTTAGCTTGGTGTTTATGTTCCTCTTAGCAGCATGAAGAGTACCTTCCTGTATCAAAGACACTAACACATAGAGGTGAAGACTCTGTAGGCTTCTTATTTCCATGTTCGATGACTTGTGTAGGCGTAGTTTTCAGCAATGGGGCCTGGTTGTCAATTTGTAGAGAGAAACCTACAGTCTTGGCAATGGTCTGGGTTGTTTGGGGCTTCTGTGGGCCCTTTGGCCAACAACTCAATTAGATGTAACTCAGTCCTGGTACTGAAAGCTTTATTTGGTGACAAGAAATGGCCAGCTGGAACTTTGTCTTCCCCCATTATTTGGTGATTAAATTTAGATCACATTCATGACACTTATAAACCAGTGATAAAGACTAGACAAAGGCTTCGAATATTCCCCAGGGGTGAGGTGCACAGGGCCGACTATCATCACGTAAAAGATGTTCAGAACCATCCGAGAGTGCAAATCATAGCGATGATGCACTACCATGCACTCACTAGGATAGTTTAATAAAAAAGACAATAAAAAGTATTGATAAAGACATGACCTCATAATAAACAACCTTCATTTGTTGTTTATTCTGAAATGGTTTGAACTACTTGGAAAACACTTTATAATTAAGTCCACAAATTGCTTAATGCAGTTGCCATGTGACCTAGCATACCTATTTCCTTCTGGATATGTATCACCAAGAAAAGAAAATGTGTCCACATCATAGCTGATTGTTCATTATAGCAATATTTATATTCGCTCCAAATTAAACTCCACCCAGACACCATAAACCAGTGCCTGGATAGATGCTATGCACCAGGTCCACACAGGGGACTACTGTTCATCCACCAGACGAATGAAGTGTTGATACATGGATGGACTTTGGAAACATTTTGCAAAGCCATAGAAGCCAGTTGCAAAACACCATATACTATATCATTTGTTTATGTAAGTGTCAGGAATAAGCAATGAGAAACAAAGAAATTACAGTAGTTGTTGCCTTGGACTAAGGGGCAGAATGGAAAAGTTGGAAATGATGGCTATTGGGTGTATGGTTTTTGGGGTGGTGAAAATGTTGTAAATGTTGTGCAAGAAGCTTTTTGTCTCGCTCACTACTAGAACACTTGGTTGGCAGACTCAAAGCCCTTGCTCAGTCCCCATCACTTGAAAGTAATGGTCGTGGTGGCTGGACATCTTCCGTGTTAAGGGTGAGTGAACTTTAGATGTCAAGTTAGTCAGTTTGTGGAATATGGATTATATCCCAGCAAAACTACCTTGAAAAAGATTGCCTCATCTCTTCAGAAAGACACATTTGTGTAGTTTAAGCTTAGTTTAAGCTCACAAAGTTTTCACCAAATAACAGCAGTATTTCAGTGTGATCGCCCTTGCTGCTGGTTCTACACTCTTAACTTACCATATGCTTCTTTCTGATGTGTTTGTCTCTCACTCATTAGCTCTCGTGTACTTGTGAGTAGAGATCACCTAGCGTCTGTATAATTACCTCTCTTTAATGCTAGAATGGCTGACCATCTTTGAAAACCCAAATACTTGTTGGTTATTTATTTAGTGGATCAAAGTTTAAAGGAACCTATGGATATACCATTTTTCTTATCCAGTGTAATTATATACAAGGACTCTAAAATTTTATATGGCTTAAAAGAGAAACATATTTTAGAAAAGGATGTACATATATTTGGAAAATCTTACAGAACCATGCTTATTGAATTTGAATAATAGCAGAAATGTTTGTTGACCACATGCTATATATTAGCAACAGTGCAAAGCTCTAGTGAGTACTGTAAACAGTCAATAGCACGTCTGTTCTTCGAGGTCAGTCTACTTCAGGAGTGATTTCAAAGGCGGGTACAGAAAGGCCACTGCTGGGCACAGTTTGTAAAGGTAATTAAAGTTCTTACACAGTTTGGAAGATGAGCGTGAGCCAGAGTTATTCAGGAACTGTGAGTGAAAGAGGAACATTCAGACAGATTTGTTTTAAAAAGCTAATTTTTATTTTTTTCAGGTTCAAAACTCAAACATGAACAACGATACATATTACCAATGTTCAAAGCTGATTTGGGTACAATTGGAATACAGTTGCATACAACCTATTCCAGAAGAATTAGAAAAGTCAAAGTAATGGATAACAGAAAAGAGCCTCCATTCTTCAATGAGGATAACGTGGGACCATTTTATTTCAAGCTTCCTTTCTATGACCCCATGGAGCTCTTCATCGAGACGCTGACTGGAACATGTTTTGAACTAAGAGTTTCACCCTTTGAAGCTGTTATCTCTGTGAAAGGAAAAATTCAAAGATTGGAAGGTACTAGACTACTTTGTACAGTATGAGGATTAAGCATCTTAGAAGTTTTTTTAGTCTTTGTTTCTGTAATATGAAGATTAAACATAAGGTTTTTAGTGGACAGAACATGAATGTAAAAGTTTAAGCATGTGACATTAGTATGATAGGACACTAGGATCCCCACCGTGTCTTCATCAGCTTCCAGCTTAGAAACCACCTCCTTTGTGTTCCTGTTTTTTCACCTTACCCCTCCACAAGATTGTCTCAGTTCAGTTCTCTAGCATCATGTTAATGGCATAAAATAAATATTTCAAAATAGTTTTTTAGCAAGGTAGGATGATGAACAAATTGTACTGTAACTATTTTACAGTTGCTTTTAATGGGAAATATAATTTATTTCATTTTAGGGAACTTGCTTTTTTTTTTTTTTAATACCACTTTATAAAGCCTTTTGTACCATGTGGAGATTTCCTGAAAGTTTTGGTTTACATTTACATATATTCAAAGTTCCTCCAACATAGCAACGGTTTTAGATGACATGTAATATCTTTCTCTGGTTTATGTGCTTATGGTGTCATAGGTAACTTTATGTTAAAATTTGTCTTCCAGATTTCAAATTACCATTTATAGTTGTTCAGTTTGGGCTAGAAAATTAAATTATTCCATATAATGCTCAATAGATCTTTGCTGGGAGAGTCAACTGGAACTTGTTTGTAATATAGGATAATAATTAGAACTGCTTTCCAGCCACCTTAAGTACAGAATTACAGAAGGACAAAATGATTCTGGGTATTGAGTGTTTGATTATTTGCTTTTCCATTGTCCCTATCCTGTAAGGTAGTTTTAGGAGGTGGCCAGTCTAGAACCACATCAAATAATGGCACATGCATCTCTGATTTTTTTAAGCGACAAAGGTAGTGACGGTCATTGTGTTCTGCAGGAGACTTCAAAAGAACAGCCTTCATGAAAACTCAATTTTAATCCTTTTCTGGGTGGCCTTTGTTCTTCCTCACTGGACAAACATGGGAAGACTCTCAAGACTCCAATTAGCGAGATTTGGCTGCAGAGGACAGAGGGGGCAGTGCTTGAATTAGTCCTGCAGAGGAAGTGCTTGTTCCTCCAGAAGGCTTTTCCTTTCGGTAACTCTTGATGAGTTCAGAGCTAGGGCCTGGCTCGAGGGGAGATAGAAGGGCTCTGTGGAGGATAGGCTGAGGAGAAGACATGGTGACCTGGGAGTGACTGCACTGAAGCAGAGAGGACAGCAGTAGGTGACAGGAACTGTAAACGGGTCTGTAAGGGGAAGAAGCAGCAAATCCACTGAGCAAATTAACAGGCATTTCTCCAGTCACAGCTCTATGCATCTCATGTGTGTACATACACATGCACGGGTGCATGTGTGTACATACACATGCATGGGTGCTTGTCACAGCACACCCGTGGAGGTCATAAACGACTGTGGAACTGGACTATTCTTTCTGCTTTGTCCTTCCCATCAAACTCTAGCAGGCTTTAGCAGTAAACTGCAGACACCACTACCCACGGATCCATCCCTGCATGCTAACAACGTCTTGCTGACTCTCAGATTAATAATTCTTAATCTCAAAAATAGGAATAATGATAGTTCTAATTGTTGCAAATGATCTCAGGATGACATGAATTACTAAATGTAAAACGCCCATTTTCCTGATCAAGGGGAAATGCTTAGCCTGGAGACAGTGTCATATGTGCCTAAGAACCTGATGTGGTGTGTGCTGTGCACTTGAGGAAGGCTGTACCTGGCTTTCTAACTCACTGCCTGCAGCTTACTCACCAGAGCAGGGGTTTACGAAGGACACACCTTCCAGGAGGCATCAAAACACTGCACTAGAGTTGAGGAAGAAGTGTGTGCTAAGAAGCATAAGGGGCTATCCGGAGGAGCAGGTCCCTTGTGCCCTTAGCTTTGGTATTGCTGCTCCCTAAATAGATATTTCTCTCCTTTCGTCCCCTCCCCACTTCCTCTGCATTTCCCTCTCCTGCCCTCCCTTCCTCTCAACTTCTTTTTTGAGACAAAGTCGTGTGTATCTTCCATTCCTAGAAGTGGTGGGGCTCATGTACTAGTCTGCCTCTGTGCTGTTGTACAGCTCTTCATCTGCCTGGTTGCTCACGGTAGTAGGACAGAGACAGACACTTGTGTTGGTCCTGTTTCTGAGTTGCCATCCTGTGTATGAAGTCTGCCTCTAACTTAGTGGTTCTGACCCTTCCTTTTTTAAAAAAAAATTTTTTTTATTAGATACATTTCTTTACTTACATTTCAAATGTTATTCCCCTTCCTGGTTTCCTGTCCATAAGTCCCCATTCCCTCCCCTCCCTCTCCCCCATACATCCTTATTCCCCTTACACATCCTTCTTATTGCCCACCCCTATTCCCCTGCACTGGAGGGCCAACCTTGGCAGGACCAAGGGCTTCCCCTTCCACTGGTGCCCCAACAAGGCTATTCTCTGCTACATATGCAGTTGGAGCCCTGGGTCAGTCCATGCATAGTCATTTGGTAGTGGTTTAGTCCCTGGAAGCTCTGGTTGGTTGGCATTGTTGTTTTTATGGGGTTGCAAGCTCCTTCAGCCCTTTCAATCCTTCCTCTAATTCCCCCCAAGGGGGTCCTGTTCTCAGTTCGGTTGTTTGCTGCTAGCATTGACCTCTGTATTGGACATGCTCTGGATGTGTCTCTCAGGAGAGATCTATATCCGGTCCCTTTCAGCATGCACTTTTTAGCTTCATCAATCTTATCTGGTTTTGGTGGCTGTATAGATATGGGGCACATGTGGGACAGGCTCTGAATGGCCATTCCTTGAGTTGCTGCTCTAAATTTTGCTTCCATATCCCCTCCTATGGATATTTTTCCCCTTTTAAGAATGAGTGGGAGCATCTGCTGCATTTTGGTCATCCTTCTTCTTGAGCTTCCTGTGGTCTGTACATTGCATCTTGGGTAATTTGAGCTTTTTGGCTAATATCCATTTATCAATGAGTACATACCAAGTGTGTTTTTCTGTGATTGAGTAACTTCACTCAGGATGATATTTTCTAGTTCATTCCATTGGCCTATGAATTCCATGAAGTCATTGTTTTTGATAGCTAAGTAGTACTCCATTGTATAGATGTACCACATTTTTTGGATCCATTCCTCTGTTGAAGGGCATCTGGGTTCTTTCCAGCTTCTGGCTATTATAAATAAGGCTGCTATGAACATAGTGGAGCATGTGTCTTTGTTGTATGTTGGAACATCTTTTGGGTATATGCCCAAGAGAGGTAGTGCAATGTCCAATTTTCTGAGGAACCTCCAGACTGATTTCCAGAGTGGTTGTAGTTTACAATCCCACCAACAATGGAGGAGTGTTCCTCTTTCTCCACATCCTCGACAGCATCTATTGTAGACTGAGTTTTTGATCTTAGCCATTCTGATTGGTGTGAGGTGGGATCTCAGGGTTGTTTTGATTTACATTTCCCTAATGACTAAGGATGTTGAACATTTCTTTAGGTGCTTTTTGGCCATTCGATAATCCTCAGCTGGGAATGTTTTGTTTAGCTCTGTACCCCATTTTTTTAAATAGGGTTATTTGGCTCTCTGGCGTCTTAACTTCTTGAGTTCTTTGTATATTTTGGATATTAGCCTTCTATCAGATGTAGGATTGGTAAAGATCTTTTCCCAATCTGTAGTTTGCAGTTTTGTCCTAACAACAGTGTCCTTTGCCTTGCAGAAGCTTTGCAGTTTTATGAGATCCCATTTGTCGATTCTTGATCTTAGAACATGAGCTGTTGGTGTTTTGTTCAGGAAATTTTCCTCAGTGCCCATGTGTTCGAGACTCTTCCCCACTTTTTCTTCCATTAGTTTGAGTGTATCTGGTTTGATGTGGAGGTCCTTGATTCACTTGGACTTAAGCTTTGTACAGGGTGATAAGAATGGATCAATTTGCATTCTTCTACATGCTGACCTCCAGTTGAATCAGCACCATTTGTTGAAAATGCTATCTTTCTCCCATTGGGTGGTTTTAACTCCTTTGTCAAATATCATGTGACTATAGGTATGAATGAGTTCATTTCTGGGTCTTTAATTCTGTTCCACTGATCTACCTGCCGGTCTCTGTGCCAATACCATACAGTTTTTATCACTATTGCTCTGTAATACTGCCTGAAGTCATGGATGGTGATTTCCCCAGAAGCTCTTTTATTGTTGACTATAGTTTTCGCTATCCTGGGTTTTCTGTTATTCCAAATGAATTTGCAAGTTGCTCTTTCTATCTCTATAAAGAATTGAGTAGGAATTTTGATGGGGATTGCATTGAATCTGTAGATTGCTTTTGGCAAAATGGCCATCTTTACTATATTAATCCTGCCAATCCATGAGCATGGAAGATCTTTCCATCTTCTGAGATCTTCCTCAATTTCTTTCTTCAAAGACTTGAGGGTCTTGTCATACAGATCTTTCACTTGCTTGGTTAAAGTCACACCAAGATATTTTATATTATTTGGGACTATTGTGAAGGGTCATTTCCTTAATTTCTTTCTCAGCCTGTTTATCCTTTGTGTAGAGGAAGGCTCTACCCCGACACTTTGCTGAAGTTGTTTATCGCTTTAAGTAGTTGTCTGGTGGAACTTTTGGGGTCACTTAAGTATACTATCATATCTTCTGCAAATGGTGATATTTTGATTTCTTCCCTTCCAATCTGTATCCCTTTGACCTCCTTTTGTTGTCTGATTGCTCTGGCTAGAACTTCAAGAACTATATTGAATAAGTAGAAAGAGAGTAGGCAGCCTTGTCTAGTCCCTGATTTTAGTGGGATTGCTTCAAGTTTCTTTCCATTTAGTTTAATGTTAGCTACTGGTTTGCTGTATATGACTTTTACTATGCTTAGGTATGGGCCTTAAACAGATTCCTGATCTTTCCAGGACTTTTATCATGAAGGGGTGTTGAATTTTGTTAAATGCTTTCTCAGCATCTAGTGAAATGATCATGTAGTTCTTATCTTTGAGTTTGTTTATATAGTGGATTACATTGATGGATTTTTGTATATTAAACCATCCCTGCATCCCTGGGATGAAGCCTACTTGATCATGATGGATGATTGTTTTGATGTATTCTTGGATTTGGTTTGCAAGAATATTATTGAGTATTTTTGCATCAATATTCATAAGAGAAATTGGTCTGAAGTTCTCTTTCTTTGTAGGGTCTTTGTGTGGTTTCGATACAAGAGTAATTATGGCTTCATAGAAGGAATTTGGTGGTACTCTGTCTATTTCTATTTTGTGGAATAGTTTGGATAGTTTTGGTATGAGGTCTTCTATGAAGGTCTGATAGAATTCTGCACTAAACCCATTTGGTCCTAGGCTCTTTTTGGTTGAGAGACTTTTAATAACTGCTTCTATTTCTTTAGGAGTTATGGGGTTGTTTAGATGGTTTATTTGTTCCTGATTTAACTTTGGTACCTGGTATCTGTCCATTTCCTCCAGATTTTCCAGTTTTATTGAATATAGACTTTTGTAGTAGGATCTGATGATTTTTTTTAATTTCTTCAAATTCTGTTGTTATGTCTCCCTTTTTATTTCTGATTTAGTTAATTTGGATACACTCTCTGTGCCCTCTGGTTAGTCTGGCTAAGGTTTTATCTATCTTTTGATTTTCTCAAAGAACCAGCTTTTGGTTCTGTTGATTCTTTGTATAGTCCTTTTCATTTCTACTTGGTTGATTTCAGCTCTGAGTTTGATTATTTCCTGCCTTCTACTCCTCTTTGGTTTATCTATTTCCTTTTGTTCTAGAGCTTTTAGGTGTGTGTCAAGCTGCTGACATATGCTCTCTCCTGATTTCTTTTTGCAGGTACTCAGAGCTATGAGTTTTCCTCTTAGTACCACTTTCATTGTGTCCCATAAGTTTGGGAATGTTGTATCTTCATTTTCATTAAATTCCAAGAAGTCTTTAATTTTTTCTTTATTTCTTCTTAGTTGTTATTGATATAGCATTGTTCAACTTCCATGTATACGTGGGCTTTCTGTCATTATTGTTGTTATGGAAGACCAGTCTTAGTGCGTGGTGGTCTGATAGGATGCATGGGATTATTTCTGTCTTCCTGTATCTGTTGAGGCCTGTTTTGTGACCGATTATATGGTCAGTTTTGGAGGAGGTTCCATGAGGTGCTGAGAAGAAGGTATATCCTTTTGTTTTAGGATGGAATGTTCTATAAATATCAGTTAAATTCATTTGGTTCATAACTTCTGTTAGTTTCTCTACGTCTCTGTTTAATTTCTGTTTCCATGATCTGTCCAGTGATGAGAGTGTGGTGTTGAAATCTCCTACTATTATTGTGTGAGGTGCAGTGTGTGCTTTGAGCTTTAGTACGGTTTCTTTTATGTATGTAGGTGCCCTTGCATTTGGAGCATAGCTATTCAGGATTGAGAGTTCATCTTGGTGGATTTTCCTTTGATGAATATGAAGTGTCCTTATCTCTTTTAATGACTCTTGGTTGAAAGTCAGTTTTATTTGATATTAGAATGGCAACTCCAGCTTGTTTCTTCGGGCCATTTGCTTGGAAAGTTGTTTTCCAGCCAGCCATTTACTCTGAGGTAGTGTCTGTCTTTGTCTCTGAGGTATGTTTCCTGCATGCAGCAAAATGCTGGGCTACATACATATCCATTCTGTTAGTCTTTGTCCTTTTATTGGGGAATTGAGTCCGTTGATGTTGAGAGATATTAAGGAATAGTGTTTGTCGCTTCCTGTTATTTTCATTGTTAGAGGTGGGATTATGTTTGTTTGTCTCTCTTGGTTTCATTGCAAGGAAATTATATTCTTGCTTTCTGTACGGTGTAGTTTCTCTCCTTGTGTTGGAGTTTTCCATCTATTAACCTTTGTAAGGCTGGATTTGTAGAAAGACATTGCGTAAATTTGGTTTTGTCATGGAATATGGTTTCACCATCTATGTTAATTGAGAGTTTTGCTGGATACAGTAACCTGGGCTGGCATTTGTGTTCTCTTAGGGTCTGTATGACATCTGTCCAAGATCTTCTGGCTTTCATAGTCTCTGGTGAGAAGTCTGGTGTAATTCTGATAGGTCTGCCTTTATATGTCACTTGACCTTTTCCCTTTGCTGCTTTTAATATTCTTTCTTTGTTTTGTGCATTTGGTGTTTTGACTGTTATGTGACAGGAGGAATTTCTCTTCTGGTCCAATCTATTTGGAGTTCTGTAGGCTTCTTGTTTATGGGCATCTGTTTCTTTAGGTTAGAGAAGTTTTCTTCTATAATTTTGTTGAATATATTTTCTGGCCCTTTGAGTTGGGAGTCTTCACTTTCTTCTATACCTATTATCCTTAGTTTTTATCTTCTTACTGTGTCCTCGATTTCATGTATGTTTTGGGCTAGGAGCTTTTTGTGTTTTACAATATCTTTGATAATTGTGTCAATGTTTTCTATGGTATCTTCTTACCCTGAGACTGTCTCTTCTATCTCTTGTATTCTGTTGGTGATGCTTGTATCTACGGCTCCTTGTCTCTTCCTTAGGTTTTCTATATCCAGGATTGTCTCCCTTTGTGCTTTCTTTATTGTTTCTATTTTCACTTTCAATTTGTTCACCTGTTTGGTTGTGTTTTCCTGTAATTCTTTCAGGGATTTTTGTGTTTCCTTTCTAAGGGCTTCTACTTGTTTACTTGTGTTTTCCTCCATTTCTTTAAGGGAGTTCTTTGTCTTTCTTAAAGTCCTCCATCATTATCAAAAGATGTGATTGTAAATCTAAATCTTGCTTTTCTGGTGTGTTTGGATATCCAGTATTTTCTTTGGTGGCAGAACTGGGCTTTGATGATGCCAAGTAGTCTTGGTTTCTGTTGCTTAGGTTCCTGTGCTTCCCTCTAGCCATTGAGTTGTCTCTGATGTTTGCTTGTCTTGCTGTTTCTGAGAGTGACTTGATCCTGCTGTAGGCCTCTGTGTCAGCACACCTGTAGAACTGTTTTCCTGTTTTCTTTCAGCCTTTCCTGAGAACAGGTGCTCTGCTCTCAGGTGTGTCAGCGCTCCTGGAGACTGTCTTCCAGCTCTAGGCGTGGGCAGGAATCAAAGGGTCCTGCCCCTGATTGCTCATGTAGGTCCTTCCACCCAGCGGGCACAGTTGACACTGTGCGATTCCGTCTTGGGTCTGGACTGTGGGCAGAGGGTATTCTCCTCTGACTTCTCAGGAGTATCCACACTTCTGAGGGTCCAGCTCTCTCCCCCACGGGATTTGGGTGCAGGAAGCTGTTTGGCTGGTTCAGTTCATTCCTGGGCACAGACCAGAACTGTGGGTACCGGCGGCTGTCCGTTCCTATATCCCTGTGTCCAGAGGCACTGTGCAGATTCTCCTTCGACCAGCGATGTGAGCCGAGGTGTGCAGAGGTGGCAGTCTGTCCTGCGGCCACCCATAAAAATACTCTCATTGCTACTTTATAACTAATTTTGCTACTGTTATGCATCAAAATGTAAATATCTGTGCTTTCCAATGACCTTAGACAACCCCTGTGAAAGCTTTATTCTACCTCAAAGGGGTTGCAGCCCATACTGTGAGAGCCCCTGCTCTAAGTGGTCTGCCAGGTCTCAGCTCAGAGCAGATTCCCACCTTTTGGGAAGCTGTGCTGTTGTGACTCACAGTTGTCCCTACCCTCAGCCATCAGACTGTAGTATAAGGCACTGTCCTTGGGTCCCAGGGTGAGTTGAGCAGGATAGGGCCTTTCTCTCTAGAACTAACTAGCTGCTGACTCAGTTGAGTGTTTTAAAATGGCTTCTGCCACTGCTGCAGTCAAGCGTCCAGGAGAAAGGGTCTCCCTAGAACCATCTCACCCTGTGTAGGTACAGCCCTTAAAGTCTGTCTCCTCCCTTTCTCTACTTCTCTCTCTTGCTCCTTCCCTTCCCCCCTCTCCTTCTTCCTTCTCTTCCTGCTGTTTGTTACTGAAAATAAAATGCAAATGTTTAGAGACTGTCATCTGGAGCAGAGGGTCTAGCTCTGGCTGTTACACCCCTCCTTTCTAGGAAGACAGCAAGCCCCAGTAAGGACCCAGTCCTTCAAGTCACAGTTTGGAGTTTCTTTCCTGTTGTTTCCCAGAATTTCCTCCTAGTCTTTCTTTCCTATAAAGCTAGTACGTTGCTGCTGTCAGGAAGGCTGCTTTCCGACTATCTGCCTCTGACCATCTCCCTCCAACACCTTTCTCTGACCATCTCCCTCTGACCATCTCCCTTTGACTATCTCCCTCCAACCACCTTTCTCTGACCATCTCCCTCTGACTACCTCCCTCTGACCATCTCCCTCCAATTATCTCCCTTTAATTTTGCAGAGACTCTAGCAGTCCACACAAGGATGTAGTATGTTCTTTTATCTCAAATGAATCTTTTACAAAAGGTGGTGGGTAAGTAGGCTGGAGACATGGTTCAGGGTTAGAGCACACACCACTCTTGTAGAAGACCTGAGTTGTTACCAGCACCCATGTTAGGTGCTCACGACTGTAACTCTAGCTCCAGGGGATCTGAAACCCTCTCTTAGCCTCAGCTGGCACCTGACACCTGCACTCACGTGCACTTACTTTGGTCTTTTTGAGATTGAAATTTATTTTGTTAGTAAGACATGTATTTAATATCTAGAAATCTCTATGCTAATATATCGTCAAACAATCAAAATAACATAAAAATACAATTCTATACATATCAAAATGGAAATTTCACTTAGAAAAATAAACATGAAGCAAAAGATAACCATAAGACCACACTGCAGTGAGAGTTAAAGATATTAGAGTATTTGAAAATACAAAAAACACTCTTTAAGTTTTCACCTTTTCTTTCCCCTTGTGACTACTGGAATAGCTAAAAGAAAAAAAAAGTTCAGTTGCGTTCTTGAGGTAGCCTTGGCTTACCTGTTGTTGCTCGGTGCTGCCAGTACAAACAACATCCTGGGATGTGCGGCTGTTGGAGTAACCCCCAGGTTCTGTCCCCATTCTCCTCTGGAAGCAGAATGTCTGTTCTTCATGCTTGAGCCTAGCATGTCACACGGCCCTGAACAAGTTGGTGTCTGGGCTGGGTACCAGGTGGCTTCCTGGTCTTTGGGGTATCTGGCTGGCACTAAGTCATTGTTGAGTATGTTTAATAGATAATTTATGACATTTGTCTAGTAAATCTAATGTTTGTGCTTCTTTGGGAATAGTTATGAATTTCTTTTATAAATGTGCTATTTTATTTATTTCTTTGCATGATTCACCATTATTTAATAAAACTGGATGTTTGAATATTATTATGTGATAACCCTGGAAATCAGATTCTTCATCCTACTTAGGATCTATTTTTATTGCTTTCTTAGTGATGCTCTTTTTCTTTTATTTTTAATCATTCTTTATGATGGAAACTATGGAGACAAATAGAGTATCTATTTCTGTCACCTTCTAAGATAACGCCATGCTTATATCATATAACAGTGTATCAGCATATTCAGCAATAAGGAATGAAACTTAGGCTGCTGCTTCTCAGTCCTATGAAATAAGGGGAGGTTTTGGTGAGAATGTTGGGTTTGCTATTTCAGCAGTCAAATCCTTTCCTTCTAATCATTCCTCTGACCAAGTGTGATGGAACTCCCTGGATCCTCCTTATAAATGTTATGCAGAGTGCTAGTTTTCTGTCAAGCTGATAGCCAGTGACATGATCACCAGTTAGGGACACCTGCCAAGCCTGACCTGAGTTTGACCCCTGTGATCTCTATGATAGAAGGAGAGAACCAACTCCAGAATGTGATCCTCCACATGTGGACTGTTGTGTGTGCAGATGCACAATAAATAAGAATGTGATAAAGAAGTTTTATACTAATGTAAGGATCAGTACTAACTTCCCTATTTAACATATGATTTCCTTTTTAAAAAAATAGCATTTATTGGTTAAATTGTTTTCATGGTTTCAAAATACTGTGCAAATACCCAGACTTCCTATTAAAATGACAATAAGGCTCTATAATATTTTTTATTTTTATTTTTTGCTCTCTTAAATTAACATACAAGGTGATGGGTTCCATATGACATTTTCTTACATACAAATAATTTTAGTCTGCTCCTGTTCACTCTCCCCTAATGACCTATGCCATCGCCTTTCCTAGCACCTTTGCTTCCTCTTGCTCGTCTCCTGCCTCTTCTCAAATAGTTCCCTTCAGCGTTCATGCCATGTGGGCTCCATTACACATCCATCCATCCACCTCCTCCCTCACTTAACAGTCACTTCCTCCTCTTTCAGTTGGTCTCTCTTTCCACCATGTGGGTTTTGGGGATTGAACTCAGGTCAAAGTCTTGGCCATGAACTTACTTAATGAACCATCTTGCAGGCTCCTAAATATCTGCATTTTATGTCAGGGTCATCCTATTCTTTAATAGTAATACTATTACAGCTTTGTTCTGTAATTTGAAATCAGGTATTTTGAAAGCTCAACATTTGCTCAAGAGTGCTGTGGCTCTCTGTGGTCTTTGGTGAGTCCATATGAATTTTAGAATGTTTTTATATCAAAATATCAGAAGTATAATGGGGGTTGTATTAAATCTGTAGGTTGCTTTTGATAACATAGCCAGTTTTACAATATTGATTCTGGCAGCCCATGAGCGTGGGGGAGGGAGTTTTTTTGTCTTCTTGTATCTTCAATTTCCTTCATTAACTTGGTTTTTCATTGCAGAGATCTTTCAAGTTCTTGGTTAGGTATTTTTTAGGCATCTTATTTTTACTTTAAGGGAGATATTATAAATAGATTTTCTCTTCCTGATTTCTTTCTTAGCAAATTTATTTTTTAATTATAGAAAATTTGCCGGTCTCTATATCTTGACTTTGTATTCTGCTACTTTGCTGGGAGTTATTTATCCGGGCAGAGTCATTCGGGTCTTTGAAGTACAGGATCATGTCATTTACAAATAGGGAAAATATTTTGGCTTTTTCCTTTCTTATTTGTATCCCTTTTATTTCTTTCTTGTCTTACTACCGTAGCTAAAACTTTGATCAATATGTTGAATAGGAATAGCAAGAATGGGCACCCTGTCTTGTTCCTGATTTTAGAAGCAATACTTCTAAGTTTTGGCCCACTTAGCCCAATGTTGGCTGTGCGTGTGTTGCGCGTTATTACGCTGCAGTTTGTTCCTTCTCTTCCTAGTTTCTTCAGGTCTTGTATTAGGAAGAGTCGCAGACCTTCGTCAAAGGCCTTTTCTCCGTCTTTTGAGATGATTTGTGATTTCTGTCCTTAATTAGCAATAGATTATAATGATTTTACTTACTAATTCTCAAAGCAAATGTAAAAGTATTTTTAACATAAATCTGCCTAAAATTATTTAAGAAAACCCCATAAGAGTCATATAGGGTTCACAACCCATAGGAAGAATAATATCAACCAACCAGACACCCAAAGCCCCCAGGGACTAAACCACCATCTAAAGAGTACACATGGAGGGACCCATAGCTCCAGCCGCATATGTAGCAGAGGATGGCCTTGTCGGACATCAATGGGAGTAGAGGCCCTTGGTCCTGTGAAGGCTTATTTCCCTAGTGTAGGGGAATGCCAGGATGCTGAGGTGGGAGAGGGTGTGTGGGTGGGAATGGGATCATCTTAATACAAGCAGGGGTGGGGAGGGAGCATGGGAGAGGGAAGAAAGAGGATAACATTTGAAATGTAAATACATAAAATATTCAATAAAATAAATTAAAAAATAATCATATTTAAACAGAAGAAATCAAGAACCCAGGAAAAGGCACATGAAACAGACATAAATACAGAGACCTACTTATTTCCACACTCATTAATCACATAAAAAGACCAAACTGGAAGCCATTTCCAGGAATCAGATTGGCCTGGTCTAGCTGCCTTGAGAGGTATGTATCATGGGTTTTTCAGGCTAGAGCCTCTGGCTCCTGGGGCACTGTGAGCCTTTCAGTTCCTAAGGAATCAGGGCCCTCTTCCAGACAATGAAGCTTTCAGTCCACTTCTGTATCTGTGTTCCTTAGAAGTCAGTGAAACATACAGAGGCTTGACAGTACAATTAGTCTCAGACATTAATCTTGTGTACTCTGTATAGTTTGCAAATGTCATTGTATACTAGAAATTACAATTGTTTTGATACTGGGAACCACAATTATACTTTGTTTCTGATAAAAGTATAAAATGTGATTGTTTGCAATAAACTTGTCTCAGCCTCAGTTTTGCTAAGATCCCTCAAAAAAAAAAAAGGAATCATATTTAAGCTGTAATATGTAAATACACACCAATATGACTGAGTATTCATATCCCTACAACTGATCTCTTTTTGATACTTGTTCACTATAGAGTGGCCTAGAAGATCTTATCTAGCCCAGGGTAGCCTCAAAGTTACCCTCTTCCTCCCTTAGTATTCTGATAACTGAGATTATGTGTGATCTCATGCCCACATTTCCCCATAATTCTTTGGTTGAGGCCATAATCCCTGATTGATGGCATTTATGGATTGAGACCTTTAGTAGACACATTAGGGTATGAGGTCATATGGGTGTAGTTCTCAGGATAGTATCTTTGTAAGGAGAGTCATGAGAGTTCTTTCTCTGTGTTCTCATAGAGAGAAAAGACCATGTGAGTGTACAGTGGACTGCTAACTGCTTACATGCCAAGCAAATGGCCTTAGAATGAAGTTACTTGGAACCTTGAATCCATGGGCTCTCAGTCTTGAGAGCCATCAGACACACATTTCTGCTATTTAAGCCACCTAGACTATACTGGTTTTCTTTCTTTCTTTCTTTTTTTTTTCCAGAGCTGGGGACCAAACCCAGGGCCTTGCGCATGCTAGGCAAGCACTCTGCCACTGAGCTAAATCCCCAACCTGACTATACTGGTTTTCAAAAAACAGCATCCTGAGCAGACCTCTTTTAGTTTCTGTCTTATATATTATATACACTAGCACTCAGATATACCACATCATGGCAAACTAAATAGTAATCAGAGATTCTCCTAGTATTCTTGGGGAATAGACCAGCACTGCACTGGACGTGACTATGCCATGCCAAACCATGAGTATTTAAAGAAATCTGGGCAAAGGAAAGATTAAAGGTAAAGGTGATGAAGAGTACAAAAGACATTTTGAAGTTGTCTTTCTTGGCCACAGGATAAATAATAGTGGTGCCAGCCAAACGTTGAAGACGACAGCTCTTGGGCCAGAGTCCTTGAACCAGAGTATGATTAATTCATAAGTGTTCTTAGCTCTTTAATGAAACAGTGATGTATCTCTTTAGAGGTGGTGTTGAAATTTTAAACCCTTTTTATTATCACCTTTCCTTAAGGTATTCCCATCTGTCAGCAGCACTTAATTTGGAATAACATGGAGCTTGAAGATGATTATTGCTTGAATGATTACAAGTGAGTGTAACCGCACATTAGCAGCTTTCTAGGTACTCAGTATTAGGACTGCACATGACTGTTTTCTTCTAGGGACTCAGTATCACAACTCCACATGGCTGGTTTCTTCATGCCTCTGCAGAACAGCTCCCCGACCCCAGGTTTCGTTATGAATTCTGACTTCCAGATGTATTGGCTCAGTACCATCCTTGTTCCTGATCTGGTGCTTGGGTATCTGTAATTCACCTTTCAGGTTCATGCCGCACTGTTGGTCCCTGCCTTCTCACATGACTGTGTTAACTTCCCATCCTCTTGGCTTTTCTCTTTGAATATTGACTCACTCTCACCTGGCTCAGTTTCTTTTCTTTCCATTTCACAAGTCAGGGGCACAGGAGAGTGGCTGACCACTGAGCCTTTATTCATTAGGACCTATTTTCTGTTTACGAAGTGACACTGTGTGTACCAGTGGTTCCAAATGTGCTTTCTGACTTTTGACCTTTCTCTTTCCTGCCTTGTAATTTATTACTCAAGACAAAGGAATCGGAGGCTGAGCAGTGGCATTGAACTGGAAGACTAGGACTTGGGAGAGCTGCTAGAGATTTGTGTTATTTTTATTTTGCTGAATGCACTTTCTCTTTCTTAGTTCTTTGGGTTTTGACTTAAACTCTTTTTTTCTTGGTCCTCCTTTTTGTAATTTTTGAGACAGGGTTTCTCTGTGTAGCCCTGGCTACCCTGGAACTTGCTCTGAAGACCAGGCTGGCCTCAAACTCAGAGATCTGCCTGCCCTCTGTCTCTGGAGCATGATGTACCACCATGTCCCAGAGGGGACTCCTTTTTACAAAGCTTATGAGAAATTTTCTGTAATCCATGTGGGTAAATATATTCCTCCATTTACTCATATTGCTGTAGCTTTTTTCATATTTTCGGGAATATATCACAGCACTAATAAACCAGCAAGTAATTAGTGGTTCATTTGACACTGAATGTTATTTGATGATTGTAGTTTATTTTTGTGCCATTTATTCACAGCATTTCCGAAGGTTGTACCTTGAAGCTGGTATTGGCTATGCGTGGTGGACCAATAAGTACTAGAAAAGGTAGGCGTGTGTTTAAGCAGTCTACCAATCATTCTTATGTGACTTAGTAGAACTATTCTTTAAGGGTTAATGACTAAGCATTCAAACCTAAGAGCTTATGGGGCCATTCCTATGAAGCAACCACAAGGTTTTAATCCAGGAAGAGCTGGGGGCATGCTCACTGACCCCAAGTCAGCTTCGTCACCCCCATCTACCACACAGAGAGAGCCATGCTCGAAGCAGTCCTACTTTCTAACCCTCTTTTTTAGAAGGTTTTCAGATTTTTTGATCCTCCACAAACTAGAAAACTGGAAGTTAAGTATAGATTCCATTGCTGGCTTATTCCCACTTGTCAAATTATATCTCCATACTTCATAATTTTGGTTAAGATTGAATTATTAAAATGTTAATCAGATTTATTCAAAATAACAACTAAAACAACACAAGAAAAAAACTTGCCTTTCTAAAATTATATACTAAACTATATTGCTTTTAGATGACAAACTCTCAATGAGTGTTCAGTTATGAAGAGTTATGCACACACATACAACCTTAGCACCCACCTCCTGGTGTAAGGCACCCTGTGCTGGTTTAGGAATGGCTTTTATTGGTGTGGTAATAATTACTTCTTAGTGATGTAATATGGAAATTGGGATTGAATTTTGAAAATAGTTCTGGATACTGTAGTATTTAGGATTGAAAGTTACAAATAAGCTGGGGCCACACAGGTGCCTCAGAGAAGTCAGGAAGCTCTCTGGATAATATACACATTCTTCTGACTATGAAAGAACAAATCAAAATGTTATGTATCAGAAGTAGTGATATTAAATTTAGACCATGGCCTCTTGGATACTTTGACCTTATTGCTTTCAGAGTTTATTATTTTTCCGTTAGAGTTTCTTTTTATTTTACTTTTCTTTCTGGTGCTGGCAGGTGAACCTTGAGCCTGGGCACCCCAGGGGAGTCCTCTGCTGCTCTGCGGCTGCCACTTAGGGCACTGCTGTGCTCCAGCTTTGTTAATGAGTAATGGAAGTTAGGCAAGGTTGAAAATTGCACAACTGGCTATCTGGGGCCTACCAGTTGTGCAGAGTGTCGGGTGGCTCCGGTAGGTCTATGTGAGTCTCCTACACCCTGACTAACACTGAGTCATGACAGGGGCTTTCAGGAAACACACTGAACCTTTGACGCAGTGCAGTTTTAGCAAACCAGTGGCCTTTCCTAGGCTTGCTTCTGTGCTCTTTAACTACCTCAAGGAACAGCTATAGAAAGAGCCTATTCTTAAAGTGAAAAGGTTTCACTTGTTGTTGTTGCTTTATTTCATTGTTTTCCTTTGCTGATACAGACTGAACCCAGGGCCTTGGCAATGAATCCTGTCTTTAGCTCTCTCTTGCCTCCAATGGCTTGAATGTGTCTCTTAATTGTGTGTGTGTGTGTGTGTGTGTGTGTGTGTGTGTGTGTGTGTGTGTGTGTATGTCCACACTCCCTCTCCCCTCTCTCTCATTATTATTTTATAATCTTAAGTAAGTGGGATTTATAATACCTTTAAGTGACTGATTTTGTGCTGATTTAAGTGCTGATTGTTGGAACCCGTATTTAAAAGCACAGATGGTTGAGGCTGAAAGCGTTTAGCTAAAATAACAATAAATCTATCTACTGTTCTGGCACAGGAATATAAATGACCTCATGTTTTTAGTTAAGCCTGTCTTAGGCATTCAACACAATGATGCATTTTTCTTTCATATTAATTCAAAACAAGCCATGAATTTGAGAAGGTTTAGGAGAGATATAGTAAGAACTGGAGGAAAGCGGGGAGAAGGGAAAAATAATGAAAATGCAGAACTCATTAAACTATTTAAAAATTAATAAGGGATGCTATGTAAAATATAAAAATGTCAGAGTCTGTTTGGAGCGTGTTGTATTTTCACAATCACAATGTAGTTGTATACATTCAGCATGTATAACCTGTTGCTGTAGCAAGATGCAAAAATGTGATATGAATTGAAAGTCTGTTATCAATCTTTGCATTTGTAGTTCCTGTGGAAGACCCACTCAGGGAGCTTGCTGAGTACATGGATTCCAGTCGAGATGAGGTCTGGGAAAAGACCTCTTGCAACAAACAAGTTACATTTTTGGTATACCGGGAAGGAGATCAACTAAATTTCTTTCGTGTAGTAGATAGGGGAGATGGCACTTTAACACCATTATCAGAATCTTTAAGGTAAATAGGCTTCATTTGCATGTTTCACTCAGAAAAGGAGCCGATGTGGCAGACGTCAGCCTTGGGTTGTGGAAGTAGCCGCAGTGCATTAGGAAGACTGAGCACGTTTCCCGTACCCTCACCCCTCCCTGATACGTAATTATGAGTTTATCCTTCATATTACTGATATGTAAAAAGTATTTACAAATTTGAATTTTCTTTACACAGTAGGGTTTTTTTTGTGACAATATCTATTAGATTATAGTTTTGAGATAATAGTATATTATTATATAACCATGACATAGCAGAAAGGATTAATCCTCAGGTCATTTTCTACTCTGCTACTTAAAAATGGGTAAATCTCTTTACTTCCTTTTTATTTTGTTACTATTAAGTGGAGATAAATTGTATATTACTTCTAAAACTGGAAGGAAAACACTACTGATTGCTTAGGTAGCAGTGGGAAATGAAGGAGTTGGGACAAGAGAATCTCTTAAGTTTCTGTACATCTCAACTCACTGTGAGCGCTCTTCTCAGTTTTATTTTTAATTACATTATTTGCGTGTGCATGTATTGGCATGATGGTACTATGTTGCATGAGGAAGTCAGAGGACATCTTGGAAGTCAGCTCTTGATTTCCGTCACATGGCTCCTGAGGATTGAACTTTGTAAGAAGGCTTTGGCAGCAAGTGCCTTGACTGGTCAAACCATCTGTCCAGCTCTCCTCACTTTTAAGTCATTAGACACATACCGAGCATTTGTAGCCAGTGACTAGCTAATCTGGAAGCATTTATGCACTAGCTGTGGTCCTGGTGCTGTACTGTTCTGATTGTTGCAGAAGGGCATGACCTCTGGGGTAGATGAGTTGGCCTTCATTTCCTATGAAACAGAATTTGGGATGGCCTGGGTGACTTTAAATGAAGAGGAACATTTTGCCAAGCAGACAAAGGAAGGAAAGTTAGTACAGGCAACTAAAGTTAGGCTCACAAAAAGATAAAAATCTATTGCTAAAATTTTTCAAAAGAAACCCAGCTTGTGATCTAGAGAACCGTCTTGGGTCAGATGTCAGAGACCAGAATAGCTAGTGCTTTGCTAATGGCCCACATCTTATGCTGAAGGTGACAGATGGCAGTTTGTGTTCTATACTTTTGATATGGGTCTAGTCTGCTTTCACATTCACACTCAGTGTGATGTAATTCATCTCCTTTCACTGTAATTATTGAGGGCTCTGGGTTTTCCTGGCTGCTGGTGGTGAGAGGCTTCTCTCAGCTCCTTTTCGATTATCTCAGAAGAAACTCATTTGAGGCCTAAATTACATTTTCAGAGTCACTATTTTTCCACATTAAGTTGGCTAGACCAGTAGGATCCAGTCATACCCACACTCAAGGATAGAATGTACTGGTTATAGACACCAGGAGAGAGATTTAAGTTTCCCCTAAGATTCTGTTCAGTGTGTGTGGAAAAGAGAGGCTGGACTCTTGGGGCTAAGAACCAGTGGTTGCTTGCTTGCTTTTTCTTTCTTTTTCTATTTTTTGTTTTGTTTCTCTGTGAGATCTTGGCTGTCCTGAAACTCACTCTTTAGACTAGGCTGGCCTTGAACTCAGAGATCAGACTGTCTCTGCCTCCCAAGTGATGGGGCTGTTTTCATAATAGGTTGGGATCTGGTTAGCACTAGAAGTGTGACATCTGCCTTGGACTAGATGTAGAGAGGTGTTAGCAATGAAGATTAATAAAGACTACTTACTGCCCTGGATCATCAGCAGAATTCTTAATAGTTTCTCCACATGTGAGCCCATTGACAATATGTCATCCTCAGATTCCCATGACTTCTCATACGTTGTGGTTTTATACACCTTCTCCCATTTGCTTGTAATGTCATTTCCACATCTCACTTTCGTTTTCCTCCAGCTAATTTCTTGTCACCTTTGAGGCTGAGGATGGCTTTGACCTCAGCATATCCCAGAATCTGACCCTACATTCCTGGTCCTCCTCTACCTCCCAAGTGTTTAGACTACAGGTGTGTGCCACCAGGCCTGGCTCCCCTGGCTAATTTCTGATTTTGTTATTTATAGTGTGTGTGTGTGTGTGTGTGTGTGTGTGTGTGTGTGTGTGTACATGCATGCATTTTTCCCACACACACATGCGCATGGATATATATGTGGAGGTCAGAGGGAATCTTGTAGATGGTTCTAACTTTGTCACATAGGTCACAGGGGTGGAACTCAGGTTGTTAGTTCTGCACAGAAAGTATTGTTATCCACTGAGCCATCTTGCTGGCCTGTAATCTCAGTTTGTGTTTACCATTAGACCAAATATTGTTATGAAGTTAACAGGACACCAAAAATAATGAGAAAGACCATGAGTATTATGGTTTGAATTTAAGAAGTTTCCAAAGCTTCTGTTTAGGGGTTTGGTTGTCAGTTGATTGGTTTTTGGGAAATGATTGACTCTCAAGCTCTCAGACTTAATAAAATTTCCCTTGATGATTATAACATGATAGCATATTGGGAGGTGGGTCCTACTTAAGAAAATGAGGTGTGAATGGTATGCCTTGGAAAGATCTAACACTGGCTGTGCCATCTCTCTCTTAAAAATATTAATTATTTGAGAGAGAGAGAGAGAGAGAGAGAGAGAGAGAGAGAGAGAGAGAGAGAGAGATTAGATGACTTGTAGGAGTTGGTTCTCTCTGGAGTCTTGTGAGTCCTGGGGACTGAGCTTAGGTTCTCAGGGTGGTGGAAAGAGCCTTTCCCTCTGAAAGCTTTCTTCTTTCTCTCTCTGCTTCCTGGCTGCCTTGAGGTGAGTAACTCTGCCCTGCCACGTGCTTCCCACTATAATGCTTTTTGTCTTACTATGGTCCAGGGACCACAGAGCCAAGTGGCCATGGATTAAAATCAGGAGCAATTAAATCTCCCCTCTTTAACTCTCTCCAGTCATTTGTCACAGTAATGGAGAACTGATTGACACAGGGATAAAAGCTGTCCAAGTGATGCCCAATAAACCCACGGGATAAGTAAAGCTGACTACCGATTCTGCTGTTGTAGTAATACATGATGGGTCCATGCATTTATCGGATGTATATTATTGTGAGGGTCAAAATCACAGCTAGAGGCCCCCAGCACTCACCTGCTTCTTCATAAATTGGAATTAAAACAACTAGGGTGTAGCTTCTTAAGAAGGTATGGCTGAGGGCTGGAGAGATGGCTCAGTGGTTAAGAGCACTGATTGCTCTTCCAGAGGTCCTGAGTTCAAATCCCAGCAACCACATGGTGGCTCACAACCATCTGTAGTGGGATCTGATGCCCTCCTCTGATGTGTCTGAAAACAGCTGCAGTGTACTCATATACTTAAAATAAATGAATAAATCTTAAAAAAAAGATTCCAACACAGGAAATTAAAAAAAAAAAAAACAACAAGAAACAAAAAGAAGGTGTGGCTGAGAACACGAGGAGTTGGAGTGGACAGATAGACATGAAGCAGCCATGACTCTGAAGACTGGAGCAAAGGGTGAGAGAGCCTCCGTGCAGTGCTACTGTGGCAGCACAGCAGATGGAAGGGGCACCAGCAGGTGCCTAGGCAGAGACCTAGGGAGTGCAGCTGGCGTGGAATCAGCACGCACAGAAGGGTAGCCTCAGCCCCACTGTTTGGAAATCTGCGGAACAAGCTGTTGGTAGAGAACCTTTCTGCATTTCCCACGCACATTGGCAATGCTGTTATGAGGAAGGTGGTGTTCTTGAGAAGGGAGAACGGTGTGTTGCAGCTTGCAGCTTCGGGAAACAAAAGCCCCTTTGTTTTACTGTCCCCTTCTGCATTGGAAAACTCAGGCCAAGAGGAATGTGCTCTCAGTGAATAGCTTTAAAAGCTAGTTTGCCCATAGAGGAGACTGTCGTACTACAGTTCTGTGCCAATGGTGCTTGCTTGGTAGGTAAGAGGAAATGAACGCAGAACTCACTTTCCCCACTAATACCGTTGCTAGCTTAGGAACTTGAAGAACCAAGCAGATGAATCTCATTGCTGGCCCGCCGTACCCAGCTCCTCAGTGCAGATAGTCACTGTCACCTCTGCACAGGCTTCAGAAGGCCCCTGCAGTGCTTAGCCTTGGCTCTCTCAGAACTAAACAAGACTAAGAGCTGATTGGAAGCATTTCAGTAGCAACAATACTTTCCTTTCTTATTGAGACTATTTTTCACAGCAAGGACTACATAAAGAAACCATGTTTTGAAAAACTAAAACAAAAACAACAAAAACAAAAATAAAGAGCAAACCAGAAAAAAGGCTTATTTTTCTAATTATTTGGTGCATGTATTTTGCTTCACATTTTTTGTCTTTTAATACTTTGTTTTTATTTATGGTACTGACTTTGTTTCTACCTTTCTCTTGTTTCCTTTTACTCTTTTTCTGTTGTCTGGGTTAGAGTCCAGGGCTCTCATACGCTAGGTAGGTGCTCTAACAATAGCTAGTAATATCCCCAGTTCTCTTTTTAACTTTTCTTTTTGTGACCTTTTTCTTTCACTCTTAGGCAGTTTTACCATTTAAAATTTTTAAACAATTTATTTCATTTTTATTTGTTTGTGCACATACGCATACATGGTGAGCAGAAGACAACTTGAGCGAAGGTTTTCAGACTTGGCAGCATTTGCCATTCATACCAGCCCTCTCTACGGTCCTGCCTTTACTTTGTCTTATTTGTCCTGTCATTCCAGTTGGTGGTAACATTTTTTATATTGTAGTTTTCCTTCTCTTTTCAGTATTTCTCTGTCTGTTTTGCTTCCATTAGTCTGTTCCTCTTCCAGATAGGGTTAGGAACTGACCCTAATATTTGGAGCACTTTGTGTAGATGTTCTACTGTGAGTCATTCTCCATCTTACTTAAGAGAAATTATATCTTATTCACTGTGATTCATCTCTGCTGGGACCTCAGAGAATATCTCTACCTTAAAAATAGGGCTTGGGGCTGGAGAGATGGCTCAGTGGTTAAGAGCACTGACTGTTCTTCCAGAGGTCCAGAGTTCGAATCCCAGAAACCACATGGTGGCTCACAACCATCTGTAATGAGATCCAATGCCCTGTTCTGGTGTGTCTGAAGACAGCTACAGTGTACTTATATATAAAAATAAATAAATCTTAAAAAATAGAAGACATTAGAGCTGTCAGGATGGTTTCACAGGTAAAGGTATTTGCCACCTGAGGGTGCAGGCCTGACAACCTGAGTCAGCTCCCGAGAGCCCACATAATGATAGAAGACTAGAGAGGTTTTACAGTTGTCCTCTAACCTCAACATGTGTACCATGGCATTTGCTCCACACACACACACACACACACACACACACACACACACACACACACACACACACACACTAAAATGCTGTAAATTAGAAAAAAGATGTCCTAAAAGCCCCATAGCTAGCACCTGAGCCTCAAGTAAGCACAGTTAGGGGCGCCCAGTGATCTGCCCCTGGATATTCACTCTTATAGCACCAGCAGAGAAGAGTAACGGCCTCATCGCTTATGTCCAAGTCACACCATTCCAGTATTTCTTCCGTCTGCACACTACTGAGAAGACTTAGTACATAGTTCATGGGTTCTAATACAACAGTCCAACATGCCAGAGGGATGTCTCTTGTTGTAAGACCTACAACAAAAAGAGAGACTCAGTTTTCAAAATATTGTCTAATGAGTTCAGTTCTATCTGATGTAATGTGTATGCTTCTAAGTCCATGTTCAGTGAACACTGAGTATTTTAAGTTACAAAATAACACTGGGCATGTTGATACTCACCTACAGTGGGGAACAGGAGGAAGGATTTCTCCGTATTCGAGGTCAACCTGGTCTTGGTAGGAAGTTCTAGGCTACCACCAGGGCTACACAGTGAGACCTTGTTTAAACAAATAGTACCAAGTTGCAATGTGCAGCATCCACACATGATGACCGTGACTGCGTCACTGTATTGGAGCTTGCTAGGCTTTGATGTGCAGTGCTAAGTGCTGGCCGTCACAGCTGTTAGTCTGAGCACTGGGCAGACGGATGATTGTGATGCACAGACTAGCTGTTCTGTCTCTACTGCAGGAAGCCTGGACTCTGTACAAATTTATGTGCTAAAAGATACAATTAGTTTGATCTTTTTCCAGCTATTTTAAAGTGTGAGAAACACTTAGTTAATAGGCCATACAAAAGATTGTAGGCCAACTTTGACCCATCGCTATATTTTGCTGAATTATTGGATTCATTCACATACAAAATGTTAATTTTTTATTTTAAATCATTTTAGTGAATCATGCTTCCTTGTTTTAAAAGAGAGAAATCTGAGCAGACACTGTAAGGGTTAAATGATAACTTGCCTTTTAAAAAACCCAGTAGAGGAAGTTAAGTGTAATGGCTCAGGTGGGAAATCCCAGCACTTGGATGCTGAGAACAGGCTGGCCAGAGAGTTCCAGGTCAACCTGAAATAAAGAGTCACATCTTACCTTTACAAAGCTAAACTCAAATTAGAACTTGGTTTTGGGATGAAAAATATTCATGTTGAAATAAATGTCACATTTGTCTATCTGTTGTTATTTAATCATATTATTAAGGGTATAGAGAATGCTTATGTATTAAAATTAAAAAGACTACTAGGGTATTTAAATATAGGAGTTGGAGAGATATCGTCATGGTTAGGAGTACTTACTATTCTTCCAAAAGACCATGTAGTTGCCAGCATTCACATCAGGTGGCTCACAAGCACCTGTGACTCTGATCCAGGAGATTCAGTGCCCTTCTCTAGCCTCCATACATACCTCTCCAGAATACGTGAATGAAAAGAAAATCTAAATCTTTAAAAATGAATATTAAATATATAGATTTTGGGGGCTTATAAATTACTGTAAATTATATATTATCTTAGTCTAGTTTTATATTTCCCATTGAGCATAAACAATTGGCTTCTAGCTGATCTTAGGAATCTATGATTGTTGAGTGAATAATAGACATGATAATCCCAGCATTAATTACTGTGTAGCCTGGGTGTTGGCCTAGAATTCCCTATCCAGACCAGGCTGACCTTGAACATGGAGAAATCTCTCTTCTGCTTCCCATCTGTAATCCTAGCATTGGGGAGAGGCAGAAGGATGGCTAAAGGCTCAAGGCCAAAATGGTCTACATAAGGAACTACAGACCAGACCAGTCAAGGCAGCATAGGGAGGAAGACTGGTCCAATCCTTTTCTCTCCAAAAAAAGATAATTTGAAAAATGAGGTGAATTTAAAAATAGTTTTATTCTCTAAAATGTATCCCGTAAAATATTTCTCCTAGTATATACATTCCACAGGAGAGTGTGCTTTTTTGTGACCATAAATTGTATTAGAAACAGCTTAGAATATTTCTTAAGGGGTAATGTTAAAAAAACCCATAGTGAAGAGAGAAATATTCAGAGTTAAAATATTCATGGTAATCAAGACTAGAGCATGCAGAATCATTCCTTCTGACTTCACAAGGTAAACTGACAGAAATCTTCATGTTCCTTTATTTTCAGGCTTGTTGACATAGAGACAAAAGTTATAACATATATTAATTTTGTCACACACTTCCATGCATGATGCTGTAACAGGGAAAACTTAGCTTTGGAATTAGATGAGTTGGCTCTTTGGATCTGAGCCCCAATACTACTGTCTTTCTGGTCTTGAGACAAATGACTTAACCTCTTATTTTTAAAACTAGTTTATTTTTTTAATTAGAGAAGGGTCACTTTGTAGGCCTGGCTGTTTTAGTACTCTTTTGTAGACCAGGCTGGCCTTGAACTCACACAAATCCTTCTTCCTCAGCTTCTTAGCCCACTGCTGCCAATCTGGAAGTCCCTGGGAACTGAACCTAAGTTGGAATCAGAACTAGAAAGGTAGTGAGAGTCAGTTCATCTGCCTCTCCTGCGAGCCAGCCTGCCCATCACTGGGCCCTGGTGACACAGACCCACGTCCTACTTAAACACGTTCAGAGTCAGTGTCTGCGTGCGTCATCCTTTCCCTCGCTCTCCTCCACTCCCTGCTCCCCTCCCCACTCCATTCACATCATCAGCCACTCTGATACACCCTGCAGATCTGAGGCTGCTTGGAGTCTGAGCTGGGGTTTGAATCAAAACTTCATTTCAAGTAGGGCCTTCAGAGCCAGCTTATCTTCCCCAACCCCCACATTGCCAGCCACCCCACCCACTGCATAGATCTGAGACAGTTTGAAATCCAATTGTGGAATCTGGACTGGAAATTTAAGGAAGGAACTGTTAGAATCTCAATTCCTAGCCTCCAACCTACTTTCTGGATCCAAAGCCAGTACAGTTAGGGAATCCAACCCAGTCCTCTCCCTACCCACTGCTCCTATTGGACCATGTGGAATCTCATCTGGAATCCCAGAGGGGGCCTAAGACTGAAAACAGTATCTTAGTTAGGGTTTCTGTTGCTGTGATCAAACATCATAACTAAAAGCACTTGAGGAGGAAAGGGCTTATCTTACTCTCAGGTCACTCCATCCCTGAAGGAAGTTAGTACAGGAACTCAAGGCACAAACTCAAAGGCAGGAACTGAAGCAGAGGCCATGGAGAACACTGCTTACTGGCTTGTTCCTTATGGCTGTTTCAATGTGCTTTCTTCTAGTACCAAAGACGAACCACAGCCTACTGTAAACTAGGCCCTCCCACATAAATTGTTAATCAAGAAAATGCCTCAAAGGCATGCCCACAGGCCAGTTTGAAGGAGGCATTTCCTCAGTTGAGGTTCCCTCTTTACAGGTAACTCTACCCTGTCCCAAGTTGACAAAAATACCAAACATGACCCCAAACCATCATTCAGCTGGCCCACAACCTGAGCAATTGGGGTAATAACAAGGGTGAGACCACACAAACACCTCAAACACTGCCTAATACTGGTCAGAAAGACAGAGGACACTGTGTACTCTTTTAATACAGATCCACTAAGAGGATATTATAATTATAAACATTTATGTACCAAACACAGGAGCATCTAATTTAATAAAAGAAACACCCTTAGATATAAAATTACAGATTTACCCCAATACGGTGACAGTGGTGGTGGCACACACCTTTGATCCTAGCACTCAAGAGGCAGAGGCAGACAAGACTTAAACAGAGAGACCCTGTCTTAAAAACAAACAAAAAAACAAAGAATACCGATTTTTTTTTTGCCAAATTAACAGAAGAGATCTAAATTCATAAAATCATAGATGAAAATGGAGATGTTGCAATATTCAGTTAGGAAATTCAGAGAACTATAAGGCCATGGTTTAACTGGATCCACCAAACTGGATAACTTAAAAGAAATGGATGGATTTCTAGGTATATACAACCTGCCAGAATTTAGTCAAGATGAAGCAAATAATTTAAACAACTGTAATATGAGATAGCGCTTTAGTTTAAAATCTCCCGGCAAAAACTATGCAGGGACAGGTAGATTTCAGTAGTTTTCTATAAGACCTTTTCATAGAAGAATTAACACCAATACTTCTCAAATTATTCTGCAAAATAGAAATTGAAGGAATACTTCCAAATTCTTTTTATGAAGTCATTAGTACCCTGATACAAAGGTCAAATACTTAACAGATAAAAAGAGGTTACAGACCAGTATCTTTTATATAGATACAAAGAGAATTGAAGAATACATCAAAAAGATTATCCACCATGATCAAGTTAGTGTCATCCTAGATATGCAGGGTTGGTTCAAGATATGTAAATCAAAAAACAGTTTTACAACAGTCCTACAGCCAACATCATTCTAAATAAAGTGCTTCCACTAAAATCACTGTTGACTGTTGTTTGAAGTTAACTAGAATAAGACAACTGAAGGAGATGATACAGATAGGAAAGGAAGAAGTCAGTATACTTGTTTACAGAAGACATATTTCATAAATAAGAGACTCCAAAGTCTCAGCAGAAAGTGTGTACAGATGATATAACACATTTGGCAATATAGCAGGGTACACAACACACAAAGATCAATAGCTGTTCTATGGACAAGTGACAAAGATGCTTAGAATGGAACCAGCTTCCACAATAGCATGCACACACATCATGTAATAGCTAAGGAAATGAAAGACTCGTTTAATAAAAACTAAGATATTGAAGAATGAAAACACCGGAAAGACAGAAACATTTGTCATGCTTATTGATTGGTAGTATTCATAGTGTGGAAATGGCCGCCTTATGGAAAGCAATAGAGATTCATTGCAATGCCCTTCAAAATTCCAACACAGTTCTTCGCAGAAATTGAAAAAAATAAATTTCACATACTATTAAATAGACAAAATCCCCATGATAGCTAAGACAATCCTGAACAATAAAAGAACTGATGGAAGTACTACCATTCCTGATTTAAGTTATGCTACAGAGCTATAGTAATAAAACCAGAATGGTATTGGAGAAGGAGGGAGAGAGGGAGGGGGGAAGGGAGGGAGGGAGGGAGGGATAGAGAGTTGTTTCCCCGCACCTGTACTTACAACCATCTGCTCCAGGTGATCCACCATTTTCTTTAGGTCTCCAAGGGCACTGCATGCATGTGGCACACAGACATTCATTCAGTTAGAACACCTGTAGGTTTTTTTTTTTATTAAAAAAGAGGTATTGATCAATAGAATAGAATTTAAGAACTCCAGACATCCAAGAAGCCAAAAGAACACATTGGTGAAAAGAGCATCTTCAACTGGTCTAACTGCATAGCTGTGTGTCAGACAATGAAAGTACAGCTTTCTCTCCCAGCCTGTGCAAAACTGGGTTTCAAATATAAGACCTAATATCCTGAACCTGATAGAAGAAAAAGGGAACAAGGTTGAACAAAAGGCACAGGAAAGGGACCAGACATTACTAGCACAGGCATTAAGACGAAGAGTGAACAAATGGAACCTCATAAACCAAAACTTCTGAACAGCAGAGGACAGACACCATATTTGAAGAGGCAGCCCACAGGAGGGGAAAGTTCTTTATCAATTACACCTCTGAAAGTTGTAGGATAAAAAGCAATAGCCCTACAAAAACTGCAGTTCAATGGGATATGGATCTGAAGAGAGTTCTCAAGAGATGAAGAACAGATGGTTGGAAAACATTTTGAAAAGTGTTCAACATCCTTAGCCATCAGGGAAACACAGACCTACATTGAGATTTCATCTAATCCAGTTGGAATGGTCAAGATTGACAAAACAAACAACAGCAGAAGCAGGAAAAAGGGAACACACATTCACATCTTGTAGGCGCGCAAATCAGAATGGCCGTTAAATAATAAGTTAGTGTGCGGTTAATCAAAAGCCAAACACAGCGTCACCACAGGAGCCAGCTATGCGGCTCCTGAGCTCCATCTTACTACAGAGAAACTTGCTCAGCTCTACCACTGAGTTTTGTGTAAAAGCTTGCAATTGGAAGCAGCCTAGATGTCCACCAATTGATTAATGGACAATGACAATGTGGAACACTTATAGAATGTAATATTCATGTTAACAAAAATGGTTGTATGAAATTTTCAGATGAATGGATGAAACTGGAAAACACTGTTGAGTCAGGTAACCTGCACCCAGAAGGACAAACACTGTATGGTCTCCCTCATATCTGAGTGTTAGCTTTTAAGCTTTGGATATGTGCACTTCATTTAGAAGACCCACCTCTAGCCAAGGAGTTAATCACAGCAAATGGCTTCTGGGAGAGGGAAAATCCACTTCCTTCAATAGAGTGACACATTTACTACACTCCAGGGTAGTGTAACACAAACTGAACTCCGTGGCTTTTGTTTGTCTTTTGAGAGAAGGAGAACGTGAACTTGGATGTATAGGCAGGAGAGTGATGATCTGGGAGGATCTGGGACAGTATTGAAAATCAGAATACATTGTATACAAAGAATAAATAGAAATATTATTTTTAAACATTAGTGGAGTTTTTTTGTTTTTGTTTTGTTTTGTTTTTTTAAAGACACGGTCTCACTGTGCAGCCTGGCTGGCTTCGAGCATCACTGTACATAGACTAGCCCACCTGCTTCCACCTCCTGAGTGCCAGGATTAAAGGTTGCATCACCGCATTGGGCTTTAACTCTTTACATTTCGTCCATTAGTGCTGGGGGTGGGGAATGTGCATACCACCGAACACTTATGGAGATACAAGACGATGTTCTCTTTTCACCACTGAGTGCTCGCATTGACCTCAGGTGACCAGAGTAATGGCAAGCTCCTTTCCCCTGAACCATGTTGTTGGCCCATCACTTAACTTCTTTCTTGCATTTA
Source organism: Rattus rattus (assembly GCF_011064425.1). Lineage (NCBI taxonomy): Eukaryota > Metazoa > Chordata > Mammalia > Rodentia > Muridae > Rattus > Rattus rattus. The sequence continues at coordinate 30,429,050 of NC_046159.1, read as the reverse complement.
TAAAAGGGAATATGATACCCACCTTTGTATGTTTTTGTAAAGAAACAGTCTGCGAGAAGTGCTTGATAGAGCACAGCACCCAGGGCAGACACAGCAGGGCTGTCAGTGCACTGCAGTGACTTCCCACTTTTCTCCTAGGAGGGGTGTGTGTGTGTGTGTGTGTGTGTGTGTGTGTGTGTGTGTGTGCGTGCGTGCGCGCGCGCATGCGTGTATGTACCTGTGTGTTAGTGTAGGTTTATGTGTGTGTGCCCTTGTATGCAGAGTCTACAAGTAGACCTCAGGTTTGTTCCTCAGGAGCTGTCCACCCTCTTTTTTTGAGATAGAGTCTTTCATTGGCTTAAAGCTCTATGGGCAGGATGGACCAGTGAGCCTCGGGTATGTGACTGTCCTGCCTTCTGGTGCTAAGATTGCAAACAAACCAGTTAGACATCTTTGGTTTTGGGAACTGAACTTGCGTACTTGTGTTTGCAAGGCAAGCAGTTTCTCATTGACGGGCGTCCCTTACCCCCATACTGTATTTCGAATGTGCTGGCTATGTAATTCAGTGTGTACACACGTGTCTAGCACACACAGAACTCTAAATTCAGTCCTTAGAACTACATAAAACGTGGCGTGTGGCATGCACCTGTAATCCCAGCAATCAAAAAGTGGAGGCAGGAGGATCAGAAGAGAGAGCACGGCCATCCTCAGCTAGGTACCACATTTGAGGCCAGTTTGGGCTAATAAATGTTTTGAAATTCATTTTTTTCATTTGTAATGACAAAATAAAGTTAGTGTTTCACGCCTGGTAGGATCTGTAGTTGCTACTGTGGTAGGCCTTTAGTGCTCAGCAGGTGTCCAGCACGCTTTAAGTTCTTGTCGTTTCCCTTGCAGTGGTGGCTCTGTATATAATTTGTACACAGATGAGGATGAAGAGACTGAGCCTTCTCCTTCTGGGCAACAAATCATTGAAAATTCAATAACTATGAACAAGATGAAGCTGCTGAAGGCTAAGATGGAGAACATGAATCTCAGCAAAAAGGTGAAGCCGTTGGCTGTGCGCCACGCCTTTCTCTAGCTTACACTGGCAGGGCTCACGGCTCCGAGGTCTGCTGCTCACTGGAAAACTATAAAATATTACTCTCTGCACGTTTCTGGCCTCAGCTTATTTACTAAGATGTGACAAATGAGTATTGAGATTTTTAATCTCGTAACACACCTGAGAGGGTTAATGCACATTTAACACAGTTTGTCCTTAAAATGTCATGGCTGTAGTATGGAAAGGTGCTAAAAGATAGCTTTATCTTTTAATAATTACCTTTAAAATGCGATTTCAAGATCTATGGACACTGAGAAAGGAACACCACAGCCTAGGCTGGTCCAGAACTTAGTATATAGCCCAGACCTGCCATGAACTCCCAGCAATCCTCCTGCCTTAGTCTCCTGAACGTTTGGATCATAGGTGTGTGCCCACCACGCCTAGAGGATATTTTCCAGTTTAGTTTTAGTAGACACTAAAATAGTCCCAAAGTGAATAACCCACATTCCAGCATTGGGTAAAACTTTAGTCTTCCACATTCTTGATAGTTGTTTTTGTTTGTGTCTGTCTGTCTGTCTGTCTGTCTCCTCATTTCTGCTCTTTTCCCCCACCCCACACAGCTGCACTATTTCTTGCCTTCTTTTCACCCTGCTAATGTTTTCCCATATAAAATACACAAACTTTTAAAGGAATTTTTGGAGCCTAGCCAATGGATATATACATACATGTACATACATACATACATACATACATACATACATACATACATACATTATATATATAATTTGTCATGCCTGCAGCCTTAGGTCCAATCCCTATTAAGGTAGGAGGAGAGAACTGACTCTTTTTGGAAGCTGTCCTCTGACCGCCCCATGCATGCCATGGCAAATCACCCCTGAAAATAATAATAGGAAAATTAGGCTCTGCTTGATGAATTCTTTGACATAACTCAGGTAGTCCTTTTTTTCTTTTTTCTTTTCTTCTGTTGTTTGTTTGAGGCAGGCTCTCAATGTGTTTACCTGACTGTTCTGGAACTCACTATATAGAGCAGGCTGGCCTCAAACTCATAGAGATTCTCCTGCCTCTGCCTTCCGAGTGCTGGGATTAAAGGCGTGCATGGCCACACCTCGTTCCCCTGCCTCTTTCTGTAAAAATTTCCTTCATAATCTTTCCTAAAATAAAGGCTATTTTTGTATATATTTCCACAACTAAGTTTTGTCTGCTATGAAACATTATATACATAGAAACATAGACAATACAGCCTTTTATGCAATTCTGGCCTATTTTTCTTCAATATAAAATGTAAGAATTCTTTTAGGTATATTTTAAATATTATTTAAACTACACTGTGAATCTCCTTTTTGTTTCTCTATTCTATGATAAGCATTCAGGTGACTGAGTTATGGCGTTTATTAACAGAACCGTTTGGAGCACACTTGTACATGCATTCTTGGATGGACACATGCACTTTATTTTCGCATTGTATACGTAGCAGAAAATTCAGAATCATAGGAAAGATAACCTGTCTTATGCTGTGTTGCCAGGTACACGATGAGCGTCACAGTATCCTCTGTGTGGTGTAGGAGGAAGTCATGCGTTTTAGGTTAGCCTGTTAACTAAGTTCTATGCCAGTTTAGGCTACATAGTGAGACCCTGCCTCACACAGACAAACAGAAGTTAGCGTAACGGTTTACATAGGTTTACAAGCAGGTCAGACTACACCAGCAGCAGGAGAGCTCCGCTTGAGCCCTGTCCTTGCCATCTTCATCTTAACCTGTATTGGTTTTTATTTAATTTTTCTTATAATGAATAATGCTTACTTAAAAATGTTGACTCTTTATTTGGTTGAAATTCTGTTTTTTATGCATTGCCACATAGTTTGTTCATTTTAAAATTAAGTTACTTTGCCTTTGTTTATTGGTTTGTAGACATTTAAAAAGTGTACTTCGGAGCTGAGTTTGATGGTGTACTCACGTTATCCCTGCTTGGGAGGTGAAGCCAGGAGCATCTGAGTTCAGAGTCAGCCTCAGCTTAGCAGACTTGAATGTAGTCTGGGTGACGTAAGGCCTGTCTCAGAGCAACCAGTGCACATACACTTATGTATGATCCAAGGTCTCTGTTAGATGGATGTTTGTAGGTTCTAAGACTCCATGGCTTTCTCTTTCACCTATTTTTGATGAATATTGTTAATATTAGTGTATTACAGTTTAGCAGTTTTGCTTTTATGATTAGTATTTAATAAATTTTATGACATACTTTTTAATCACAGACCTTGAAGATAATACTTTCATGATTTTCTCCAAAATTTTTTGATGATTGTTTCTTTCTAGTTTAGATCTGTAATTCATCTGATTTCTTTGAGATAGTTATGTGTAAAGATCTTATTTTTAATCACATGATGAACAATTGACCAAAAAGCTGTTATAATTTTTTTATATAATAGAACTGTGAGATATATGAAGCAAAACCTATAAGAAATAGATGTATACCTGTCTTCAAAGATTTCCACTCTGAGCATAACTGGTAGAACAGAGAATTGGAAAGGTTTCTGAGAGGCCGTGAGGACCATTATCAACTCACTCGATGCAGTTGGCATTTGCACAATGCTTCACCCAACAACAGAACGCACACTACTTTCTAAGGGAATACATTGGAATATTTATCAAAAGAAAGAGAAAAAAGGAAGAAGGAAGGAAACAAAAGACAAAGTGCAATATTTTATACAAAAATAAATTCTAATAAAATTCAGAAAGATTCAAATCAGTAAAAATGCTCTGGTTTACAAAGAATAAAACTGGAAATCAATAATAGATATCTGGAAAAGATATAATATTTCAAAATAAAACACTTCTGAGTAACTCATAGGTCAAAGAACAAATAGAAAGATAAGTCAAAATAGTTGGATCAAACAATTCTGGTAATGCAGGCTGAGTGACATTTTTAGGAATATGAAATAATTTTACAATGTTGGCAATGACCCATTCTTGGTTGTGACTTTCTTTTTTATTTCTAAATATTTTTCTTAGAAGTTTTATTCATTGGAGGGAAGTGATTTTCAATTTGCTGTCATACAGCAAAATTGAATGAATTTCACAGAAAGGATACTATCACCTACTTAGTATTTTAACTTATTTTTATTTTAAACAGTGGTAAAATATATAGTATTTACTATCCATCTTATTTAGTTATTTATTTAGTTAATAGAGTCCCACATAACCTAGGCCTGCCCCAAACTCACTATGTGGTTAAAACTGGTCTTGAACTCATAAATCTTGTCTCTCTGTCTCCTATCTGTCATCACTACAGGAATGGGTAACTGTGCAAGCTTTAACTGTCTTCAAGTGTAACCCTGTTAGTGGTGTTAACAAAGCCTCCAGAACTTTGACTTTGTTTTCAAACTATTTTGGTATTCCTTAAGACCAACTTCCTGTTACCCTCTCTTTAACTTTGGGCTGGTACCATTCCATTTCCCATTTCTATGCGCTTGTCTACTGTAGAGACTGTACATAAGGGAAATAGAGGATTTGTGGCTAGATTATTTAATTTGTATGACACCTCTGCAGTTCATGCATGGTACAGCACGTGTCAGAATCTCCATTTTAGACTGCATGTATGTACCATGTTTTGTTCATTCATTCACCTGTCACCTGTCAAGTGGACTTGTGAATGCCATGTGTACAAATATTTCTTTGGAATTTAGGCTTCTCTCTCTCTCTCTCTCTCTCTCTCTCTCTCACACACACACACACACACACACACACACACACACACACACACACACACACAATTTCTTTCTTAGATAATTCAGCACATGTACACAATACATAATAACCCTCCCTTATTTCCCTACCTTTCCTGTCCAGTCTCCTTCCTCCCCATAAATCTCTCCTGTGTCTGTCTTGTATGTAACTCCTGAGTTTAACCAGGGCTGTCTATGACCCATGAGTCTGGACTTGTCCATTGGAGTCTGGTGGGCTCAGTAGTTGGTACACAAGTGACAGCCATATTAGATATTTAAGGAGTATTAAATGTTAATGTTAATATTAATATTGTTTGGTAATTATCCCTTAGTTTTTATTCATCTAAATTACAATATGATTAGATATAGTTTACACTGCTTTGACAAAAATGTCACACAAAATTGTATTCTTTATACAATATGTCAGTAGACATTATGGCAATTGGTAATATTTTCAATTTACCAGTTTAGAATTTACTTGTTAGCTCCAAAGTGGTTAAGTAGATTTAGGTAAGTTTTGGTTGCTGAAGTCTTTTGACTTTTCATTGTGTTTAATTTTTAGTTTTATTGCATGGAAATCAGAGAATATCATTTAAATTTCTGATGTTTAGAATTTAATTATTAGAGATCTGATTTTTCCACGTGTGTCCAATATATATTCAAAAGATAGTTTATAGTTTATTCTCTTAACTTCAGAGTTAAGTTTGATAGGTATTTACCTATGAGATCCACCCTATTGACTGGTTGCTTGGAGATGAGATGATTCTTCTTTGTCAGTTTGGTTTCTTCTGGAATGAGAACCTGTGACAGGTCTGTTCATCATAAGGGAGCATTTGCCATGAGATGTGACAACCGTCTGAAGCAGTGCTGTGCTGATCATAAAGCTCCGGGAGGGATTCTTGCTGTCCTGGACTGTGCTGTTTGCTTGGTTGGTCAGTCAGTTGGTTTTATTGTTTTTTTTTTTTTCAAGACAGAGTTTCTCTTTGTAGCCCTGGCTGTCTTGCGTTCTGTAGACCAGGCTGGCCTTAAGTTCACAGAGATCCTCCCTAAATGCATGTACCACCACCACCCAGCTTCTGGACTGAATCTTTAACATTTGCTTTTCTAATGTCAGCCCCAGACCTGACACATTTCGCCTCCTGCATGCTAGCTAAGTGACAGCTAGAAAACTTACTTGGCTTTCTCTTTTCTCCATACTGTCTCCAGTGTTTAGATGAACAGCAGTTCTACTTTAAAGAAAATGTAACAAATAATTTTCCTATCTGTATCCCTATAGATGTTTTAGTGTTAATGTCATGGCTGCGAAGAGCCTTTACTAAACTTTCCCCATACCCTTTGGTTAGTTGCATATCTTAATAATTCCAAGGAAAGGGAAGGTTAGATTGTAAGTACTGAACTTTTAGAACTCTAAAGCTTAAGAAAAAAACAGGCGAACATTTAAAGAGCACGTGGAGGGTGCATTTCTACAGTTCCAAGTGATGGTTTGTTCAGATAGAAAACATTTAGGCTTCAACACTGCCCTGCAGCTGCTTTGCTTTTTATACTGCAGTTTCTTTGTAAATTACTTCATTTTAAAAATGCTACGTCTTTCCCTGCCTTAGTCAGTATTCCATCACTGTGGAGAGACACTATGACCATGGCAACTCTTATAAAAGAAAGCCTTTAATTGGGACTTGCTTAGAGTTCTCTGGGGTTTAGTTCATTATCATCATAGGGAAGGGAGCATGGTGCCACAGAGGCACACACGGTGTGGAGAAGTTGAGGGTTCTACATCTGGATTAGTAGGCAGCAGGAAGAGGGAGTAACACTGGATCTGGCTTGAGCTTTTTTTTTTTTTTTTTTTTTTTTTTAAATATAACTATTGTAATTTATTTTCTTTTTTTCTTTTTCTTTTATTGGATATTTTCCAGTTTCCCCTCTGGAAACCCCATATTCCATCCCCCCAACCCCTGCCGCAGTGAGGGTGCTCCCCCACCCACCTACCCACTCCCTCCTGTTTACCCACTCTGGCTTCCCCTACTCTGGGGCATCGAGCCTTCACAGGACCAAGGGCCTCTAATCCCATTGATGCCCGACAAGGCCCATCCTCTGCTACATATGCAGCTGGAGCCATGGGTCAGGTTGGTTGGTGGTTTAGTCCCTGGGAGCTCTGGGGTGTCTGGTTGGTTGATATTGTTCTTCCTATGGGGTTGCAAACCACCTCAGTTACCTCAGTCCTTTCTCTAATTCCTCCACTGGGGACCCCTATCTACCTCTGTATTTGTCAGGCTCTAGCAGAGCATCTCAGAAGACACCCGTATCTGGCTCCTGTCAGCAAGCACTTCTTGACATTAGCAATAGTGACTGGGTTTGGTGGCTGTATTAGGGATGGATCCCCAGGTGGGGCAGTCTCTGGATGACCTTTTCTTCAGTCCCTGATCCACTCTTTTCCCTGTGTTTCCTCCTGTGAGTGTTCTCCCATCTAGAAACATCTACATTTGAGTCTTCCTACTTTTTGAGCTTCATGTGATCAGTGAATTCTTTTTTGGTATTCCAAGATTTTGGGCTAATATCCATTTATCAGAAAGTGCATACCATGTGTGTTCTTTTGTGACTGGGTTACTTCACTCAGGGTGATATTTTCTAGTTTCATCCATTTGCCTATGAATTTCATGAAGTCATTGTTTTTACTACCTGAGTAGTGTTCCATTGTATAAATGTACCACATTTTCTGTATCCATTCCTCTGTTCAAGGACATCTGTTTTTTTCCAGCTTCTGGCTGTTATAAATAAGGCTGCTATGAACATAGTGGAGCATGTGTCCTTGTTATATATTGGAGCATCATTTGGGTATATGCCCAGGAGTGTTATAGCTGGGTCCTCAGGTAATACTCTGTCCAATATTCTGAGGAACCATCAGACTGATTTCCAGAGTGGTTGTACCAGCTTGCAATCCCACCAACAATGAAGGAGTGTTCCTCTTTCTCCACATCCTCATCAGCATCTGTTATCAGCTGAGTTTGTTTATTTTAGCCATTCTGACTGGTATGAGGTGAAATCTCAGGGTTGTTTCGATTTGCATTTCCCTGATGACTAAGGATGTTGAACATTTCTTTAGGTGCTTCTCAGCCATTCGGCATTCCTCAGCTGTGAATTCTTTGTTTAGCTTTGTACCCCATTTTTAAATAGGGTTATTTGATTCTCTGTAGTCTTTTTCTTGAGTTCTTTGTATATATTAGATATTAGCCCTCTATTAGATATAGGACTGGTAAAGATCTTTTCCCAATCTGTTGGTTGTTGTTTTTTCCCATTATATAGTCGGTTTTGGAGAGGGTACCATGAGGTTCTGAGAAGGTGTATTCTTTGTTTTAGGATGACCTGTTCTACTCTTTGCACAGTAGAGCCTCCTTAAAATTTTAACAGTCAGCAGAGACTCCAGACAAGTTCAGGCTGCTTCCTTTTGACTTCAAGTAGCCCATTCTGGTATCCCAGACATTAGACCCTTTTCAGTATTTCCACAGGTGGGAGTTTTACTTTTGTTCTGTCGGCTCTAGGATGCCTACCTGTCTTTATTTGAAGCTATTCATTCTTGATTATTACCACAGACATAAGCTTTACATGATTGACTCTTCCACATTTGAGTGTTTGCAACCTCACACTAATTAGAAGTTTGCATTCTTTGTCTCCCTGTTTGTTGCCCATTTGGGTCATGGGTGATTTCATTTGCTGGTGTTGTTGATCTTTTTGGATGTCTGTGTGTTTATTTTTAGGGTATGCTGCCATTTAGATTTTGGCAACTGTTGTTTATTTCTAAAGCCTAGAATGCAATCTCATATTTTATAAAAATATTTTTTGTAAGTACATAGCTGTAGGTTGGCAAGACAACGGCTTCAGTGTAAAAGTGGCCGCAGGAGCCAGCTTGCTTTTACAAGGGGCCTCCGTCCATCCTGTGCAGTTTCCAGTGTGTGTCTTCCAGACCACCATCCTGTGTCTGCTGACCATCTCTGTGCTTAGGAGCTAAGGCTCCTCTCTCGAGCTCTCAACCTCACCCTTTCCATGATAACTTATTTGTAAACATTGTGTTGGGGAGGGCACATCCAGTCCTTGGTTCACTGACTCTCTAGGTGCATGTATACAGTTTGTACTTGTACTGTGACTAAGACACTTGGTATGACAAAAGGAAATAAAAGCAGAATTAATGGGGGAAAGCAAACGGATCCAAGTCCAGGTGAAGCAGGCACAGGCACTCCCAATGTCATCACGAGACAGGCCTGAGTCTCTGTGAGGAAACTGATGACCCATGTGAAATCTCTTCTCAGGAGACTCAGTTAACATCTCTGCATGACGGATTCTTTTCCATTTTAGAAAAAGGATCTTGTCTTGTTCCTATCTGTACCCTCGGCCAGATATATATCTGTATATTTCAGACTCAGAAGAAAAGGAGATGTTCAGTATAAACCATCTTGGTTGAGGAAGTAGCTGAGCCTCAACTACTACTGTGATGTTAGGGTGGGATCCCTTCCTGAAGTAACTCCACAGAAACCATCGAATGGACAGAACAGCCTTCACAAGTCCCACTTTAGTCTGCGTAGCTTTTTTTCTGAGTTCCACACATCCACACAGTCAGCTTACCAGGAAGAATGCCATATCACGTAATCAACATCTTAATAAAAGCCTTGGAAAGAATTAATTGTGAGGAAAATAAAACAAAATTATTTTTCTGTAACATCTTCAGAAAATTAAGGTCAATAAATTAATAAAACATCCTTCTCAATCATAATCTTAATACTTTTAATATTTTAAAGCAGTTCATTATTGTTTTGTATTGAGAAGAAGACTCCTCTTGTGGCCTTGGCTGGCATGGAATGGATTCTCTAAACCAGGCAGGCTGGCCTCAAACTCATGACAGACATCTTGCTTCAGCCTCCCAAGTGCTAGCATTACAGGTGTGACACACACCCAGCTTTTTGAACACTGTAAATTGAGGTAACAGAATGGCAATATGGTAAGTAACATCTTCTCCACTGATTAGTGCTGATGGATAGAAATAACTATGTTGAGGAATTACATGTGCACTCTTTTCTTGTAGCCTAAGAAAGTTGTCAAGGTAAAACCTCGCCCACCTATAGCTCCTCGGCCATCCAGCAGTTCTGCAGCAGCAGCCCGGCACAGACTGTTAAGAGTCCTCCCTCATATTGGGCAGTCTTGTTTGCCTTCTGGGAATGCATATGTCCCTGAAACATCCAGGAATGCAGGCACAAGCTCTGCAGCTCAGGCCCCTGCCGATAGACCAATGCCATCTCTCAGGAATGAGCTGCTGAAGGATGATGATAACTGGGAGAGGAACATGCTGTCTCACTCCACGAGTAGCATCAGACTGCTTCCTCAGCTGACCCACCTAGACCTGGAAAATGACAAAGAGCTTCCAGATTCTGTTCTTCATCTTGGATCATCCCTGCCTCGGCGGACCAAGCACCTTTCAGGAAACTTGTCATCTAATAATGAGGAGGATGTTGTCTTATTTCCACGGTCAGAAGAATGTGTAGCTGACGAGTTGCTCCTGCCAGAAGTAGGTCCTTTTGCTCCATTTGCAGAAGGAAATGGTGCGGAGCAGAGCAGTGGTGTAGAAGGGTTAGGGAAGGTAACACCAGAGTTCCCACTCACTAAAGGTGATGGAGGACTGAGGGCAGCAGAGCAGCCTCTGAGCCATATGGCAAGAGTGCTGAGCAGTGACCCAGGAGACAATGCAGTTCTTAACCACCACCGAGAGCCAGGCTCTCACAAGAACAGACTCCTGTCACCTCTTCTCTGTGTTGCACCAGTGTCACTACATAATTCTCTGGTGAAGCCACAGAGACAGTCGAAATGTTTTGAGTCAGGCAACCCCTCAGCGTCTACTTCACAAAACACCCTGCGGGAATTGGACATTCGAACCATAGCAGATTCTCCTTTCTCTAGGACTGCTCGCTTCCGTGGTGTTAAAGTCGATTCGCCTGGGAAAAGATCTGATGTTATTTCCAAAGTGGAAGCCCGAGATATTACAGAAATGGCTAACAAAGCTTCCAAAGAGCCCGTTGGTTGTGTAAACAACAATGGCTTTTTGGCCTCACTGGCACGGAGTGCGAGCAGAGACAGTTTGCATAGCACGCGTGGGGCAGGCAGGCTTCGGTCCTCCGGAATTGGGTTGTCTACAAACTTCCAGCATTTTCAGGATGAAAACATTAGGAAAAGTTCTCCCCAGTCAGAACCTACAGATTTTTTTCTAGTAAGTATTCTCTTTTCAGTTTTTTGTTCTAGTTGTATATGGAATGACTATTTCAAAGTTAGAATTTTATTTATATACATAAAAATGCTTACAATTGAATTGTCCCATAAATTTCACTAACATACTTGTCTTGTAGGAAATCTATTTGTTGCTTGTTTTTTTTTTTTTCTTCATTTTTTTGAGACAGGTTTCTCATGTAGCTCGGGCTGGCCTGGGACTTTGAGGATGGCCTTGAATTCTGGTCCTGCTTCCAGCTCCTGAGAGCTGGGGTTACAGGCAGTACTGCGACTTCACTGTTATTCGTATTTTTCAGTTTTACAGTGTTTCATTAAGAGTTTTTCCAGTATCCAGACTCCAAATTTTATTCTTTTACAGATCAATAATAAGCACAAGAAGTAAAATTAGATTCTGTTAATTTAAGCAAAAATAGAGCACATAGTATACAGTGGGTGCATGTTAGTAGTAGAGTACTACAGCATTTGATGCTGTTCTGCATTGACTCACCTCAGCAGGTGTTCTGTGTTTTAATTGCAGTCTGCCCGTGGTATTGGAATGAATGGAAGTAATGCAGCAGCAGGGAAGAGAATAGGTAAGCCACGCCTCCACATGCCGTGCTTGAGTTTCTAAGGCGAGGTAGAACGAGCAGGCTGTGGTCTGCACAGGGTAAATGCCCGCAAATGATCCGCTCCATTGTGACCTGACTGCAAGGGAAAGAAACAATCTTAAGTGGGAGAGCTGTGGTCTCTGAGAAGACAACATTATGGAAGAATTAAACCCTTCACTGGAGGCTGGCCACTGTAAAGCTACAGAGGGTTGCTGGGTGGGCCCTGAGGAGTATTGAGTATTTGGTCTGATATCAAGGTGGAGTGATAAGGATTTTTTTTTTATTAACTTTTTCTTATATACATTTCGAGTGTTATTCCCTTCCCCGGTTTCCGGGCAAACATCGCCCTCCCCCCTCCCCTTCTTTATGGGTGTTCCCCTCCCCATCCTCCCCCACTTGTCGCCCTCCCCCCAACAATCTAGTTCACTGGGGGTTCAGTCTTAGCAGGACCCAGGGCTTCCCCTTCCACTGGTGCTCTTACTAGGATATTCATTGCTACCTATGAGGTCAGAGTCCAGGGTCAGTCCATGTATAGTCTTTAGGTAGTGGCTTAGTCCCTGGAAGCTCTGGTTGCTTGGCATTGTTGTACATGTGGGGTCTCGAGCCCCTTTAAGCTCTTCCAGTTCTTTCTCTGATTCCTTCAACGGGGGTCCTATTCTCAATTCAGTGGTTTGCTGCTGGCATACGCCTCTGTGTTTGCTGTATTCTGGCTGTGTCTCTCGGGAGAGATCTACATCCGGCTCCTGTCGGCCTGCACTTCTTTGCTTCATCCATCTTGTCTAATTGGATGGCTGTATATGCATGGGCCACATGTGGGGCAGGCTCTGAATGGGTGTTACTTCTGTGTCTGTTTTAATCTTTGCCTCTCTCTTCCCTGCCAAGGGTATTCTTGTTCCCCTTTTTAAGAAGGAGTGAAGCATTCACATTTTGATCATCCGTCTTGAGTTTCATTTGTTCTAGGCATCTAGGGTAATTCAAGCATTTGGGCTAATAGCCACTTATCAATGAGTGCATACCATGTATGTCTTTCTGTGATTGGGTTAGCTCACTCAGGGTGATATTTTCCAGTTCCAACCATTTGCCTACGAATTTCATAAACTCGTTGTTTTTGATAGCTGAGTAATATTCCATTGTGTAGATGTACCACATTTTCTGTATCCATTCCTCTGTTGAAGGGCATCTGGGTTCTTTCCAGCTTCTGGCTATTATAAATGAGGCTGCGATGAACATAGTGGAGCACGTGACTTTTTTATATGTTGGGGCATCTTTTGGGTATATGCCTAAGAGAGGTATAGCTGGATCCTCTGGCAGTTCAATGTCCAATTTTCTGAGGAACCTCCAGACTGATTTCCAGAATGGTTGTACCAGTCTGCAATCCCACCAACAATGGAGGAGTGTTCCTCTTTCTCTGCATCCTCGCCAGCATCTGCTGTCACCTGAGTTTTTGATCTTAGCCATTCTCACTGGTGTGAGGTGAAATCTCAGGGTTGTTTTGATTTGCATTTCCCTTATGACTAAAGATGTTGAACAATTCTTTAGGTGTTTCTCAGCCATTTGGCATTCCTCAGCTGTGAATTCTTTGTTTAGCTCTGAACCCCATTTTTTAATAGGTTATTTGTCTCCTCATGTCTAGCTTCTTGAGTTCTTTGTATATTTTGGATATAAGGCCTCTATCTGTTGTAGGATTGGTAAAGATCTTTTCCCAATCTGTTGGTTGCCGTTTTGTCCTAACCACAGTGTCCTTTGCCTTACAGAAGCTTTGCAGTTTTATGAGATCCCATTTGTCGATTCTTGATCTTAGAGCATAAGCCATTGGTGTTTTGTTTAGGAAATTTTTCCAGTGCCCATGTGTTCCAGATGCTTCCCTAGTTTTTCTTCTATTAGTTTGAGTGTGTCTGGTTTGATGTGGAGGTCCTTGATCCACTTGGACTTAAGCTTTGTACAGGGTGATAAGCATGGATCGATCTGCATTCTTCTACATGTTGACCTCCAGTTGAACCAGCACCATTTGCTGAAAATGCTATCTTTTTTCCATTGGATGGTTTTGGCTCCTTTGTCAAAAATCAAGTGACCATAGGTGTGTGGGTTCATTTCTGGGTCTTCAATTCTATTCCATTGGTCTATCTGTCTGTCTCTGTACCAATACCATGCAGTTTTTATCACTATTGCTCTGTAATACTGCTTGAGTTCAGGGATAGTGATTCCCCCTGAAGTCCTTTTATTGTTGAGGATAGTTTTAGCTATCCTGGGTTTTTTGTTATTCCAGATGAATTTGCAAATTGTTCTGTCTAACTCTTTGAAGAATTGGATTGGTATTTTGATGGGGATTGCATTGAATCTGTAGATTGCTTTTGGTAAAATGGCCATTTTTACTATATTAATCCTGCCAATCCATGAGCATGGGAGATCTTTCCATCTTCTGAGGTCTTCTTCAATTTCTTTCTTCAGTGTCTTGAAGTTCTTATTGTACAGATCTTTTACTTGCTTTGTTAAAGTCACACCGAGGTACTTTATATTATTTGGGTCTATTATGAAGGGTGTCCTTTCCCTAATTTCTTTCTCGGCTTGTTTCTCTTTTGTATAGAGGAAGGCAACTGATTTATTTGAGTTAATTTTATACCCAGCCACTTTGCTGAAGTTGTTTATCAGCTTCAGTAGTTCTCTGGTGGAACTTTTGGGATCACTTAAATATACTATCATATCATCTGCAAATAGTGATATTTTGACTTCTTCTTTTCCAATCTGTATCCCCTTGATCTCCTTTTTTTTGTCTGATTGCTCTGGCTAGACCTTCAAGAACTATAATGAATAAGTAGGGAGAGAGTGGGCAGCCTTGTCTAGTCCCTGATTTTAGTGGGATTGCTTCAAGTTTCTCTCCATTTAGTTTAATGTTAGCAACTGGTTTGCTGTATATGGCTTTTTACTATGTTTAGGTATGGGCCTTGAATTCCTATTCTTTCCAGGACTTTTTATCATGAAGGGTGTTGAATTTTGTCAAATGCTTTCTCAGCATCTAATGAAATGATCATGGTTTTGTTCTTTCAGTTTGTTTATATAATGGATCACGTTGATGGTTTTCTGTATATTAAACCATCCCTGCATGTCTGGGATGAAGCCTACTTGATCATGGTGGATGATTGTTTTGATGTGCTCTTGGATTCGGTTTGCCAGAATTTTATTGAGTATTTTTGCGTCGATATTCATAAGGGAAATTGGTCTGAAGTTCTCTTTCTTTGTTGTGTCTTTGTGTGGTTTAGGTATAAGAGTAATTGTGGCTTTGTAGAAGGTATTCGGTAGTGATCCATCTGTTTCAATTTTGTGGAATAGTTTGGATAATATTGGTATGAGGTCTTCTATGAAGGTTTGATAGAATTCTGCACTAAACCCGTCTGGACCTGGGCTCTTTTTGGTTGGGAGACCTTTAATGACTGCTTCTATTTCCTTAGGAGCTATGGGGTTGTTTAACTGGTTTATCTGTTCCTGATTTAACTTCGGTACCTGGTTTCTGTCTAGGAAATTGTCCATTTCCTGAAGATTTTCAAGTTTTGTTGAATATAGGTTTTTATAGTAAGATCTGATGATTTTTTTAATTTCCTCTGAATCTGTAGTTATGTCTCCCTTTTCATTTCTGATTTTGTTAATTTGGACGCACTCTCTGTGTCCTCTCGTTAGTCTGGCTAAGGGTTTATCTATCTTGTTGATTTTCTCAAAGAACCAACTTTTGGTTCTGTTGATTCTTTCTATGGTCCTTTTTGTTTCTACTTGGTTGATTTCTGCTCTGAGTTTGATTATTTCCTGCCTTCTACTCCTCCTGGGTGTATTTGCTTCTTTTTGTTCTAGAGCTTTTAGGTGTGCTGTCAAGCTGCTAACATATGCTCTCTCCTGTTTATTTTTTGGAGTCACTCAGAGCTATGAGTTTTCCTCTTAGCACTGCTTTCATTGTGTCCCATAAGTTTGATATGTTGTGCCTTCATTTTCATTAAATTCTAAAAAGTCTTTAATTTCTTTATTTCTTCCATGACCAAATTATCATTGAGTAGAGCATTGTTCAACCTCCGTGTATTTGTGACCTTTCTGTCATTATTGTTGTTATTGAAGACCAGCCTTATTCCGTGGTGATTTGATAGGATGCATGGGATTATTCCAGTCTTTTTGTATCTGTTTAGGCCTGGTCAATTTTAGAGACAGTACCATGAGGTGATGACAATAGGGCATATTGTTTTGTTTTAGAATGAAACATTCTATAAATATCCGTTAAATCCATTTGGTTCATAACTTTTGTTAGTTTCTCTATGTTTAGTTTCTGTTTCCATGATCTGTCCATTGATGAGAGTGGGGTGTTGAAATCTACTATTATTGTGTGAGGTGCAATGTGTGCTTTTAGCCTTCGTACAGTTTCTTTTATGTATGTAGGTGCCCTCACATTTGGATCATAGATATTCAGGATTGAGAATTCATCTTGGTGGATTTTTCCTTTGATGAATATGATGTGTCCTTCCTTATCTTTTTTTGATACCTTTTGATTGAAAGTCGATTTTATTCAATATTAGAATGGTTACTCCAGGTTGGTTTTTGGGATCATTTGCTTGGAAAATTGTTTCCCACCCTTTCTCTGAGGTAGTGTCTGTCTTTGTAACTGAGGTGTGTTTCCTGTATGCAGCAAAATTCTGGGTCCTCTTTACATATCCAGTCTCTTAGTCTATTTCTTTTTATTGGGGGAATTGAGTCCATTGATATTAAGAGCTATTAACGAATAATGCTTGTTGTTTCTTGTTATTTTTGTTGTTAGAGGTGGAATTATATTTCTGTGTCTCTTTTCTTTTGGGTTTGTTGCAAGAAGATTACTTTCTTGCTTTTTTAGGCTGTACTTTCCCTCTTTGTGTTGGAGTTTTCCATTTGTTATCCTTTGTAGGACTGGATTTGTAGAAAGATATTGTGTAAATTTGGTTTTGTCATGGAATATCTTGATTTTTCCATCTATGTTAATTGAGAGTTTTGCTGGATACAGTAACTCTGGCTGGCATTTGTGTTCTCTTAGGGTCTGTGTGACATCTGCCCAGGATCTTCTGGATTTTTCAGTCTCTGGTGAGAAATCTTGTGTAATTCTGATAGGTCTGTCTTCATATGTTACTGGACCCTTTTCCCTTACTGCTTTTAATATTCTTTCTTTGTTTTGTGTGTTTGGTGTTTTGACTATTATGTGATGCCTTGAATTATTTTTATATTTTCATGTCTTGAATTATTTTTATATTTCCATGTCTTAGGTCATCTTTATTATCTCAACCAGGTTTGTTTTCACAGTCTTCATTCTGATATTTAATTATAACCCTCTTGATTTCCTAACTGATTAGAATGCAGGATACTGTGAGGTTCCAGGGTGGCCTGATGGGTGGGATGGCTGGCAGGAGAGTTTGACTCATTGGGGTTAATACCTGGTGTTCAGGGCTCTAGGATAGTACATGATGCAAGCAGAGCTGGGTGACTGGCCTGTGGACAGACTTATTCTGAGTAACAACTTACTTTTTGCAGTTGTTGTAACCTCCATATGTTCCTTATTGAATGGTCTTGGCAGTCCTCTTGAAAATTGTTTGACTATATATGATGTAAAACTGCATTTCTGAGATATGCTATTCTAGTCCATTGGTCTACATGTTCATGACAGTTTGACTCTGTTGTGGTTACTACCATGTATCCTCTTTTTATGTTGGAAGTGTTATTTTCCATCAATACTTACTCAGATCTGTCCTGCCTGCATCTTCAGTCTCTGGAGTTGGGCTGCTGTCATGCCTGCCTACTTGCCAATGCTCCCAGCACCGTTGCCTCCATCCATCCCCTTGCTGCCCCACAGACACTGCTGCTGCTATGCTCAGACCCAGCGGGCGGCTGTAGGACTCTTACATGATTTTGGTCTTTCATTATCCCTGCCCCCAACACCCTTTTGTTCCTTGCATGATGCTGATACCAAACTCAGGGCCTTGTTCCTACTAAGCACATGGTTCACCACCATATTATATATTCCAGGTCTCTTTTCTGTTCTTTAATTATCGAGCAGTATGTTATTATAGATTTTTTTTTGTTTTATTTTCTTTGTTTTGCTCTTGGCTAGGGCTTTGTTTGTTTTGTGGTGGGTGGGATCAAAGTCAAGGACTTGAGCATTCCATGCAAATATTTTACCACCAAGCTGTATCCCAACCCCTTTATTAAAAATTTGTTTCTTCTGTACTGTTTGAAACAATCCTTTCTGTCTGCATATAACATTTTTGTTATTGATCTAATTTGTGTTTACGGCATCCAGAGCTGCCAACAACCCATGATTCCTCCGGGTAGAGCCTATGCCACCTGCTGCTGCTTCCTCCCAGAATAATAATGCTGTCATCCTGGGTACCTTGAGGGATCTTTATATCTTTAAAGTAAATTATAAGTTCTTTCTCTTGTTCTCTTCACTATCAGGCATCCCTTAGGGATTTCTCCATTGTTTTAGCTCTAGCCATCAGATTCAGACAGCTGACAATGTAGCTTGCATTTAGAACATTAATTTATCATTGGCTGAGTGATTACTGCATTAGGGTAAATATTAGCTGGGAAACATGAAAGGAGTTAGGTATCCCAAATCCCTTTTATCCTGTTGGGAAAGGTAACTCAGCACTGGAGTGTTTGATACATGGATGAGAAAATCTAGAGAAGGGTACATAGTAGATACTATCTTACAGGGCAAGTAGCATTTTACTAGAAGAGGGAATTATGGATGCTTTTTTATCCAGGGCAGTGCTAAAGTGTTAAATGCTCAGGAAATGACTCTGGAAAGTTAGCTTTCGATACCAACTAAACGCTCCTAGCATGAAACAGATGATAGATGACTAATGATGGTTTGTCACTCAATGGCTAGAAGCATCCACAGAGACTTCTCACAGACGATAACTGCCACTCTGGTTTTGGGTCTCCTATTTGTGTTTTGTCTGTGAACATTCACAGAAGCACTTGAATGAACAAAGCTGGAAAGTCCTGAGCTAAGCATTCCATAAGAGAGAAAAGGATGAGCACGTGACTGTGCTGAGGCAATTCACATCACAGTCAGTCAGAAAGGATACACGAGCCTGAGATTGAGAGCCATTCTCTAGTCAGTCAGCTCCCCTCGCCATTCTGCATACATCACCATGTCCTGCATAAGTCACATCACAGTCAGAAAGGATACACGAGCCTGAGCTTGAGAGCCGTTCTCTAGTCAGTCAGCTCCCCTCGCCATTCTGCATACATCACCATGTCCTGCATAAGAGCCTCTTCCTCTCACATGAGAGCTGGAGATTGAATATGGGGGTCATAAGAAGGCTTAGCATGTGCTCTTCCACTAAGCAATTCCCTCATTTTTTAAGAAGTAGAGATTATTTTATTAGTGTAGTGGAAATGGTTTTGGTGTTTACAAAGGCATTTGCGGGAACAGCTTTCATTAACTACATCATGGGTCATTCAGTTGGTTGATTTAATTTTGTTTCTAGTTTTGTGTAAAACCTAGGAGTGTCTTTTAGACAGGTAATAAAGCAGGTTTATTTTGCTAGGCTTACGGTCACCCAGTCTGTGATTTTAGAAAAGGAAAGGCAAAACATCCACTAATTTAAAATCCAAACTATGAACTCATAGATGGTCTCACAAAACGAAATCAATATTAACCCCCCACACCCTTGTCAGTGATGTAAATGGCACCATGGACAGTGCCCTGCCTGGTCCTTGTGGTTGCTCCTGATGTCTTCTTGGCCTTTGAATAGTACCAGACATCTCTGTGCACTTGTATTTCTTCATTTAACAACTATGAATGGCAGCTCTGAGCCACTCTGCTTAAGACCTAATGTTGATGGATATCTTGGTGCATTTTAAAACTTTATAACTTGTCAGCTAATGATTTGCCTCTTTCATTATAACAGATATGCTCCCGCTTTTAAGCCAAAATGTGCAATTGTTACAATGGTATAGAATTTAGTAAATATATTTGGAAGCTAGTACTATAGAATTAAGCTAAATATATTCACTCACTATTGATAATATAGTTTATATAGTTATAACACATTTAAAATGTTCAGAGGTGCATGGTGGCACACACCTTCAATCCTAGCACTTGAGAAGCAGAGGCAGGTAGATCTCTAAGTTTTAGGCTAGCCTGGTCTACATAGTGAGTTCCAAAATGGCCATGACTATGTAGAGAAACACTGTCTCAAAAACAAACAAACAAATACAACAACAACAAAATAAAATGTTCAGAGGCTTTCTAACATGTTAATGGAACTTACATTTAAAGCACTTATAAACAATGTTTTAGTATCACTTTTAAAGAATTTTTTCTTTATTTTTGAGATTTTCATACATGGATACAATGAAATGCAATCATATCTTTCCCCTCTGACCTCCATCTTCCCTCTCAACAGGGAACTTTCCCATGAAGAATGGGACTAGGCCATCTTCGTCTTTTTTTGACTTTGAGGAATAGGGGCAGGCATATGCCATGGTAGAAGTCAAAGAGCTGTGGATTAGTTTTTTCCTACCACCTAGGTCGTAGTTACTGTTCATGTTGTCTTTACATGCTAAGACCTTTATTCTGTTATTTTAAAAGTAATCAAAGTTTTGGAAAAATAAATGGCTTGTTTATTTGTTGTGAAATTTACTCTCTGTTGTGTAAAAGATCAGTTTCATGATATTCTTGTGCTTCTTCATATTTACAAACAGGATGATTGTTATTTCAAGAGGGTTCATCACAGAGGATTTTTCATTATTCTCTTTAATGTTTGCCAGGCTGTATTTAAGTCAACTATACTTAGGTGTAATCAGAATGGTATTGGTTTGAACAAGAAGTGTACAATTCTGTTTTAAAACCCAAGCTTTAGTTAGTAGAAACATAACACACAAAAACATTTACTGTCACTTCATTTCATAAATGAAATTTTAGATATAAAATATTATAAATTAAATTTGCATAGATTGATACTCAGACAATGTTATACTTAGTAGCTTTCAAAAGTACAATTTTATGTTTGAACTAATTAGGTATTCTTTCTCTAAACAGGAGAAAGTACTCACCACCTCCCACCTGTGAAAGCCCCTCTTCAAACAAAGAAGAAAGTAACGAAACATTGTTTTCTTTGTGGAAAGAAAACAGGACTGGCCACTAGCTTTGAATGCAGGCAGGTGGTCAGCTGGAGAAGCTGAGAGGCTTTCTCTGTGGGGACTCAGCATGGTATAATGCAGAATAAAACAAGTTTAAATGGCTATTTATAACATCCAGATGATGTTCTCACAGCAGCCCTCAAATGAATTCCTAATTGGCTAGAGAGAGATAGATCACTTTCCAAAGAGCTTCAGTAGACACTGCACAGTCCTTGAACTAGAACATTTAGGTCAACTGATTTGTTTTAATGTTGCTTGGATGAGTCCTCTCCTTCTTTTGTAAACTGAGCATAACTGAACCCAATTGGCAATTAATTTACTTTTATCTTAACATTGGTACAGTTATTTCAAAACATATGGAGATATATTTTAAAATATTTTTCTTTTTGTAAGTATGTCTTTCATTAACATTGATTGATATCTTCCATTTGTGTGAGGACAAACATTAAAAAGAATTGTGGCTTTATTCTGTTCACATAACAATAATTTATTTTGTTGCTGGTCATGTGTTTTAAGTCCTCTCATGGCATGGATTTTGGTTGGTTTGTAAGGGTTTTGTTTGGTCTTTTTTGTTTTTGTTGTTTTTTTATCTTGATACAGAAGCTCTTGATTTGCTGTGGCTGGCCTGGATCCTGCTATGCACACCAGACTCGCCTTGAGTTCACAAAGTTCTGCCTCCACCTCCTGCTGGGATTAAAGGCGCAAGCCACCATGTCCAGCCTTACACAGCTAACTTCTGTATCCTCTAATTTTCTCACAAGACCTAATTTCTTAGGATTCATAGTTTCTAATGTAAGAGATATGCATACCGGCTTTTCAGTTTTTTACTTCAACAAAATATATAGCTATCATTAACGAATAACCTTATTCTTTGGGGGAATTTATACTGATGTATGAAAGGGAACTGTTGGTACTGAAATTGCTAAGGAGATCCTGAGGGCTTTGTTGGACTCCCTGAAGTCAAGCTAAAGAGATGAGCCCTCCATGGAAATGTGACTATTCACATAAAGTTTTTTTGTGCTTTAGATGTGGAAACAACTTCTGTGCATCTCATCGCTATGCAGAAGCTCATGGCTGCACTTATGACTACAAAAGTACAGGGAGGAGATACTTGCAGGAGGCAAACCCTGTGGTCAACGCACCAAAACTTCCCAAAATCTAATTCTTCTCTGCGCTTTACTGCTTTGCCTGAGGAATCGATTATATTGACAGAGAAATATTGTTTAGACTGCATTATTTTTGTTCGACTCCAAAAGATTTGCCAAATAACAAGCGCACACAGTGTGCACTGTTGGAGACTGGAAATGCCTACTGTATTGATGTCTTTATTCTTTGGTGAATCAAAAGTTTTAAAGGTAGTTTTAAAAACTTTACACTATAATGATTTAGTTTTGTTATTGCATGTCTGTGTTAAGTATTTTCTATTTGAGATTGGAATTATTTATTAGACAGATCTTCAAAGATGCACTTTAGGAAGTTACTATTGGCCGCATAACTAGGCTTCCGTCTTGTACAGCAATGGGTGGCTTCGTAATGGCTCTGTTCAAACTGAGCACATTTTGCCCTTTTTTCTTCCTTTTCTTGTGGGGATGGGATAAATGGGATTTTTTTTTTAAATCCTGCACATGAAAGTTTATGAGGTTTACTAGCACGTTCTTTTTAAAAGAACATTTGTTTTTCCAGTGTGATTTTTAACACATATATTTCTTCTATATTCAGATTGGCATTCATATATGTATCCATTCTGTAGAACACATCATGTTAATATAGTATACATTTTTAAAAATACTACTTTTTAAATGGTAGTTTTAAAATAACATTGTCTTCCTTGTTGCCATTGAAAACAGAAACCAACTTTTCAACTTTTCAAAAATGGCTATAGATATTTTTAAAAGTCTCACAAACTTGGTTTATTTTTCTTACATATTGAGTGCTTTTACAGGGGAAATTCAAATAAATATTCAACTTCACTATGACTTTATTTGATTATTTACAGTACATTTTCTTTTATAAAGTACTTAGATAAATAAGTGATTTATTATACTTGGGGAATGACTGGCAGTATAAAATATGATTTTAAGTCTAAGGACTCTGTTCTAAAGTATACTGAATTTTCTATCAGGACTTTGCAGGGTCACTGAAGCTAATATTGAATGTGAGGCAGAGCTGGCGGCTGCACCCTGGCCTCCCACAGGGCCTCCCAAAGGTCTTTTTGGTGCTTCATAGGCCACTTACTCCACTGAGGGTTGCCTGGAGAACTCCTGATACTCTTCTCTCATTTCTTATTAGAGTTTGAATGTTGATGGACAGAGATGCCATCAGACCTATAATAGTAAAGTACATTTGTTAAAGAGAATGGTAAAAAAAAAAATCCAAAGTGCAGTAGAGGAAGGAGCTTCTAAATTAAAGGTAGAGGGTATGCTTTTGTTTGTTTTGTTTTGTTGAGATAGGATCTCAAACTGTAGTTCATGCTACCTTTGACTCACTGTGTAGCCCAGGCAAGCCTTTGAATTTGCAGCAGCTTTTAAACCTCACTCTCTCTTGTGCTAGGATTATAGCTCGTGTTAACACTCTGTTTGTGTGGCGCATATACGTGAGTGCATGAGTGCATTCGAAGGACACATGGGGCCAGAGCACGGCGTCAAGTGACCTGCATCAGTAGGTCATTGTTCAGTCACATCGTCCTGAGTGAGACAGGTAGGAGATGAGAAGATGAAGAAGATAGGAAAAGTGGGGTCTGGAGATCTTATGCCGAGCAAGCTTATTATTAAGAAGTACAACATCTTATATTCTATTTCCACAGGAGAAATGGAGCAGAGCTAAGAGAAACTATGGAATAATGGGGTGAAGTTAGCATGAAGCCAGTCCAGCAATGTACAAAAGGGAACACAGGCTATTTCAAGTTCATCACCACAGAGCACATAGTAGCCTTAGGACTGATTTCTCCAACCTCTTTAGGGAAAAGCAAAGTTTCTAGGAACCAAAACCTTAACTCCTCTGAGGCCCTGGCCACCAGCACGAGACTGGGCCTTGCTAAGTCTACTTCTGGGCAAAGACACAGAAGTAGTCACCCTTTTGTTTTTTCACTGGGGCCGCTGAGAAAGCCGGAGATCTGCCTAATCATTCCTGAGTGATTAGGTGTCTTTATCACTCTTCACTGTAAATTGCCTTGAGACAGGGTTTTGCCATGTTGGCTTACTGACTAACCAGTTCCAGGGACCTGCCTGTCCCTGCTCCTGGTAACCGTGGTAACCCTGTCAGTGTTGTCATTACGGCACTTGTAGCCATGCCCAACTATCTACCTGGGCACTGAGCACTTGCACTCAGTTCCTCATGCTTGCTTGCAGCACAAGCACTCAGTCACTGAAGCGTCTCCCTAGGCCCTGAAAGAGGAATAAATAAAGTATAATGATGTATCTGTGAGGAAGTCTCTCCTCTCTTACCAAGTAATAAACATGGTGTGGAAACAGAAAAAGTTGTCAGGCAGAGGTGATACACTACTCTAATCCAGCACTTGGGAGGCAGAGGCAGGCAGATCTCTGGTCAAGAGGCCAGCCTGGTCTACCTACTGAGTTCCAGGACAGCCAGAGAATCCCTGTCTTGGAAAAAAAAAAGAAAAGAAAACAGCAAAACAAAACAAAACCAAAAACCAAAACAAAAAAACTAAACAAAACAAACCCCAAACAACAACAGAACAAAAACAAGAGAGATAAAAATTAAAAATTCATATGTTTAGACACTGAAAAATGAACCAAAGCATATTTATTATATAAATATGACTACTTAGGTCAGGCTAGATATATGTTTTGTATACTTCTAACTCATAATTATTAGTAGAAATAAGTCTTTATGTTCTATGAATGATTTTGGTCAAAGTTGGATCAAGTTTTGTCTGACACTGGGGATGAGACCATAGCCTAAGCAAGGACCCTGCCACTGAGCACCCCCGGCCCACAGGCGAGTTGCTTTGTAGT
The DNA here is from genome assembly GCF_011064425.1 of Rattus rattus. Taxonomy (NCBI): domain Eukaryota; kingdom Metazoa; phylum Chordata; class Mammalia; order Rodentia; family Muridae; genus Rattus; species Rattus rattus. The sequence continues at coordinate 30,404,321 of NC_046159.1, read as the reverse complement.
TTCTGAGTCACTTAGAAATGAAACACTTTAGTTAAATGTTTTTATCATTATTGAGATTTCAGAGACTTCAAATCTGTCTTCCTTTCAGTGATGAGTGTGCCCTGCATAGAGCCTTGGGTAACAGCCTTTAATAAATGAACTGCCATATTGCACAACCTATGTAACTTATAGAATGATTTTAAATCTCAGTGCATTTTATACCCCTGGAGTCCCAGAGACTGGAAGGTCAGAAGTTCCCAGCATCCTTGGTTTACACATTCAGTGAGAGGCCGACTTGGCTCCATGAATCTGAATAATAATGATGACAACAACAAAACAACAACAAAACCTAGAAATACTTGGTGCAATTTAATCATTCAGACATTGGAAAATAAAATGTTTATATGTTTTATATTAGAACTTCTGAAGTGATTTAATTAAACTAGAAACAAATTTTCTCTTAGACATAAAGGTTTTAACCCATCATGAAAATCAGATTTTGTATCTAGAAGTACTCTTTAAAGTGTGCCTACTGTACCACTGCTGAACACGAGATGGTTTTAGGATGCTTATGGATAGATAAACATTTTAAAATAATTGGTTTCAAAATAAAACTACAAACTATTCTCAATATAAAAAGTGAAATAAGTTGATTTAGAACTTTAAAAAGCTGAGTGAAAACTTACAAGTTGCTAGGACACAAAATATCTGAATGACTAAGGAGATGAAGGTGTTTTAACTTCCCATTAACACTGTTAAATGTTTTCAATTTCTAGTGGAAGTAATATGTATTTAGAATTTATATATTAATATAAATATATTTAAAAATTAAAAGGCTATATATGTTTTTAAGAAAAAGTTAGAAAAGTCAAAATTTCATCAAAGACTTGATTTTTTCTGTTAACCTCTTTTTCTGGCAGTCACCATCAATATATATAACAATAATCAACACGTAGATACTCTGTCATTTTGTGTAGTGTCACCAGTGAAGACTGTGAAATGACACATTAACCCAGTGCCCTCACTTTTTGTCAGCAGGGTAGTCCTCTCATGTTGTCAGAATAAAACTCCGCAGACTATGCAGCTTGAGTGGCAGTTGTGTCAGGACAGTCCGGGTGCCTGGAAGTGCTATGTGTAAGTCTAACAGGGTGCGTTTGTGAACATTTCTAGTTGTATGGGCTGCGTTCTTGTTGTATCCTCCCATAACTTTCATGTGTATTTACAACATTGAGGTGGAGTCACACAGGAAAGGGACCAAGAATGAAAATTCTACAGTGTCTCTTCTAATGGGGATACTAGATTAGTCCAAGCAAAGTTAGGCCCCTTCTATGACCTAACTTAATCACAAGTATGTTCTTGCAACTAAGGAAAGTATGCTGAGGCTTAAGGTGTCAATGTGACTGGTCAGAGATATGAATTCATTCCATAATATTCCACTATTCATATTGTTATGTGTAAATGGAAATGGAAATTCCTTTTTCCCTACAGCCCCACAGTCCCACACTCTTAAATTTGTTTCATAAGACTTGATAGTCCATTCTACCTTAAATGCCATCTACATCAGGTGTAAGACTGAGTCTGATTCAACCTGAAGCAAAATTCCTCTCCAGCTGTAAACCTGTGAAATCAGAAAATGTTATGCTTCTAAAATCCAACATAGGATTGACATAGGATTGAATCCTATCTCATAGAATTGACAAGAGTACTGCAAAAGGGGAAGCAGTGAGGGATGGCAGTTCCTAAAGTATGTCCCAAGCCTAGTAAGGCAAATCTCATCAGATCTTACTGTCCAAAAGATACCCTCTGTGATCACATGTCTTCTCTAGGCCTGGTAAGATGGCATCATCACCCTTATTGTAGTACATCCTGGTCTTGAGGCATGAGACAATGGTATGACAGCCTCTCTGGCATGAAAATATATGACCGTGGACATGGAAGAATAGTAAGCCTTGAACCCTGAGCACATGGTGAAATTGACTTCCTTGCTGACCGAGTCACAGTTTTAATTTGATTTTTTTTCTGTGCTGGCATGGAACCCAGAGCTTTGAGCATGTTAGCACCGTTCCACTACACCATAGCTCTTTTCCTCTTTTTGGAGAGTCTTACAATGTATCCCAGGCCTGGAATTCTCAATGCTGCTTCAGCTTTCCAAACACTAGGATCATGAGCATGCACTACCTTGTGTGTGTGTGGAGGGAGGGAATGGAGAGTATTCTTCTCTTTAAAAAATAGGCTGTCATAGCCAAGTGACCATATTCTGATACCCTAGAAGTACCATGGTCTTTGAGTATTTTTCATTCTGTCCCTTGGGTGGTGCTGGTCTATATGTGCCTCTTTGGGCATATGAAAGTAACGTTGCTAGGACTTCTGTACTGTATATTGTTGGATTCAATTTCTCAGATTGTAGAACAACCATTCTAGAGAACATTGATAGCTACTTTAAAAATGGTTGTTGTAAAAAATTGTAGAAACAAGGCTGTTTCTTGAGCTGAGTTGGTGTAAATGGAGACTCCTAGAAAAATGGAGATTTATAGCTGAGAAGGAAGGAAGACCCTAAGTAGCCATTGAGATGAAAATCTCAAGCAAGAAGCTTCACCCGTATTGTGGGTGAGGAGGTCCTTTCTACCATCACCATACTCCCTTTTCTTTCTAGCCTTCCTGATTTCCCTTTGGAACCTTAAGTGCCTCAGAATGTGAAGACCCCACCCGTTTATAGTTCCTTTAGGCTTAATATGGATGTTGAGCATACCTACTCAAATAGTAAAGAGTCTCAGCCTGTCTGGACTAAGGGGATGTCTTAGTCAGGGTTTCTATTCCTGCACAGACATCATGACCAAGAAGCAAGAAGGGGAGGAAAGGGTTTATTCAGCTTGCATTTCCACACTGCTGTTCATCACCAAAGGAAGTCAGGACTGGAACTCAATTAGGTCAGGAAGCAGGAGCTGATGCAGAGGCCATGGAGGGATGTTACTTACTGGCTTGCTTCCCCTGGCTTGCTCAGCTTGCTTACAGAACCTAGGACTATCAGCCCAGGGATGGCACCACCCACAATGGGCCCTCTCCCCTTGATCACTAACTGAGAAAATGCCTTACAGCTGAATCATGGAGGCATTTCCTCAACTGAGGCTCCTGTCTGTGATAACTCCAGCTTGTCTCAAGTTGACTCACAAACCTAGTCAGTACAGGAGACATGATCTTGCTTGGAGATTGGTAGGCTGTCATTTGAAGGAAATCTAGCAGACAGATGTCAATACTCAAGACATTAAATCACAATAAACAAAATATAGTCAATTGTCATGACTATGATTAGCATTCAAAATAGCAAGGCCTCTTTATCATAAGTGTGTGCTAACCATGATGTTACTGAATGATTAAACAAGGCATAATCAGACATTTAATTTAGGATTGTAAATCTTAGTGAATTGAGGACACATTGTTCTTTTGCTGTTGCCAAAGTATTGATTAGGTCTTGTGATATTGCCTGTAGGGCGGTGGGCTGTGAAAGATACCCTGATTCCTGGTCCAGATAGGTTGAATCCCCAGGGATCCTAAAAGGGACTGCAGGAGCATCCCAGTCTCCCAAGAGATCAGGCCCCTCATACAACTACAACCCCCCACAACTCCCTGTAGAGAGGTTTGAGACAGATCAGTCACAGAGGGCAAAACTCCAAGCCACTTCTCCACAGGTGATGACTTAACCACAGATCATTTAGGCCCAAGACAGATCAGTCATGAAGAAGCAGGACCGCGCCTCCAAATATGTAGATGAGGTGTTCCCAAGCTCTCAGGCCAAACCAATAGGAAGTACCTGCTGCCAGACCCTGACCTGTCCCAAAATTGTATTTAAGAATCCTATTCAAAAGGATTTAAAGGTGTGCAAGAATTATTCCATCGTCTGAGAGTTTGTCAGAAGAGATCTTGTCTGGAAGAGATATTGTTGGGAAGAGATCTGCTCTCTGGAATTCACTGCCAGAAGCTCTCCTGCACCCTTTGCAGGCTAGTCAGTCCCCTGCTGGCTCAGCCTGGCTGGAAACGGAGGTGGAGCAGCACCAGCAGCAGAGGTGACAAAAGCTGTTCTCCCTCCCTGTCCAAGTTCTCTCCCCTTCTCCTAAACCCGTGCACCTAAGCAGACCAGAGGTCACCATGGAAAGCTCCACATGGAAGGCCCACAGGAGAAGCCTTCATCTTAGGATTTATGGATGAGATCCTAAACTAAAAGCCACCACTTAAAATACTGAAAGCAATGTGTCTTTTACTTTCAGTCCATTTCATCTTAGTAACATTTCACTGTGTGACTGTCTCCTTGTAGGATCTTTGAGAAGGCCTAGAAGACATGGTACTCTAGTAGTATGCTAGGATGCCCCAGGCCCAGATCTTGGTTTCTGGAACTATGTCCCAGTGGGAAGTAGTACCTTGGAGAGGAGGCTGGTCACAGTGCCAGATCAGGAAACGTATAAAGATACTACAGTGCCAGTGGTTAAGGGCATGATTTAAAAACCAACCAACCAACCAACCATAGCTGGGCAGTGGTAGCATACACCTTTAATCCCAGCACTTGGGAGGCAGAGACCGATCACTTGAAGTTCAAGGCCAGCCTGCTCTACAGATAAAGCTCTAGGGAAGCCAAGGGGCACAGAGTTCCCTGTCTTGAAAACCAAAATAATTAATTGAAAAATAAGCATAAACACTTAAGTCTTCTGCTTCATTTCTGGACACCAAAGACCACCAAGGAGCTGACTAGATGTAATCATACTAGGTTTTTTTATTTAAGCTCGAGGTTGGGGAACACTGCTATCTCTGACACAGCAGAATGGAGAGGTTGGGGGTGCAGCCCTGAGCTTCACAGGAAATGGCAAGCAGTTGAGGGAGTTTGATCCTCTCAGGCATCTAACTGACTATTGTAAGCTGACAGGTGAGTGATCTGAAGCAAAACAATCACAAATGGCCAGAAAGTACATCTGAGACAACCAGACTAATCCTGATTGACTGTTGCTAGGAAGTAGTTAGAGAGTAACTCTGGGGTATGGGCCAAGAACAAGCTATGGGGCCTTTCCTGGTACTTGGACGTAGCTTGTGTTCAGCTATGGGTCATTTTTCTTATGATGGAGGGAGGCTAGTCCCAAGATGGAGTAGGTTTGACCTTTTACTTTAATAATGATGATGTGTCAGGACTCTAGTCACATGAGTGTGCTCTTAAGTAGTCAAACCTTGAATCTATGCAAGTAAACATCATTGAGTTAAACACTTACTAAAAGTCTTACTAAGAGGCATTAAGGGCTGAACTTCAACATCATGAATTTAGAGGATAGAATTCAGACTATAACAGATACTATATTATGCTGTGGTTTCAAATTAATCTCTGAAAGTTCAGTGGTTTGATGCAACAGAGTTTATTTCTTACTCACAAAACCCAGTAATCTGAGCAACAAAGTAGCTTGGACTCAGGCTGTATACCTTATGTAGCTCACAATGTTCATGAATTGTGGTAGCTCTTAAATGTACTTATCTAGATATGTAAGTCCTCAGGGCCTTGCTGCTCACCAGTGGATGGAATATAGCACTACCCTGGATTAATTGTATGATTGCAACCAAAGAAGGAGAGCCAAAGGGTCACTCACATGATACTGTCTTCTCAAACAACCAGCATCATCTCTGTTTGATAAACAATGAAAAGAGAAACTCAAAAATTCTTGTGCACCCAACAACCTCCTCAGGTCTGACCTAGCTCACTGCCAATGATTGCGGCAAATTTTAAGGTCTTAGTTGATCATATCTATATGTGTATATTACATATAAAACATGGATGGATGGATGGGTAGATGGATGAGTGGATGGGTGGATGGATGGGTGGATGGATGGATGGGTAGATGGATGCATGAATGCATGGATGGATGCATTCATAGACAGATGGATACAGAGTCTTGTTCTGTTGCTCAGGCTAGCTTCAGGGCTTGACTCAACTCAGTGATCTCCAGCCTCAGCCTTTGGCATAGGTGGGGTCAGAGGCTTGTGTCTCCATGCCCACTTTTGGATTTTTTTTCCATTCTAAAATTGTCCAAACACCTCGTTCTATAAGAATGAGTCTTCTGGTAAGTTCAAAGCAGTTAGCTTCATAAACAACAGAAAACAAGGAGTTAAAACGTCCTGTCATCTAGGATTAGACTCCAGAGCCATGAGCCACAAGGAACCTTTCCCATAAACTATTCCAGGTGCTGCGCATGTTTCCACATGAGCTGTCTAAGACTTAAAATCAGTACATGTGGATTCAAGGGCTTCTTTCCCACAGCATAGTTATGATGTAGCCATTCACCTCTCAATTTGTTATGCCTCACACTTCAGATCCACTGTGTTTAATGCTATTATGATCATAGACACTAGCAGTATATTTTGTCACATTTTTAAAGATCAATTATGTAGCCTAGGCTTGACCTTGAATTCACGATCTGTTGAAAGCCTCCCAGGGGCAGAAATTACTTGTGCACATTAACATATCGGCTGTAACAGTATCTTTTGTTTGCCATGAACTTGTAAACTGATAAGTACGTGTTTCATGCGCTTAAGCGTTTGGAGAGTTGGATGTGACTAGTTCTAGGGTAGCATTGGTCCCCTGGCTCATGCCTCACTTCTCCCCTAATCTACAACCTAGGAGAGGGAAGTCACCCCCATTAGCACAGACAGGGGGATTTTACCAAATGCCACAAGGCCTCTTTGACTGAACATACGGTCACCTCTAAGCAATTCATTTCTTAGCAGCTTTCTATTCTAAGTACAGAAGTGTCTTCCCACTTCTGGTTTGTTTCCTTGTTTGAACAAATGCAAGATATCTTTTTGGTCTCGAGCTTTGTTTTAGATAGATGAAGAAAGGCTTCAAAAATCTCTTGGGTAGTGATGCTTGATTTAGGACTCTCTACCTTTTAAATAGTCTTCCCAACTCCACAACTACTCAGACATTTCTAGAACTTGAAGTCTTTGTCACTTCCTACAGTAGGATGACCGGCTTCTACACCCCCAAATCACTTATCTGATTCTCTTTGTTCACCCGATGTAGGCATACACTACACTAATGGAAGTTTAGTCCTGCCTTATAAGAAAGCAGCCTGCCATCAGGGCAGGAAGATCCTCTCAGGTTGTTGCTGCTGCTTCCCACAGAAGAAAACCTCATAAAAAATTCATTACATTACATGTTCCTTTCCAGGTGACTTACAGGAACGAACCCAGTTTTGCTTTGCTGTATGGATCCAGATGTTTTTTTTTTCCTGATAGTTTTCTGTCTAAACACCCAGTATGCAAAGTGATCAGCATACTTGAATATGCCGAGTAAGTTGATTAGCCCTACTTCCAGACAACAGAAAATTGTCAAGTATTTCAGGGATTTCCTTACAAATCTCTCATAAATAAAAAAAAAAAAACAAAAAACACTTTAATGCCCGGTGTAATAAAGGATAAATAAAACTGTCAGTGGCCCAAACTGCTTCTGTAAGGTGTGACTTAGGGAAATCAGAATGGTTAAGAAATAGTAAAGGTGGGAATGAAACTCAGTGATAACTTATGGGAGAATCCCTGGGTCCAACCAAGCACAAAGAACACCAATGTACAGGTATAATCAGGGAAGAGTTTAATGTGGACAAATATTTACTTATACCTGAGTCAAATATTTACTCATACCTGATTACATGGACAGCAATATCCTCATAAAAATTATGAATGCCATATTTACATATCCATACCATATACAAACGGAATCTAGGTTAGGGAGTGAGAGCAAAACCAAAAAGCAAAAACAAAACCTCTGTTCGTCCATACAAACAAACGTTTTACCGCTTAGTTTTCCCTGCTCCCACTTCCATTTGTTAGCGCACGGAAAGGTTTACCTTCCACTACACTGAGACAGAAGCCGGGCGGAGTCTAATAACAGCCTCACCCAGCGCCATCTACCAGAGGGCAGCCGCTGTTACCCCGCCTTCCGAGTGCCCCAGGTCGCCTCAGCAACGCTTTTGCCTGAGGCGCGACGGGCCATGTGACCAGCGTGTCACGTGACCGGTCAGTCGGCGTCCTCTCGCTGGGTGGTGTAGGCTGCGTACTGACCCAGCCGCCCTGCTGCGTCCGGCCTGTGTCATGCAGGAAGCGGGCCGCGCGTGGAGCTGCGCCCCCACCTGAGCTGCTTACGCCGAGGTGCGGCGTGGCGGGGCCGCGCGCTCCCGGCCGCCAGGGGTGTGGCCGCTGGGAGGCCGCGACAGGTGGGTGCGCGGAGGTCTCGGCCCGGGAGAGGCCGCGTGCTGCGGGGCGGGGTCCGGTCACCCAATCCGCGGGCGGCCGAAGGTCTCGGGCGCTCTCAGGTGAAGTCTTGCGGCGGCTGGGCTGTGAGGGCGTGCACCAAGCAGCCTTCCCTGCCTCTGCCTCTGTCCCTGCTTCAGTCTCCAGGTCCGAGATGGAAGTGTGAATTCGCCTTCTCTGAGTGCCTGACGTGGCGTCTGGAGGGTGCTGTTCAAGTAGAAGCGCTGGAGGGAAAGCGTAGGTAGGCTGCTTTGCATTTTAATCGCCGCCCATTCGCTTGTCTTTTAAAATGTTTTTCTTGGAACCGACTGGGATTCTCTTTCATCTGAGTCAAGTTTTTAATAGAGAACTTATTAGGGAAGAATCATAATGGCTCTTGTTCTTGCTCTCACGTTCCTTTAACGCGGCGAAACCTCCTTTAAGAAAACACGCTTCTCTGAAAGCTCATTTGAAAGAAAGAAAGAAAGAAAGAAAGAAAGAAAGAAAGAAAGGGAGGAAGGAAGGAAGGAAGGAAGGAAGGGAGGGAGAAAGCAAGCAAGCAAGCAAGCAAGCAAGCAAGCAAGCAAGCAAGCAAGCAAGCAAGCAAGCAAGCAAGCAAGCAAGCAAGCAAGCAAGCAGGCGAGCCAGCCTGCCCTTTTCAGCCTTATTGTCTCTTCCAAGTAAGGACACACAATGGTTATACAACTGTCAAGATTTATTATGGAGTGTTTTTGTTGTTGTTGTTGTTGTTGTTTTTGTTTTTTTGTTGTTAATTCGCTGTCTCAAGATACATATGATGTATGGCCCTTCCCATTATTCTTTATTTTGTTCGATTATATGTCGTGCAATTAGAGGAATAATAAGTAACTTATCTCCTGGACAAAGCACCAGTATTTCCGATCAGTGCCAGGAGGAGCAAGGGCGCGTTTATATAGTAGATTTCACACCTACTTGCTTGGTTAGTTACTCAAAATGGGAGAGTAATAATTCGTTTAGAATACTCAAATCGCGTTCTGTGAAAAGGAATGTATGAATTACACTTGTCAGAGTTATGGAATGACGTGGACTTTTTAAAATAAATGTTGAAAATCTGAAGCAAGGGAATTTTGAATTTTGAGAGATTCAGTGTGTGAGACCCTATGTTCAACAAAATCAAACAAAACATCCTGTTTGATAGTGAATGAAGGAATGCAGAGTGTGAAATTGCCGAGGGAGTTAAAATAAAGCGCACTTTCCTAACTTCTTGTTTCTGGAGATTTGATTGATAAGAGGTGTACTGAACTTTGATGTTAGAAGGAAAACTGCCGGGCATGGTGGTGCATGCCTGTAATCTTGGCACTGGGAAGGTAGAGGCAGAAAACACATTTTCACAGTTTGTCCTCTTGAGGGGAGTGTGCCCCTTAGGTGCAGTGTGACTTCTTTTCCAAGACAGCGCCTTCCTTTACCTTCTCTTTCAGTTGAGGCAAACTGGGCTTTTGTCTGTTTATTGTTGTTGGTTATTACGTTCTTCTCTGGGTGTGGAAATTGTGTTGCGTGTCTTGGCTACAACCAGGATTGTCAGATAAAATACAGGATTCGCAACTAAATATGAACTTCAGGTAAATACAAAATATGTGAACATACCTAAACTAAAAACAAACTTATCATTTATTTGAGAACGAGGTTTAACTGTTTACTTGCTTCTTGTTGCTAAGTGTGACTGTTATAAGTCCAGCATATTTGTCTCATTTAAACTAGCACTAGGACAAAAATTAGCTCAAGGCCCAGAAAGGATGCAATAGGTGGATTTCCTTGTTAAGCTTCCCTGTTGGGGGCTGCAGAGGTGGTTCTGTCGTAGGGGGATTGCATAGCACACAGGGGGCTTTTGTCCAGTCTCCAATACCAAAACAACCAGTAGTGGAAAGTGAAGAGCCCTCTTTACTGTCAGGTGAACCATCTACTTGAAGGCATCTTCTGTCACAGGGGTTCTGTCCCTCTCTTTCCTTTACCATGTTCTGTTTCTTCACTTTTCTTTCTGAGGAGTGAACATAGATTGGGTCTCACACAAATCGGGCGACTGCTCTGCCACTGGTCTGCATCCCACAGCCAGTTGTTTTTAATTTCATACACGAGTACTGTATGGACATCATCTCCCGCTCTCTCCATTTCTCCCTGTGCCCCCACAACTCCCTCTGAAACGCATGGCCTCTTAGCCTCTTACTCTTTATTATTGTTTTACACACACACACACACACACACACACACACACACACACACACACACACACTTACTTTTGAATATAACCTGTTGTGTGTGTGTGTGTGTGTGTGTGTGTGTGTGTGTGTGTGTGTGTGTGTGTGTGACAGGGAACTTATCCCTGGAGAAGATTGGTTTGCTCTCTGCAGCCATTATTTCCCTGTAGCTCTTTTCCCAAGGGTAGGGCCTTGTGAGATTTCCCTCATCCACATTGTCATGTCCAAAGGTGCTGTCATTGTTCAGGGCTTCTCTGGGAAACAATATTGGTGAGATTTTGTGGCTGCAGCTTCCCCGTCATACACAGAAGACGCTTATCTTGTAGCCGACTTCCTGTCCTGGGCATGTGGCTCCTCCATCTTCGCCCTCTCCCTGTCTTGTTCCTGATGTTCCCTGAGTCACAGTGGCTGTGCTGTAGATATATCAGTTAGGGCTGTTCACCCAGCAGTCAGTTGTTCTCTGCATTTTGCTCACCTTGTGGCTTTGGTTCCTGTGGCTAATGGTTCCTGTCCGTCAGAGAAAGAAGCTGCTTTGATAAGGAGTGAGACCTATGCTTATCTGTGTGTATGAGGGTAAGTGTTTACAATGCAGTTAGAAGTTATGCTGATTTACTAAAGTAGGTTCTTCTCTTGGATCGATGTAGACATCACCAGTCACGGAGTTGGCTAGATTTATATCACTCCTCTTCTGTTGAGCTGGCTTTAAGTCCAATTAGATGGCTGTTACTTCAGCATCTAAGTGCTGGTTCCTTAGTTACTTTGCTATTGCTGTTAAGAGACATAATGACCAAGGCAGCTGGGGGCTTGCTTACAGTTTCAGAGGGTGTTTATGACCATCATGGTGGGGAGACTGGCAGTAGCTGAGAGCTTACATCTGATCCACAAGCACGAGGCGTAGGTGGTGGAGGGTGGGGATGGAGGCGGTGTTGGGATAGGCAGACTGGTGTGGATCTTTGAAACCTCAGAGTCCATCCCAGTGACACAATTCCTCCCTAATCCTTCCCAAAAGAGTTCCACAACTAGGGACCAAACATTCAAATCTATGAGCCTCTGGGGTCATTCTCATTGAAACCACCACACCTCTGTTGCACCTTTTGGAATATCTTGCCTTTCTGATCATTGCTGTGGTTTGTAGGTGGTACAGCTGCATAGCACTGCTGGGTCATTTTTTTTTTTTTTTTTTTTTTTCCGGAGCTGGGGGCTGAACCTAGGGCCTCGCGCTTGCTTGGCAAGTGCTCTACCCCTGAGCTAAATCCCCAACCCCGTCATTTTTGTTTCTTAATTCACTCAACAAACCTGTGTCTTCCAGTTGGGAACTGTGGTTACTAATACAGAAAGTTACTATTTAAAGGTGTTTGTTGATGACCGTCATTTTGGGGAGGGTTGCATTTGCTTTATTTATGTCTTAGTCTTATTTTGTGTTTTAGTATTACAGCTTCATTTGTTTTCTTTGTATATTCTTTTGGATGTGCTTATTCAGTCCTAAGTATTGCTTCTAGTATATTCTAGGGCTGCTTTTATGGAAATGAGTTTATTATTTTATGTGTGTAAGTGTTTGCCACATGTATGTGCACTGCATATGTGCCTGGTGCCTGCAGAGGCCAGAGAGTGCATTGGATCCCTTACAATTAGAGTTACAGGGCATGAGTCTTCATGTGAGTGCCTGAAATTGAACTGAGATCTTCTGGAAGAGCATCCAGTTCTTAACTGTTGGGCCATCTCCTCCACCTTGGAAGTAATTTCTTTCTTTCTTTCTTTTTTTCTATTCTTTTTTTTTTCAGAGCTGGGGACCGAACCCAGGGCCTTGCAAAGCCAAATCCCCAACCCAGGAAGTAATTTCTTTAAGCCTATTTGTATAATGGGAAGTTTTTCTTTGTCCTTCATCCCCAACAGTTTCCCTGGGCACAGTAGTCTAGGTTGTCACCCATGGTCTAGTAGAACTTGAAGTGCATTGCTCTAGGCTCTGGTGGCTTTGGAAATTTTCCATTAGAATGCAACAGTTGCTCTGATGGGTTTTCCTTTACGTGTGATCTGTGCTTTCTCCCCCTCTCTCTCCCAGCACTCTCTTCTTGTAATGTCAATTAAATACTTTTTCTACAATCTGCTGTGAGAAGTTTCTTTTTTGGTCATGTCTATTTGGTTTGAGTGTGTCTTTCCTCAATTTGGGGACGTTTGTTTTGTGGTCTTGTTGAAGATCTGCTCTGTGTAGTTGATCTGGAATTTTTGTCTTCATCTATGCCTGTAGACTTTTGAAGATGACTTTTCAAAGTGTCCAGCTGTTTTACGTGCTCTCTTCATCTGTTCTTTAAAAAACTTTTCATAGTGTTTGCTTGAGTAGTTCAAATCGTCTACATCTTCAAGCCTGGGCAGCCGACTTCTATTTGATCCCCTCTACTTCCGGGCTTTCCCCTGAGTTCTGAGTCATGTCACTGAGTTTCACTTTAGCTCTGTTCTCTTCAGCATTTTTACTTCTTCACTGAATCCAGTTTTCAAATCCTGAATTGTCACTGTCATTTCATTCAGTCATATATTTGTTTTCTTGACTGTCAATCTGGCATATATTAGAGTCCTCGTTAAACTCGTGGAGCAGCCCCTCCCCATCCTTTTTAAATTCCTTTACATGTTTGATAAACTTTGTGATTATTCTTTTAAATTCTGTCCTGTAGTCCAGCTAGGTAATTCTCACTGGCTATCTCCATCCATCCGTCCGTCCGTCCATCCATCGATCTATCTATCTATCTATCTATCTATCTATCTATCTATCTATCTATCTCCATCCCATTTATGTATATATAGATATATGTGTGTAGATATATATGTATATACACATATACACTCACATACATATCAGGGAGCACATAATGTCTTGGTCTTTCATATCGTTTGTGTTTATGACCTGAGCACCTGAGCATGTAGACTTTTTTTTTTTGGCTTGTATGTCTGATGTGAGATTGTAGCCTGATGCAGAAGCTGGTTGAGTGGAGCTGTACCAGGGACAGCCAGTGCTTCTTGATTGCTGAGTTGTGCTTCAGGCAATTGGACTGTTTCACTTTCCTATTAGCAGTGTCAGAAAGTTCCTGTTCGTCTGCCTGTATGCTCACGAGTGTTTGGTATGAGAAAAATCAATTATCCAATGAATGTCCAGTATCGGTGTGTCTAAAGAACTCTTCTTGCACATCAGCCAGACAGCAGTAAGTACGTTATATGCCCTGATTCTACCACTTGATGCCAACCTGACAATGTAAAGAGAAAGCTCAACCAAAAAGCTCGCAGAGGGTTTAAGTGGGTGTTTCTTCAGATAGGACAAACAACTGACCAGTAAACACAGGAACAAGGATGCTGAAGGGAAACACAAAGATCACAGGGAAGAGCTAGGATGTAATCAGAAGTCTAACTTTGGTCGTAATCGCAAAGCCAAGAGTTCAATCCCCACCCCATCACACTTACTAGAATTACTAAATTTTTAAAAAGGTAGATATAAAAAGTGTTGGTGTGGCTGTGAGGAATTGGACTCTCCATGTCCAGTCAAGAGAGAACATGCAATGGTGGCAGTTTCTCCAGTGCTTACATAGTGATACACCATGACGTTACAGTTGCACTTCCAGGTAATATGCTTGTGAAGAACACAAATATGACCACGCCAAACTTTACACATAAACCTGTGTAAGCTCAAATGGAGAAACAACTCAAATTACTAGCTCAATGGCAACCTGGTCTCATAGTAAAACCTCATCTCGAAGAAGACATTGTGGTAAGATGGTGTGGAAACTTAAATACGTAACTCACTCCTGTCTTGCTCTATTGGTAGGCATCTAGTATGCTCCAGTTTCCCCTTTATGTAGTGTTGCAGTGACCATTCTTGTATGTTGATATTTACACATTCGTGGGATGATTATTACACTGTAGAGCCCAGGAAGTAGGACTGTAGAGGATTTGTATCGGGTAGTGGAGCTGTTTGCCTTTAGTGAGGTTCCGCTTCCATTAATGAAATGTAGGTGCTTGTGCATCATGTTTGAATTTTCATGCCGGAGGACTTGGCCATCATAAAATCTTCAGTTACCTTTCCTCTACTCTTAAGTTTTGGTATAATCCTATTTTTAGTGAAATCAATAATTAATATTTAATCAGTGACCCATTGTTGAATCACAGAGTCACTTAGGAGTCTGTGACTCTAGTCCATTTTATTTAAAAAATTTTAGTTATCCAATTTTCTCTCAATTTAATTCTTCAAGTACACATTTCTGTTTTTCCCTGATGTGAAACGTTTGTCATTGTTTCATCATCTCTGTGCTTTTCTGGGGAAATCTTTCCCCACCCTAGACCAATGAAATAGGAACACAGTGATTTGTTTTTACCTAAAAGTTCGAAAAATATATGTTATATGGTATTAGAGCAACAATAGCAGCAACTGCATATTTTTGTAATGCAAAATCCAACAGAAGTTTGTATTATCTCCTTCGTTTGTAGCTATGCCAAGGTGGCAGAGAGTTAGGAGAAGGTTTCGGGTGAATGTGGAAACATTCCAAGCCAGACCTGAAAGTGGATGACCTCACTCACCTACAGTGTGGTGTCCAGGATTTAGCCACATGACATCTAACATGATTGGAAGAAGATGGGAAGGTGCAATCTTATCGATTGCTCAGGAATGGTGAACTGTAGTGAGTGGGAAGCAGTGACCCCAGCTTTTCCACTCCTCAGACGATTTCATTCTTCCTGGGACTCACAGCACACAATATTCTGTGTGAAGAAGCCCGCCCAGACGCCCTTCCAGTCATGGCTGTCAGTTCAAAGTACAGATCTCTAGAAAGATCTGTACTTTGTTCATGGCTGTCAGTTCAAAGTGCAGATCTCTGTCTTAGAAGAACCTCTAGGAAATGCTTGAGACTATGAAAAACTGTCTTTAACTAGGCTTCTCTCCGTGCCCCATGCTATAGCTGACTTATTTTAAGTAAATACTTTAAAGAATTACTAAAAGCCTTAAGTTTAACCCTGTTGTGACAGTTGTAGGGATGTTCTAGGACTTAGCCAGATGGAACATGGGCTTGGAAGGGTGACTAATGTCACTGGTCACTGCGATTTTACCACATCACCTCTGACCTGGGTTTGTCAGTGACATGGGGACTCTACTCCTTCCATAGTGTCCTTGTGGAATTAACTGAGTTACCATAGGCTAGAATCTATGATACAGAGCACACACTTGCTATTGACACTTACCTAGGCATTTATTGTCGTGAGGAGTAATTATAAAAATGCAATTTATCACAAAATGAGGTTTTAAAAAACTTACCAACTTTTTAAAAAAACATTACCACAAAACTGTAAGAAGCTGCAGTCCTGTTACATAATATTTTACTGTTTGGTACAACTCTGAGGGCAGCACCCAGAATCTCCAGTTGACCTACAGCTTTCCCAAGTGGCTGCCTGTGCATTGGCAGGGCCTCGCTTTTCTTTCTGACTCATTGTGTATGTGCACCTGTGTATATACCTCTGTGTGTACCTCTGTGTGTCTCTGTGTTGTGCCTATGTGTGTGTCTGTATGTGTACACCTCTGTGTGTGTGTGTGTGTGTGTGTGTGTGTGTGTGTGTGTGTGTGTGTGTGTACCAGGGTACTCTTGTGGAGGTAAGAGGATAGTTCTCATACTATGTCAGTCCTGAGGATCAAACTTGATGCTCTTGTCATCCATTCATAATTATATGACAGACGTCTGGGTATAACACTTTTCAGGACAAAAGCACATCTCACAGCCTAGAGAAGAGAAAAGGCTAGGATTGGAAGATCAGATGATGTGAGAGAAACTTCAGGGCTGATGTACTGGGAATCATTAAACTTTGTTCATATATTCAGATCGAGGGCGTCTCTATTGATTCATCACAATGGACACATTTCTGTGTTTTTGTGTTTTAGCTGTGCTGGCGATTGGACTCCTGGCCTCAAGCTTGTGAAACAAGCACTTACTCTACCAACTATTATAGTCCCAGCTTCATGTTTTATTGCTTTTTTTCTTTTTTAAAGACAGGATGGAGTTTTGTAGCCTCTTCTGTTCTTGAACTCCTGCCCCAGTGTCCCACTGCTAGGACTGATGTATATCCTACCTTGCTGACTTTAAGAGGCAAGTTTCTAATGGTTCTCCCTGTGTGGTGTTGAAATGAGCCACTTTAAGCTGCAAGTACTCCCCAACACTGGGGACAAAAGTTAAGTTAGACATGGAGGTGATGTTTGGGGGGTAGATCAGAGTTATTCACGTCTTAACCAGTCTGGGTACTAAAGGACTTCCCCGCCATCTGACCTTCATCAGAGGAAATTATGACTCAATAAAAAGAAAATAAGGAGGACCTGCTTTGTGAGTCAGTGGTCATGGGGTTAGTTAACTATGACAGCGTCACGGTGTTCTTGACTGCGTTCTTGCTTCTCTCTGGTTTGGGTGGAAGCTCAGGCTGAGTGCTATGTTACCAGCTTTCACAGTTCCATTCCTGCAGGTCTTCTGTCCCTTCTAATGATTCTTCTGGGAACAGCATTGCTACTTTCTTCTTGGCTGGCCTTCATTACTTGCCACCTTTCTCCTGACTGACCAAAGCTGGGTTTTCCTTCTGCCCTGATGAGATACTCAGCTCAACTTGTCATCATTTTGTGGGTCTTTGCCAGCTCTGCCAGAAGTGTTTGTCAGCCTGGGCAGTTTTGATAGTTGTTATCTGCTCACTCTTGCTGCTCGGAAGCAGCATTTGAAGAAACACAAGATAATGACAAGAGAGCGTACATACCACTCTCGTGTTTCCCATGCCTGAGGAGAATTTTGGTATCCAGAGGGACAGTTCTCCCACCCTGTTGTAGCATCTGATTTAGAGGTGTGTGTGTGTGTGTGTGTGTGTGTGTGTGTGTGTGTGTGTGTGTGTGTGTGTGTGTGTGTGTGGTTTAGAGGTCCTAAACTACACAGCTGTCCTAACCCTGCACTGTCTTTTCCCTGATGAACTGGAATTGGATATTGCTATGATAGTAACTTTTCTTTGTGTGGGAGCTTCCTTGTGCACTGGAGGATGTCAGTAGCATCCCTGGCCCCTTATTAACTGACAGTAGCACTTACGAAGCAGTGGCGAGCAGAGATGCACCGCCCCCATCACTGCTATTGAAGACCACTGAGGTACCGATGCCCGCTCCCATCCCCGGCCTCTGCCAGATTAAGTCACCTACTCCTTGTCTGGGTGTCAGTGTTCCCAGCCTCGCTCCTCTCCTCTGACCACTGTGCTCTGCTAGTGAGGCGGAAGTGTACAGTGGAAGTGAGACTGAGAGGCAGGGCGAGCTGGCACAGATGGGTGTGTTTTGGGTGGTGGCTAGTGATCAGAAGGTTAAATGTCTTTTGATATGAAAGTGAGCAGATGACACTTCACAGAACATAATTAGGTATGTGCTGTCTGTACTGTTCAGAGCCTGCCTTGGGGATTTGGGTTAGGAAAGAAAACTTCAGGGATTGTTTTTCTTAATATTTTTATTCGAAAGAAGCAGGGGAAAAATGAAACTTCTATTTGATTAACTGCCATGTGTAAGATGTCTTTAGTGTAATAGCTGGAGTCTATTCCTTTGGCATGTAAGAAGTGATGTGGATGCATGGGTCAATATGAAGCAGCCTATTTTTACTGAATATAGCTGACAGAGATGTAGGCCTTGAGGTGCTGAGAAAGCAAAATGGGAAGATGGGAGGGCCCCCTCCTCGCAGGGGAAAATGTGAACTTTGAACTGGGTAGAAGGGGTAGGCAAATTAGATCTCATAGCAGAAGGCTAGACCATACTTTAACCCTCATTAATATTTTCATTGCTTGCTCACTTTTAGTTCTTAAAATCTAAACTTTAGTGAATTCCTTTTTCTTAAGATCATCCAGAATACCCATTTTGTGGACTTTAATTTCTTGACACATTTTTACAACTTTTTCTCATCTTAACATCTTTTAGTGATAGGATGTTGATGTTGTGGTTATATCCTAATTTCCACATTTTGAACTTGTGTATTGTTCTATAATTTTATTACTATAACTACCCTTTGGTGAGTGTCTTTTATTTTGGAGTGTTTCTATATGTAGGTATGTGTATGGGTGTATGTGTGGAGCAGGTATTGCTGCACTCATGGAGGATGGAGGAGGATGGGATGTCAGGGGCCTGTCCAGCTGTTGGCACGCTCCTACCACATGTGCTCTCACACACTGGCCGCTCTCTAGCCCCTAATGCATGGGTTTGAGCCTGGCTTTCAATCCACAGTAGAGATTATTTCTTTAAGAGGGCACAAAGTTAAATAATGAAGGTATTTTTAAGGCTCTCGATTTATATTACTGAACCACCTTTCTGAAACCAGCTAATTAGTTATTCCTGCTTTTAACTCCTGTAGGGTGGTCATTTTATGAAGTCTTTGCCAATTTTTTAAAAGGAAAATTACTGATTATGGGAAGAGATTTCATCATCCTGTACTTCCTAGTAAAGCTGACTTGCTTTTCTTTTTTCTTTGTAAAGTTCATTAGTTTGTCTTATGAATTGGCTACAAATTGTGTGTTTCCCATTAATGTGTTGGGCATTAGTATTTTTAAAGCTTTGACTTACACAGTACTTCTCCTTTCTCCTTTCTTTTCTACTTCAGTCTGCCTCTTCCTTTGTCATGGTGGGCATCAAACCCAGGGCTTTCTGGCGTGCTCTAAGTTCCACTTCTAAAAGCTCTTATGTATTAAAGGTCTTTTTTCCTGGGGTATTTGTTTGAAACATTTTTTCCTACTTTTTCAGTTTTTCCCATTGCTGTATGATTTTTTTCTTTTAACAGAGAAGTGTAAGTGTGTACGGATCTGCCGTCCACTCTTTGTTAGAGTCCATTTGCTGTATTTTACTCAGGAGCCAGGCCTTTCTCTTCTCTTATGAATTCTAAAGTTGTCTTCCTGTGCAGTGGTGACCAAACTCAGTGTAGAAAGCCCACGGTTATCCTTTGGGTGAAGCAAGTCTATGGCTGTCTTTCTGGTGTTTTTTGTTCTTCTGTTCTCTCTGCTTGTATCTAATCCAGAATCATCCTGGATTCAGCTGTCATTTCAGACTCTTGACAAGGGTTAGTTCCTTAATCTCTCTTTGTTCTTGACATCAGTGTCTTTGAAGGGTACAGGACAGTTATTTTCTAGAATATTCCTACTTGTATTTCTCTGTAGTTGCTTCATGGTTATATTCAGTTTTAAATTTTAGACAATTATAAAAAACCAAAAATATTTCTGTTCTTTACAGTATAATATAATAGTAGCCATATAATGTTAGTTTATCATATATTAGTGATAACATTGGGAACTTGTGGTGAAATTGGTGCTTTTCTCTTTGAAGTTAAACTCTTCTTTACTTCATCAGACTTTTGCTTATTAGGCCTAGGTTTGAATTGTGTGTGTGTGTTTTTTTTAATCCAGATTTCTTTCTTTATTAATTGTCTCCTATTAAGAGGAAGAATTTTCCCTCCTGCCATGTCCTGCTCGTTTATTCATTCAGTTATTTATTTGAATGACATATATGCATATTCTGACTTAGTAATATATAATCACTATAGTGTACTTATGTACATATTTTTGCACACATCTATATTTTTGTCTTTTGAATCTTCATTTGTTAATGTTTCTATAATAAATGTAAGATTCGGTAGTTTATATAATAAAAATATTCAGGAATATTAATTTTTCAGATGGGTGTGATGCTGCATACCTTTGATCCCAACTGTTAAGACAGATGGAGCTTTATGAGTTCGAGGCCAGCCTGGACTACATAGCAAGTTCCTGACCAGACAAGTTTACATAGAGAACCAATGAACCCTGTATTAGTTTTGACTAATGCACTCTTGTTCCCTGTTTTTTCTCTCCAGTCTTTTTAGCTGTCTACCTTTTAATTGAAACATTTATGTAGTCTCTTTATATTTAATGGTTATACAGCTGAGCCAAATCTTTGGCATCTGAAACAAAAAGCAAGATTGGTTAGTAACCCCGAGTCAGTGCTTTTGAAGTGCTTTTGAGACCTCTGTTCCGAGATGAAGCTGAGAAAAGCCATGGCCACCTCAGTTCTTACTCTGCAAACAGCAGTCTTTCCTGCTCTACTTGCACTCCTCAGTTAGCACTCCCTCTTCTTTCTCCAGACACAGTCTCACAGTATAGCCTTCGTGGCCTTGTACAGGTCTGTGATCCTTCTACTTCAGCTTCCTGAGTGCCGGGCTGAAGGCGTGTGCCACCGTACCTGGCCTGCAGTGTGTACCTTTTGACGGCGACTTGCTCAAAATAACTCCCAACTTTAGTGTAGGGGTTTATTATAGTGTTCCTGTGTGCAGGGAGATGTGATGTCCCTGTGGAAAAAATATTTGTATATAGAGAGAAAGACAGATACTAGGAGACAAAGAGAAAAATAGTAAATTATATTCCTTTATTCACAGATGTTATGTCTGTTTTCTATCTTCTTTGCAATTTTTTTTTTTTTTTTTTTTCGGAGCTGGGGACCGAACCCAGGGCCTTGCGCTAGCTAGGCAAGCGCTCTACCACTGAGCTAAATCCCCAACCCCTGTTTTCTATCTTCTTGATATACTTTATAATATTTCTTTTTATTATGTTATTTCTCTCTATAAAGACTATATAAATTATATATTATATATTATATAGTATGTATAGTAAAATATTATACATTATTTGTTTGTTTGTTTGTTTATTTATTTTACATCCGCAGCCTCTCACTCCCCT
Organism: Rattus rattus; assembly: GCF_011064425.1. Taxonomy (NCBI): domain Eukaryota; kingdom Metazoa; phylum Chordata; class Mammalia; order Rodentia; family Muridae; genus Rattus; species Rattus rattus. The sequence goes on along the minus strand of NC_046159.1, from coordinate 30,383,139 downwards.
CTATCCTCATCTATTTCTCCTCCATTTTTTTATTTTCATAAAAGGGCAGGCCTCCCATGGATATCAACCAGGTTGATATCAAGTTGTAGTAAGACTAGACACCTCCTCTCCTATTAATGTTGGATGAGGCAATCCAGTAGGAAGAGAGGGTCCCAAAGGCAGGCAACAGAGTCAGAGACAGCCCTTGCGCCCACTCTCAGGAGTCCCACAAGAAGACCAGTCTACACAACTGTTACATGTGTGCAGAAGCCTAGGTCAGCCCCACGCAGGCTCCCTGGTTGGCGGTTCGTCTCTGTGAACCCCTATGAGCCCAGGTTAGCTCATAGATTCATAGATTCTGTATGTTTTCTTGTGGTGTCCTTGAGTCCTCTGGCTCTTCCCTCAATCCTTCCTCCCCCTCTTCCACAAGACTCCCTGTGCTCCGCCTAATGTTTGGCTGTGGGTCTCTGCAACTGTTTCCATCAGTTGCTAGGTGAAGCCTCTCTAATAATTGGACTAGGCACCAGTTTGTGATATCTTGAAATAATTTCATCACCCTCCCCCACCCCTTTGCCATCTGTGTTTGGTTCTATCCTAGGTCTCTGGGCTATCTGACCTCTGGTTTCTGGCTCTGCAGGCAGTGACAGGGGTGGGCTCCCTCTCATGTGTGGGTGTCAAGCTGGACCAGTCATTGGTTGGCCACTCCCACAATTTCTATGCCACCTTCACCCCAACACATGTTGTAGGCAGGACAAATTATAGGTCTAAGGTTTTGTGGCTGGGTTGGTGTCCCAGTTCCTTCACTGGAAGACTTGCCTGGTTACAGAAGATGGCCAGTTCAGGTTACATATCCCCCATTACTAGGAGTCTTAGCTGGAGTCACCCTCATAGATTCCTGGGAGTTTCCATTGCATTAGGTTTCTAGCTTGTCCCAGAGATGCTCCCCCACCCCCACCCTATTCCGTTTGTTTCTCCTAGTACTCTCTCCCTCCATCCTCTGCCACCTGAGTCCCTGTTTCCATCCTCATCCTGCATCAAGACCCTTCCCTCATCCATTGTGATGTCTGTTCTATTTCCCCTTCACAGATGAGATTCATGCATTGCCTTTTGAGCCCTCCTTGTTACTTAGCTTCTCTGGGTTTGTGGATTATAGCATGATTTTCCTGTACTTTATGACTAATATCCATTTATAAGAGAGTACATACCCTGTTTGTCTGTTTGGGTCTGGGGTACCTCACTCAGGATGATTTTCTTCTAGTTCCATTCATTTGCCTGCAAATTTCATGATATCATTGTTTTTAATTGTGTAAATGTAACACAGTTTCTTTATCTGTTCTTCAGTTATGGGACACCAGGTTCTGGCTATTCTAATTAAAGCTGCTTTGAACATAGTTGAGCAAGTGTCCTTGTGGGATGAGTGTACCCATAGACTATTCCCAGTTTTCTGAGAAACTACTATGCTGATTTCCACATACTGCTGTTTTCAGTATTTTCACTCTCTTTGTCTTCCTTTTGGTCTTCCTCTCTTCTCAGTGCCATCATCATTGTCGTTGTTGTTGTTGTTGTTGTTGTTGGTGGTGGTGGTGGTGGTGGTGGTGATGGTGTGTGTGTACACATGCATGCTTTGCTGGGACAGTAATATCAGTATTTCCTCTTCATTCTTGAATAGTAATTTTGCTGGCTATGATAAGCTGATTAACAACTCATTTTGTCAGTACGCTGAGGAGAGCATCGTGCTGTCACCTGGGTTTTCTTATTGCTAATGGGATCTAGTTGTAGAGATCACCTGTCTTTCTGGCTATTTTTAAATACTTTCTTTGTATTTATTTTGAAATTTATTATAGCAAGTCCATGTGTAAAGTTTCTTCTCTTTATACTACTTTGTGTGTATTGTAATTCTTTAATCTAGATTGAAATTTTTCTTCTATTTTTATTTTTAAATCATTTTATTTTTAATATTAAAAAACTTATTTTATTGTGTGTGTACAGGTGTTTTGCCAACATGAATGTCTGTGCACCAGTTGCATGCTTGGCGCTCAGGGAGGTCAGAAGAAGGCATTGGATCCCTTGGGGCTGGATTTACAGATGCTTGTAAGCTGCCTTATGGGTGCTGGGAATTGAACCTGGTTTTCTGGGAAAGCAACCAGTGCTTTTTACTGCTAAGTCATATTTTTAGCCCTTTATCTATTTTTGAAAATGCCCAACTCATGTTTCCTCACATGTAACTTACGTTCTCTGTTTCTCTGGGATGCGAATAGTCTTCAGGGAGCTCATGCCTTTTTATTGTCTGCTGTCTGTCTTTAATATTTTTCATTTCTTAATGATGGAAAAATTCTTTAATGGTCTTTTAGCTATGTTTAATCTGTTTCATTCATTTGGCTTTGTTTTAATCATTTTTATTGATTTCTAGAAGTAGTGTTTTCTTGTTTAAAATTACATACTTGTTTACTGCGCGCGCGCGCGCGCGCGCGTGTGTGTGTGTGTGTGTACGCATGCGTGTGTGTCATATCACATGTGTTGAGTCAGAGGACAGAAGTTTGTGGACTCAGTTCTCTCCTTCCATCTGTGTGGGTTGGGTTGGAACTCAAATCATTAGACTTGGCAGTAAGTACCTTGCCCATGGAGCCACCAGACTGGCCCTTATTCCTTTTCAAGCTGTCCAGTTTTGGTGTTTTTTGTTGTTGTTTTCTCATTTAGTTCTTTTATTTAAATATTTAATATTCTTTGAGAATTGAATACTCTGAGGAAATGACGAGAATGGCGTCTGTGGTTTGTGTTGTCTAATGATTCTACCGTATGGAGATCTCTGTGTGAATATGGTATTTTTTGTTTTTGTTTTTGTTTTTTAATTTTTATTTATGTATTTTTATACTCCAGATTTAATTCTCCTCCCGGTCCACCCCTCCCCCTCCCCCACAGTTCCACATCCCATACTGCCTCCCTCTCCCTCCCCTCCACCTCTCCCATGTGTCTCCACAAGGAGTCCACACCCCACCCACCCCACACCCATACCCACCAGACCTCTAAGCTTCCTGGGGCCTCCAGTCTCCTGAGGGTTAGGTGCATCATCTTTGACTAAACCCAGACCCAGAAGTCCTCTGATATATGTGTGTTGGGGGCCTCATCTTAGCTGGTGTCTGCTGCCTGGTTGGTCTGAGAGATCTCAGGGGTCTAGGTTAATTGAGACTGCTGGTCCTTCTACAGAATTGCCCTCCTCCTCAGCTTCCTCTAGCTTTTTCCTAATTCAACCAGAGGGGTCAGCAGCTTCTGTTCCTTGGTTGGGTGCACACATCTGCATCTGACTCTTTCAGCTGCTTCTTGAGTCTTTTGGAGGGCAGTCATGATAGGTCCCTTTTTGTGAGCGCCCCATAGCCTCAGTAATGGTGTCAGGTCTTGGGGCCTCCCCTTGAGCTGGATCCCACTTTGGGCCTGTTGTTGAACCTTCTTTTCCTCAAGGTCTTCTCCATTTCTATCCCTGCATTTCTTTCAGAAGGAAGAATTATGGGTCAGAGCTTTGACTGTGGGATAGCAACCCCATCCCTCACTTGATGCTCAGTCTTTCTGCTGGAGGTGGGCTCTACAAGTTCCTTCTCCCCATTGTAGGGCATTTCATCTAGAGTCCCCCACTTTGAGTCCTGAGACACTGCTACATTCTAAAGGGTCCTCCCAACCTCCTTCCTCCCAAGGTCACCTGTTTCCATTCTTTCTGCTGGCCCTCAGTCCTTTTTCCCCCACTACCAGATCATGTTCCCCTCTCCCCCATTGTGGTTGCTTCCTTCTCCTTCCCAAGTGGAACTGAGGTGTCCTCAGCTTATTGACTTTCCCTTCCCTGTCCCTTCCCCCCCTCCCCCATTGTGGTTGCTTTTTTCTCCTTCCCAAGTGGAACTGAGGTGTCCTTAGCTTATTGATCTTTTTGAGTTCTGTGGACTGTATCCTGGGTATTCTGTAGTTTTTTTTTTTTTTTTTTTTTGGCTAATATCCACTTATTAGTGGGAACATTCTGTGTGTGTTTGAGTTACCTCACTCAGGATAATATTTTCTAGTTCCATCCATTTACCTGCAAAATTCAAGATGTCCTTGTTCTCAATAGCTGAGTAGTATTCCATTGAATTAACAACATTTTCTGTATCCATTCTTCTGTCATGGGACATCTGGGTTGTTTCCAGCTTCTGGCTATCACAAATAAGGCTGCTATGAACGAAGTGGAACATGTGCCCCTGAGGCATGATGGGACATCTTTTGGGTATATTCCTAAGAGTAGTATTGCTGGGTTTTTAGGTAGGTCTATCTCCAATTTTCTGAGGAACCTCCAAATTGATGTCTGTAGTGATCTAAATGACTTCAAATAGAGACTATTTGAATTCTGCCAGAAAGTCAAGAGCACTTTTGTTCTGGGTAAAATTAACCACTTAGCAGAGTTCCAATCCTCAGTTTGTCCTATTCTCTTCCATGGCTTCCTGAGAGGAAGGGTTTTTGTGGAAGATGGGGAGATAAGACAGTAGATGGGAAGTAATTGAAAAACAAAACTATCCAACTGGGCTTTTTGTTTGAAATCAGAAGGAAGAAAATACTTTTGGAACCAACACTGGGCATTTCATCTTGAAATTCAGCCTTGGAAGAGGACAGGCAGCCCCAGAGTTCACCACTCTGCTGTCAGGTTAGGGCTGCAGACTCAGGAGCATAAAGAGGGCTGTGATGCCGCAGAGCTGCTCAGGATGTGCTGGCTCCCTGTGACAACAGAGCTTTTGTTTGAGCAGCAGCGATGAGTTCAGCTACATGATGAAGGCTTTACAGGTTCTCATTTGTTGTTTACAGAAGAACGAAATGAATTCCCTATCCAGATCTTTCTTTCCACCTATGAATGGCACGAGATGCTTATGATGAGTTGCAGCCCTGTGGTGAAGGCATTTAGGAGGTGCTGATTGGTTGGATTTACATAGTATTGGAACACGCCATTGTGCCAGGTAGACTCAAATTCACTCTAGATGGGGATGGCATTCTTTAGAATGAAGGTATTGTTTTTGTTTGAAATAGATTTCTCTGTATAGTACAGGCTGATCAAGAACTTGGAATCTTCTGGGAAATTTATGGTGTTAATCCACTTGTCAACAAGAATTGTGTTTCTTATCTCCCTGTACAAAGCTTAAGTCCAAGTGGATCAAGGACTTCCACATCAAACCAGATACACTCAAACTAATAAAAGAAAAGTGGGGAAGAGTCTCGAAGAGTCACATGGGCACTGGGGAAAATTTCCTGAACAAAACACCAGTGGCTTATGTTCTAAGATCAAGAATTGCCAAATGGAATCTCATAAAACTGCAAAGCTTCTGTAAGTAAATGACGCTGTCATTAGGACAAAATGGCAACCAACAGGTTGGGAAAAGATCTTTATCAATCCTATATCTGATAGAGGGCTAATATCCAAAATATACAAAGAACTCAAGAAGTTAGACTCCAGAGAGCCAAATAACCCTATTAAAAAATGGGGTACAGAGCTAAACAAAACATTCCCAGCTGAGGATTATCAGATGGCCAAAAAGCACCCAAAGAAATGTTCAACATCCTTAGTCATCAGGGAAATTCAAATCAAAACAACCCTGAAATTCCACCTCACACCAGTCAGAATGGCTAAGATCAAAAACTCAGTCTACAATAGATGCTGGCGAGGATGTGGAGAAAGAGGAACACTCCTCCATTGTTGGTAGGATTGCAAGCTGGTACAACCACTCTGGAAATCAGTCTGATGGTTCCTCAGAAAATTGGACATTGAACTACCTGAGGAATATATCCAGCTATACCTCTCCTGGGCATATACCCAAAAGATGCTCCAACATAAAACAAAGACACATGCTCCACTATGTTCATAGCAGCCTTATTTATAATAGCCAGAATCTGGAAAGAACCCAGATGCCCTTCAACAGAGGAATGGATACAAAAAATGTGGTACATCTACACAATGGAATACTACTCAGCTATCAAAAACAATGACTTCATGAAACTCATAGGCAAATGGATTGAACTAGAAAATATCATCCTGAGTGAGGTAACCCAATCACAGAAAAACACACATGGTATGCACTCACTGATAAGTGGATATGAGCCCAAAAGCTTGACTTACCCAAGATACAATCCACGGACCACATGAAGCTCAAGAAGGATGACCAAAATGCAGATGCTTCAGTCTTTCTTAAAAGGGGGAACAAAAACATTCATAGTAGAGGAGGCAGAGTTTGGAGCATCGACTGAAGGAACAGCCATTCAGAGCCTTCCCCACACGTGCCCCATATATATACAGTCACCAAGACTAGATAAGATTGATGAAGCTAAGAAGGGCATGCTGACAGCAACTGGATATAGATGTCTCTTGAGAGACACAACCAGGGCGTGTCAAATACAGAGGCAAATGCTAGCAGCAAACCACTGAACTGAGAATGGGACCCCTGTTGAAGGAATTAGAGAAAGGATTGAAAGAGCTGAAGGGGCTTGCAACCCCATAAGAACAACAATGCCAACCAACCAGAGGTCCCAAACCATTACCCAAAGAGTATACATGGACTGACCCATGGCTCCAACTGCATAGGTAGCAGAGGAAGGCCTTGTTGGGCACCAATGGAAGGAGAAGCCTTTGGTCCTGCCAAGGTTGGACCCCCAGTGTAGGGGAATGTGAGGGGGTAGATGGGGAGGGGAACACCCTTATAGAAGAAGGGGAGGAGGATGGGATAGGGGGTTTATGTTTAGGAAACCAGGAAAGGGAATAACATTTGAAGTGTAAATTTAAAAAAAATCCAATAAAAAAATTGTGTTTCAAGAACAGTTGATGATGCCAAGTATTTTAGGGTTGCTGTGTAGCTAAACTGTGGATATAGACCAGAAGCAGAGCAAGATTGGAGACTCTGCCAAGTTCAGGGGACACATCCTGGCGATTACCAACAATGCATCAGTGATGACAGTAGGTTCTGCAGGTTGAGCCCAGTTCCAGAGTGACATTTCCGTGCTGGGCCCATAGCTCCCTCAGGTCAAAACACTTCTTTGAAGCTATCTGCGTTGAAAAGTTACAGCTTTACCTTTTAAGGATACATTGGGTTGGAATGTTTATTTTATTGGAACAAGGTGAGAATTGTTCTATAACTTCTGTGTTAAATTTTACTGGTTTTTATCACATATTTCGTCCCTTTAGACCTCAATGTGTTCCACTTTACATAGCTTTATTTCTTTCAAAATGGTAGTTTTATTTTATTATAACACTGTAAGTTACCTAGAAACACAGCTTATATAGAAAAAGCAGAATCGTGTGGTGATTTGGCCGCAGTACTGGGTACTGTCTTGCTGCAGTTGGTTGGTATCAGGTGCACGTATACATGAGAGTGAGCACTCTCACAGCCAGCTGATGTGGGGCAGAGTGATGCCCTGAGCCACTGCCAGGACGTAGCAATATTGTCAGTACAAACACCCTGTGTTGACATGGTTACTACCAGGACTATGGCAGCCAGGGCGGTAATTATCACCCATGCTGATGGACCTGGCCAACAGCTGCTGTTTGCTGTGCACTGGCTGCCTTTTGAGGAGTTTTTTTTTTTTTTCTTTTTTTTTTTTTTTTTTTTTTTTCCCGAGCTGGGGACCGAACCCAGGGCCTTGCACATGCTAGGCAAGCGCTCTACCGCTGAGCTAAATCCCCAACCTTGAGGAGTTTCTTGAACTGGACCTACAGCCTCTTTGCTTTTTGTGGGGTAATATGAGTCATGAAGCCCATTTGTCCTCCAAACCACTGCGCTCTCATGTTCTCTTTCAGAGCTGGACTCCTGTTTTAGAGTGGCGTGCTTACCCGTTTGTTCCCGCTTACTGGATGTCAAGGTCATTTTTGTAAGCAGGTTCTCAGTCACGCACAGAATCTCACTATCTTTTTTAGAGTGATCTTAGGTTCAAAATGACTAAGGGTTCAGCTGATATCAAAACTTAATCCAAACTGTAGTACCAAGTGGAAAGGTACTATTGATAATGTTTTTATACACTATGCTAAATTATTGTTATCAGAAATGGTTTTAAAATTTGTAAGCATGTAGTATATATGCAATTGTGCATGTATATATGTGCATGTTTGCATGTGTGTGTATGTGCATGCGAGATCTTGTCTGTGAGAGAGAGAGAATATATATATATATATATTCTCATTGAGGCAATGTCTTCTGGTTAAACCCACAGCCAATATGGCTAATCTAGATTGCTGGCTTGATCCAGGGATCTTCTGTCTTTCCCCAAACTCTGCCATTACAGGTAGCCTGCCACTCACTCAACATTTACATCAGTCAAATGCGATCAAATTCTGGTCCTTTTATTTGTAGGGAAAGTTTTGTTGTTGTTCTGTTGAATTCTGTTGAGCTACCTCCCTGGACCCATTATTAGACTCATAGTTAAGTACACCTCCTTTCCTTTTCTTTTCCTCATCATTATTAAAATTATTAAAACTGAATAAGTAGATTTACCTGGAATATGTGGAAGGAAGAATGGTCAAGTACTTGGTCTGTTAGTTTGCGGCCAAGTTGCAAATGCTAGGATTACAGGCATATGCTGCCGTGCTTGGTTTTTTTATGCAGTCTTGGAGATCAAATCTTGGGCTTTATCTGTGCTTGGTAAGCTCTTTACCCACTAGGCTATGTCCCCAGCCCTGTGTCCTTTCTCTTCTTCCTTGATTTGTTTTCTTATTTTACTCTATAGAGTTTATCTTCCAGGTTTTTGCTTTAAAAAAGTGCATGGGAGAATTGTGCTACACTATGTCTCCTGTACTGTTGGTAGTACAGGTGGACATAGATTTCCATGCTGAAATAGTCTTAGAAATTTGAAGGTGTTTGTATTTTGCAGTGCTGTGGAGAGGTCTGATTTCATTTGACTTCGAGCCCTTTGCAATGTAACACCTGTCTCCTATAGGAAGATTTCTCTTTGTTTCGGATCTTAGAACTTTATGCTAACACAGTGGGTAAGAACTTTTTGCTTTTGAATTCATTGCACTGGGTACTTAGTGGCCTTTCAGCCTGGGGCTTGTCTCTTTTTGTCTTCAGGTTTCTTGAATTCTTCTTGGTTTAATTTCTGTGTGTTTGTAGCCCCTTCTTTCTGAGTGGAACTTTGAATATTCTCATAGTCACAAATCTTTTGTCTGCCCTTTCCTTTTTGATTTTTTTCTGTCTACAACTAAAAAGATGACTGAAGCAAAAAGTACTTAACATTTTCGACTGATACTAGATTTTTTGTTTGTGCATATCTATCTATCTATCTATCTATCTATCTATCTATCTATCTATCTATCTATCTATCTCAACCATTCATTCCGTGTATTTTCCTTGGGTAACTCATATGAAATTGTTTATTAGGAAGGAGATATGCAGGGAAAAGCCTGGCTGACAGAGAAGCTCTTGAGTAGCCAAGTGAAAACAGGGCCAAAGAACTTCAGGTACATCCCCTGTGTTCAGGGAGCTCATTTCTTTACATTACACATGGTAATGTCATGAAAGGATTGACACCTGTGGGTAAGTTCATAGGCCTGGTAGAAGGAAACTGAGGAACTTGACAGTAAATATGTGGACACGCCAAAAGTGCCTGATCCTATGGTCAGATCCAAGGCATCTTAGTTAGGGTTTCTATTGCTGCAAAGAAGCACCAGAACCAAAAAGCAAGTTAGGGAGGAAAGGTCTATTCAGCTTACACTTCCAGATCATAGTCCATCACTGGAGGAAGGCAGGAACAGAATTCAAACAGGCTGGAACCTGGAGGCAGGAACTGATGTAGAGGCCACATAGGGATGCTGCTTAACCTGATTTTTTATAGAACCCAGTACCATAAGCCCAGGGATGGCAGGCACCACCAACCCTGGGCTGGGCCCCCTCCATTGATTACTAATTGAGAAAATGTCTTACAGCAGGATATTGGCGTTTTTGTTTTGTTTTTAGCTATTTTACTGGGTTCTTACACCTCTATCTCCCTTCCAACCTTTATTCCACCCTTACCCTTTTCAACTCCCCAACACTAGGTCAGAGAGAAAGAAGATTAGAGGAGAAAGAGGGCATACTTCCTGCTGATTAGGGCTTTGTGTTCCTTGGGATAAGTTCAGTCTTCCTTGTCAGAATATTCAGCAGTCCTGCAATCCAGCAATAGCAAATGCAGCAGCAATGCAGCCACAGGACAAACCAGCAGGAGTTAGGGGAGCAGTAGCTGCCACAGGTCCTCTCAGGACTCTCCCATTTATAGCCTTCTCTAGAGTCCCCAGTACTCTCGGCAGCTGGCAGAGATCAGCCTCTGCTAGTGTACAAAGCAAATCATAATCACCTCCTGTGAAGCAGCCTCTTAGTCCACACTAGACATCTGTAGTATGTGTGGATAAACAAGCATTGTTTGTTTCTGGCTATTTACTATCCACCTAACTTTGAAAACATATATAAGAGGTTAAATAAAGCTTATTTCTGTAATTAGCTAAACTACAAGTTAACAAGACTACAAGTAAGATTATTTATAGATAACTAACACTGACTTGCATTTCTAATTTTCCTAAACAGTTTGCAATAGTAGTTTTCATAAGACTAGAACTTCAAATTACATTTAAGTGAGTTATATTTGTGTAATACATTGAGCAAGAATTGAATAAAATAACCTTAAATTTCTATCAATATACAGTAATTTATACTATTGTAAAATATTTGAGACTAGTGTATTCAATAATCTACCTTTTACACTATTATCTTATAGCCACACCTTTTCCCCCCTGTTTACTCTTTTTATCATTCCCTCTCCCACTCCTTCCCCCAACACTAGACAGGAGAGAAAGATAGAAGAGAAAAACAGGAGAGAAAGAAGATTGGAGGGGAGAAGAGAACAAGAGAAAGAAATCCATGATTCTAACATCCTTTACTTTGTTTCCTTCCTGTCCATGACCAGTAACAACTTGTAACCAACCCCCTAAAATAATAAACATCTATAACTCACTGAATGAACAGAAACTACCCACCACACCTCCTGGGAATGGGGCCTCGTGTTCTTAAAATTGCTTCCAATTGTTCGGGAGTAAAGACATCTTTTGGGGATCCTAAGAAAATTGGCTAGGTCCTGGGAGAGCTTGCTGTATCTTTTGTTGTCCAGTGTCTGTGAGATAGGAAAAGCTTAACTGAAGCAGTCTATGAGGCTGGGCCATTTGAGACCAGCGGTTTTGAAATTGACCTGTATGCAAATTTTGAGAAAAAATAACAGGGAGTCAGTGAGGCTGGATGACATACATGGTCATGCTTTGTGTTTCGTCTTTTTGCTCTGAAAACACACAAACTTTTAAAGGCAATATAGGTACATTTTTGCACTAACATGTGTATGGAATGTGCAATGTGTACAAATCAGCTAGCCCTGTGTTTGAGCAGGTGAAGTGCATCTTCAACTTTATAAGTCTGTTAGAACTGTGTAACCAAATTGTAATATAAATCTCTATCCATGCTAAATGTGATATGTAGTAATTAGTTATGAAGACCAGGTAGTCAAAAAGATTTATTGGCTATGCAGAGACATTCATGTCTCAGCTAGCAGGAGGTCGTCCTAGTCTTTAGGCCAAATCTAATCCGATACGTTTTGATGGTAACCATATTTTCTTCATTCCCTGTAGAAATGTGAGCAAACAGCATCCTTGCCACAAAACTATTGCAGGCGTCCACTCTGATGTCAACACATACTTCCTGTATATAGGTCGTCTAATTCCACAACCCATTGTCTCTCAGCTGTTGTTCCTTCATTGACATTAAGAAAATCTGAAGTTAACAAAGCACTACTTAGTGCGTGCCTGGGGTGTTTACTCTCCCTTTTTGTTTAATAAGCATCTTTTTAAAAGTGAGATTAGTTGTCTGTAAGACAACTGCTTATCTTGTAGGGTTGTGTGGTGTACTGTGATGTGCTTTGAATTATAATATGCAAAGAATTGCTTTGTCTTATTGGATACATATGTGGGGGCATTATCAGTCTTATTTTGTGCAGGTATCCCCATAATTGCCATTATTTCCAGTAAATATGTAATTATAGAATTAGCCTTTTCAGAACACAATGCAGTTGCCCATTGAAGCCCTGAATATGTATTGGTGGTATGATATACAACCTTCATTTTCCAAATTCTGCAAAATGAAGCACATCCATCTGCCAGATTTCATTTCTTTTGGTACTCCTACAGTTGCTCTCTGCAGGTAATAGAGTTTCGTTATACAGAGAACAAGTAGGACATTTTCTTATAATTTTCTTGGTTTGTCACCAAGTGATAGAAAATGTTTTCTTTAAACCTTTACTGTTAACATGGTGTTTTTCCATGAAATTTTGAGGCTTCTAACACATTTCCTATTAATAATTGGTCAGTTTCCTCATTTCTTTGTGCCAGTGGATCTGGCAAACCTGTATGAGACTGCATATAAGTAATACATAATGGATAGTTTCTATATCTGGTGGCCTGTTGTAACAAAGTTAACTATGAATTATCAGGAATAAATTCAGTTTCTATTTGCACAACAACTCTTTTTGCATATTGAGAGTCAGTAATTGTAGTAAGAGATTCAAGAAGATCTAATAATTCCATAAGGATTGCACACAGCTCTGAATTTTTAATTAAAGTATATGGGCTTTGGAATCTTTGCTTATTTTGTCTGATTTATAGTTTGCCATTCCCACCTCATTTTCATCAGTACAGAACATAAGTGCTTCAAGAATTGGTGATCTCTTTACAATTCATGGGAGAACCCAATTACTTCTTCTTTTTTTTTTTTCCTTTTCTTTTTTTCAGAGCTGATGGACCAAACCCAGGGCCTTGGGTTTGCTAGGCAAGCGCTCTACTACTGAGCTAAATCCCCAACCCCCAATTACTTCTTTTTATAAACTGCAAACGCTTACTCTTAGGATATTTGTTATTAACTTTTCCCAAATAGTTACTACAAGCTCTTTGCCAATTTTCATTGATTACCCATGACATAATCTCAGCATTAATAAGAAGCATTACAGTTTCAGCTGGCTGTTCCTGATAATTGACAGTCTTATTCTACCCTTTATGATTAATTCAGAAATCTTCTCTATGATTTTATCTTTTTAACTGCTTATGTGCTAAGAAAATTCATTCCCTTTGCATAATGAGACAAGTAGGAGAATGTGTTGAAGGCAAAAGTAAACAAAATATGATCAAGGTTATGATCAATTTGATCTTCATATATTCATCTTGCAGTCTGTGTTTTACCAGAGTTAATTATTTTTCTGCTTCAGCTGTTAATCATCTTGGATTGTTTAAGTGGGAATCTCTTTGTAAAGTCTGAAACAAATTGCTTAACTCATGAGTAGTTAATCCAATTGTAGGCCACAGCCAACTAATATCTCCCATTAATTTTGAAAATCATTAAGAATTTGCAACTGACTTCGACAGATCTGTACCTTTTTTTTCTTTCCTTTTTTTCAGATCTGTACCATTTGTCATCAAATTTTTTGTTGACTTATTTTATACCCAAATAATTAAGAGAATCTCCTCTTTGTATTTTTTCAGGAGCAATCTGTAACCTCTAGCATGGAAGAATTCTTTGTTTCCTTAAACATCTTCTAAAGTATGTGTCAGAATCAGTCAACAAAGTTATCTATGTAATAATTAATAAGATTGAGGAAATTGTTTATGAATTATTTCTAGTGGTTGTTGCACAAAATATTAACATAAAGTTGGACTATTTAACATTCCTTATGGAAGCATTTTCCAGTGATATCTCTTTATTGGACCACTGTTGTCACAAGTAGTTACCTTATCATGTTCATGCAGAGGAATTGTGAAAAGGTAATCTTTTAAATCAATTACTATTAATAACCCATGACTTAGGTAACAAAGAATGTAAAGGAATGCCAGGCTATAACAGATCCATTGATTGAATTACTCTATTCAATCTTTAATCTGTTAGCATCCTCCATTTCCCTGGTTTCTTGTTATAATAAACACAGGCGAATTCCATGGGCAGGTAGACTCTTCTGTATGTTGAGTCTCCAACTGCTCTTGTACCAAGTGCCTCGTTCTTAGCTAAGGGCCGATGTTCTACTCACACAGGCTTATCTGTCAACCATTTTTGGGGAAAAGCTGTTGATGTTTCAGCACAGGCCCTTCTTTTAACTTGAAAACTCAATCGCTGTTGTCTTATATTTGCACAGTAGGCACAATTGTGCTTGTTTTGATGACACATATTAATTCCCCCTCAAGAACATCTACCATTTCCCCTAATTTCTTTATGAGCTGTCTCTGGATTGCAGGAATATTAATCTGAGTACCCCACTGTTGTAAAAAAAAATACTTTCCTTATGAATTTGTGGTATGTTAGCCACATAAGATCTCAACTTCCCCGTTTGCCCTTCTGGTCCCACATATTTAACTGGTTGTACACTTTGTCTTATTTGAAATAACTTACCAATTCTTATAACCTCTGTGCAAACCTTCTGAAGTAGTCATTCTGGATTCCAGGATTTTGGAGAAATGATAGTCACATCAGCTCCTGTATCTACCAAACCTATTTCAGTATCATTTACTCGTAGTTTTAATTTGAGTCTCTCATCTTTAACCACTGTTTGCCAGGAAACATGTTTTTCAGTGCTCCTAAATCGCCCTGTTCCCAAATTCCCTGGGAGCGGCTTTGTCCTTCATGTAGAGAAACTGAGCAGTTCTATCCCCAGTCCCATAATTCTTTTTTACATGTCCCATAATTTTAATTTCTTCCTTGCAATCTCCATCTGTAATACCTGGGTGCACAATGAATTCTGGGGAGCTGCTGAAACTCATGGAAGCATTTCCTTAACTGAGATGCCTTCCTTTCTGATGACTCTAGCTTGTGTCAGGTTGACAAACAAAACCAGCCAATACACAAGGCGGCATATGGACCTATCTAGGGTTCCTCTCTCTTGAGAGAGTGATTGGATTTCCTCTAGTGAAAAACAGACTTGTATACAATATTGGAATATTCCTTTTATGATCATGACTAAAAGGAAAATGCATTTACTAATAGTTCTTGCTTATTATTTTCTGGGTTGTAAAAGATTATGGTTCCTGCCACAGACATATTTCTAGCAAAGCCCAGGAACACACAAACTAAAAAAAAATATCCGTGTGAATAATAGCTCTGAAAGCACTGGCCAAATGCTTTCCAGGATGCTTCTATCTCCTATCTCCTTTTCTATTGGATATTTTATTTATTTATATTTCAAGTGTTATTCCCTTTCCTGGTTTCTCCTCTAGAAACCCCCTATCCTATCCTTCCTCCCCCTGCTTCTATGAGGGTGCTCCCTTACCCAGCCACCCACTCCTGCCTCCCCACCCAGACATTTCCCTACACTGGGGCATCGAGCCTTCCCAGGATAAAGGGCCTCTCTTCACATTGATGTCGACAAGGCCATCCTCTGCTACATATGTTGCTGGAGCCATGGTCCCTCCATGTGTACTCTGTGGTGGTTCAGTCCTTGGAAGCTCTGGGGGGTCTGGTTGAATGATAATTGTTTTTCTCTCTGTGGGTTGCAAACCTCTTCAGCTCCTTCAGTCCTTTCTCTGTCTCCTCCATTAGGGACCCTGTCCTCAGTCCAATGGTTGGCTGTGAGCGTCCACCACTGTATTTATCAGACTCTGGCAGAGTCTCTCAGGAGACAGCTAAATCAGGCTCCTGTCAACAAGCACTTCTTGGCATCCACAATAAGGTCTGGGTTTGTTATCTGTATATTGGATGAATCCCAGGATGGGGCAGTCTTTGGATGGCCTTTCCTTCAGTCTCTGCTCTATACTTTGTATTTCTTCCCTTGAGTATTTTGTTCCCCTTTCTAAGGACTGAAGCATCCATACTTTGGTCACCCTTCTTCATGAACTTCATGTGGTCTGTGAATTGTATTTTGGGTATTCCTAGCTTTTGGGCTAATACAATTATCAGTGAGTGAATACTGTGTGTGCTCTTTTGTGACTAGGTTACCTCACTCAGGATGTTATTTTCTAATTCCATCTATTTGTCTAAGAATTTGATGAAGTTACTGTTTTTAATAGCTGAGTATATGTATCCATTCCTCCCTTGAAGGACATGTGAGTTCCTTTCAGTTTCTGGCTATTATAAATAAGATTGCTATGAACATAGTTGAGCATATGCCCTGGAGCATCTCTTGGGTATATGCCCAGGAGTGGTATGGCAGGGTCCTCAGGTAGTGCTATATCTAATTTTCTGAGGAACCTCCAGACTGATTTCCAGAGTGGTTGTACCAGCTTGCAATCCCACCAACAATGGAGGAGTGTCCCTCTTTCTCCATATCCTCACCAGCATCTGCTGTCACCTGAGTTTTTGATCTTAGCCATTCTCACTGGTGTGAGGTAGAGTCTAGGGTTGTTTTGATTTGCATTTCCCTGATGACTAAGGATGCTGAACATTTCTTTAGGTGCTTCTCAGCCGTTTAGTGTTCCTTAGCTGAGAATTCTTTGTTTAGTTCTATACCCCATTTTATAATAGGGCTATGTGGTTCTCTGAAGTCTAACTTCTTGAATTCTTTGCAAATATTGGATATTAGCCCTCTATCCGATGTAGGATTGGTAAAGATCTTTTCCCAATCTGTTGGTTGCCATTTTGTCCTATTGACAGTGTCCTTTGCCTTACAGAAGCTTTGCAATTTCATAAGGTCCCATTTGTCAATTGTTGATCTTAGAGCATAAGCTTTTGGAATTCTGTTCAGGAAATTCTCTCCTGTGCCCATGTGTTGAGGCTTTTCTCCATTTTCTCTTACATTAGTTTCAGTGTATTTGGTTTGATGTGGAGGTAGCTTGATCCACTTGGACTTGAGCTTTGCACAAGGTGATAAGAATGAATCAATTTGCATTCTTCTACATGCTGACCTCCAGTTAAACCAGCACCAGTTATTGAAAATGCTATCTTTTTTTCATTGGATGGTTTTTTTTCCTTTGTCAAAAATCAAGTGACCATAGGTGCGTGCGTTCATTTCTGGGTCCTCAGTTCTATTCCATCGATCTACCTGCCTGTCTCTGTACCAATACCATACAGTTTTTATCACTATTGCTCTGTAATACTGCTTGAGGTCTGGGATGGTGATTCCCCCAGAAGATCTTTTAGTGTTGAGAATAGTTTGTGCTATCCTGGGTTTTTTGCTTTTCCAAATGAGTTTGAAATTGCACTTTCTAACTGTGAAGAATTGAGTTGGAATTTTGATGGGAATTACATTGAATTGCTTTCATCAAGATGGCCATTTTTACAATATTAATCCTGCCAATCCATGAGCATGGGAGATCTTTCCATCTTCTGAGATCTTCAGTTTCTTTCTTCAGAGGCTTGAAGTTCTTGTCATACATTTGCTTGCTTTGGGTCACATGAAGGTATTTTTATTGTTTGTGACTATTGCGAAGGGTGTTGTTTCCCTAATTTCTTTTTCAGTCTGTTTATCCTTTGAATAGAAGGTTACTGATTTGTTTGAGTTAATTTTATACCAAGCCACTTTGCTGAAGTTGTTTTTCAGCCATAGGAGTTCTCTGGTGGAATTTTTGGGGTCACCTAAGTATATTATCCTATCATGTGCAAATAGTACTATTTTGACTTCTTCCTTTGCAAATTGTATCCCTTTGATCTCCTTTTGTTGTCTGATTGCTCTGGCTAGGACTTCAAGTACTATATTGAATAGGTAGGGCAAGTGTGGACAGCCTTCTCTAGTCCCTGAGATTAGTGGGATTACTTCAGGTTTCTCTTCATTTAGTTTAATGTTAGCTACTGGTTTACTCTATATTGCTTTTACTGTGTTTATGTATGGGCCTTGAATTCCTGATCTTTCCAAGACATTTATCATGAAAGGGTGTTGAATTTTGTCAAATGCTTTCTCAGCATCTAATGAAATGATCATGTGGTTTTCTTTCTTCTTTGAGTTTGTTTATATAGTGGATTATATTGTTGGATTTCCATATATTAAACCACCCCTGCATCCCTGTGATGAAGTCTACTTCATCACGATGGATGATCGTTTTGATATGTTCTTGGATTCGGTTTGTGAGAATTGTATTGAGTATTTTTACATTAATATTCGTAAGTGAAATTGTTCTGTATTTCTCTTAGTTGAGTCTTTGTGTGATTTAGGTATGAGCATAATTGTGGCTTCATAGAAGGAATTGGGTAGTGTTCCTTCTGTTTTATTGTGGAATATTTGAAGAGTATTGGTATGAAGTCTTCTTGCAAGGTCTGATAGAATTCTGCGCTAAACCTATCTGGTTCTGGGCTTGTTTTTGGTTGGGAGACTTTTAATGTTTGCTTCTATTTCTTTAGGTGTTATGCGCTGTTCAGATGGTTTATCCAATTCTGATTTAACTTTGGTACCTGGTATCTGTCTAGAATATTGTCCATTTACTCTAGATTTTCCAGTTTTGTTGAGAATAGGTTCTTTTTAGGAGGATCTAATAGTTTTTTGAGTTTCTTCAGCTTCTGTTTTTATGTTTCCCTTTTCATTTCTGATTTTGTTATTTTGGATACTGTCTCTGCCCGCTGGTTAGCCTGGGTAAGGGTTTGTTTATCTTGTTGATTTTCTCAAAGAACCAGCTTCTGGTCTTGTTGATTCTTTGTATAGTTGTTTGTTTCTAGGCTTTAGTTCACCAGCTGTGTCCTTGTGCATGAAGTTCCTATGAAACATTCCCATCTGTCTGGGCGGGCTTCAATTTTTTGATATTTTTTCCAATAACTTATTTGGCTAGATATTGTGGCACAGTCTCACAATTAGAAGACCTCCTGAGACAGAAACAAAATTGCTAAAAGTTCTATGCATAAGTGTTCATATTGGTTTCAGGTCAGTCAGGACTCCTAACAAAACCTTATCTCAAGAGATAGGAAGGAAAAAATACTTTGTATTAACATGTGTAAACAGATTTCTGTCCCACTAGCATGTTTTCCAGCCCTTTGTTTCCTCGTTCATGTCTTTAAGTATAGAGTCAAATCAACACACCTTTGTCCTTTATGACTTTTTAAGCATATGTAAATTCTAGTTTTAGAAAGACATTTCTGTAGTTGAGTTTCTTAATAAATTCATATGTAGTTGAATTTCATTTTGTTTGTTTCATGTGAACTTTCTATCTATCAGAATTTACTCACTTATGTTGATACATTTGGATGTGCAGGACAGACTGTGGTAGGAGAGTCTCTTCTGTCACTTAATTCTAGGATTGCATTCAGGCTGTTCAGCTTGGCAGCACTGCCTGAACCCTCTGGCTATCTCACCAACCCACACAGAATTTATTTTGATGAATAAAATGTGTGAGTATTCATTTACATTCTTTTCAGGATTATCAAGCTATTCCAACCTCAATCATTGAAAAGCGTAGCTTTCGATGTAATTTTAAGGTTGCTGCTTGCGTTGGTTAATGTATTCTTCAGTATGGTTCAGTCTCTGAGCGTTTCAATTCTTGTTCATGTTCCTTGCTGTTTCTCAATAATTATCTTAAAAATATTTAAATATTAAATAAAATCCATCTTATTGATTTTTCCCAACATTTTTATTTAGTTCACCTTGTTTTTTAATATATGATTTTATGATCATTCTTCCATGTGAATTCTGTCCTAGACTTTGAGTTACATTTTTTTTTTTTGTAAATTTCACATCATGCACTTCAATCCCACTCATCTCCTCCCCCGTGTTCCTGCTCTACCCTTAAAACCTCCAGAATAACAGCGAAGAAAAATCTCTGTGGAAACTGTAGTTTGTCACAGCGTGTCTCACATTATAGCCTTTTGTCCACACTTCTTTGCTTGCAAATATTCATTGCACTGACCTTTTGGTCTAGTATGAGGCCTCTGACTTCTGCTATTCTGTCAGTTCTGGAACCTTGTTCAGACTCCTCTCAGGTATCCTGTCGATGCCTTCATCGAGATCCTGTAGTTTTGGATCTGCAGGACTGGCCCTTTCAAGCATTCCAGCAGTTCATCAGTGTGGTGGATGTTGGGGTTGGTCAATTCAAAGATGTGGATCTGGGCTTGAGAAGTATCAGGGCTGGTCAGCCCAGTGGCTTCCCTGCACTGTCACCTGACTTGGGGCTGGCTCACCAGCAACCCCGAAACCAGAGCCAGATCTACCCTGCTGCCTAGGCAAGGTCCAGGGCCTGTTCACTTGAGTGCTGCAGCAGGTGAAGGTCAGGACTAGCTCACCTGTTCCCACGACCCTGTGCCAGTTGTCTCACCTGCCATAGGTGGCAAGGGGTGAAGGTCCAGGGAGGGCATCACTCCCTTGACTTGCTGCCATGTGCCAGACAAATTTTGGGGCCAGCTTTCCCATCCTCAAACCCTTGGGGCTAGCTCACTCATGCCCCTGCTGTCAGGGTCAGCTCTACAGTGCTTCCTAGGTGAGGTTCAGGGCCTGCTGTCCCAAGTGCTACAGAAGGTGTGGAGTAGGCCCTGATTTCTTGTTCTCATGACCCCATCAGGGCCAACTCCCTGACCTGCAGTAAAAAGTAGGGAAAGGGGTCTCTCCTTCACTGACTCCATCACACTGCAGACAAGAGGCAGGACTTCCTTTCCATACTCACACCTGTAGGCTGTTATTTTGACCTGTTCACAGCACATTGTTTGAATGAACGGAATCCTGCATTTATCTCAACTGTCTGGAAAGAGTATGTAGCAGTTGGATTGTTTAGCCACGTGGGGTGTTTTCATGACCAGGCCATTGTGCTAGTGCTCTCGGTTTATTGTTCTTGCTCTTCTGTCTCCATGTCAGCAGGATTGGAGGCCCAAGTTTTATGACTCTTAAGCCTAAGAGGAAAGGTACATAAACCAGTGATGGAAAGGCAGACCGTGCCAACAAAGTCTGCTGGTAAATGTACTGCTTGGGCCTGTGTGTGCACACGCAGAAACAGTTATTTGATTTTCATATTTACCCTTTTTAACTGGTGAGGGGTTAATACCTTTATCTTTTACAAACAGGAAATAGCGGTTTAGAACTTCACCGTTGTGCCGTACCTCTCACAGTTGGTGCCAGGACTTGAACTTTGATTTCTGATTGCTGCTTTTGTACTCTTTCCCTTGTCCTTTGAGGTGGAAGGGAAGGAGAACAGTGTTCATCTCTAGGCTCTCTGGAAAAACTAACTAGGTATAACAAACACAAAGGGAAAATTAAAATGTTTTTCATAGTTCACTTATTTCCTTATTTATTTTTTACAAAATAGCTTTATTGAGATTGTTTACATGAATTACAACTCACTGACTTAAATAGGTATAATTCATTGCTCATGGATTGTGTGACTTCACCATAGACACTTTCAGATCATGCTAATTACTCTAAGGAAAAGCCTGTTTAAGCAATCACACACTCACATTTCCTGACTTTCACCTCGACAAACCCAGCTGCCTACTGTCTGTTGTCTGTGTACCTTTACCTATTCTGGATATGTCATACAAATGCTATCAAGTGTTAGTCAGTCCTTTCTGACTGGCTTCACTTATTAATTTTTTGTTAAAGTTCATTCATATTTTTTATTGATGACTATGATTCAAGTGAATGGGTATGTGCTGTAGCTACTTACTTAGCAGTTGATGGATTTGGGTTTTTTTCTACTTTAGGCTGTTATGGAAATGTAGTGTCATGAATAAATTTAGGGGCAATGTTCTTGAATAGGGAAGATATTTTCATTTCTTTTGATGTGTATTCCTAGAAAATATGGGTCAGATGATTACATATCTATTATCTTGAGAACTAGACTTTCTCAAAGCAGCCACATGCATTCATTCTCGCCAGTAGCGTCTGAAGGTGTCAACGTCAGCACATCTTACTAATGCTTGTCTGTGTGTCTTCCGTTAGTACGCAGTTAGAGCAGCGCCTGTGCCTTTGATTTGCACGTCCTGATTCCTGACGATGCTGAGTAACCGTGTTTTCACTGGGTACTTTTTTTTTTTTTTATTTTTTTGTTACTGCATTGTGAGAAGTACAGGGTTCTTGATGGATATACAATTGGCAAACATTTTCTTCTATTTTGTGTTTGTTTCTTCTTCCTTCAATTTCTCCTTTTCCCTGTTTTGTTTCTAAGAGAAAAGGCCTCACTGTATATAGCTCATGCTGACCTTGAACTCCTGATCCCCTGCCTCCCTTGTGCTGAGTTCTGGGATTCAGACCAGAGAGAGAGAGAGAGAGAGAGAGAGAGAGAGAGAGAGAGAGAATATGAATATGAATGAGAATGAATATGAACCCAGGGTCTTGCATGCTATGCCAGCACACCATTGAGCTGCACGTTTAGCTCCACTCCTCAATTTTATTATGGCAGCTTTCAAAGCACACACAACATTATTTTGACAATTTCTTGTTTTTCTATTGTTTCTTAGTGTGAGGAGGAGATCCAGGTTTATTTTATTTTATTTTTTGCATGCAGCTGACCAGTTGTCCTGGCATTCTGTGTAAAGTATCTTCTTTCTGCTGTGGAAGTGAAATCTTGTTATCTATTTTCTTACTTTTTGATTCTCAGTGATCATTTGCCTAGTATAAGATGAGCCTTTCTGAGTAACGTCCTTGTAGCTCCTTTCTTGTGTGTTGGTCTGTAACCATTCCTCCTTTCCCTGTTGCTTTATGATCTGATCTGTGTGCAGGCATGACTAAACCATGCACAAGCCCCATATCTTCTGCCTGGCTACTGACACTGTTGGAGTTGAGCAGCCTCACAGACACTGCTGTTTCAGAGAGGAGTTTTTAGGGAGGTGGGACAAATATTTGTCAAATATGGCCTTAGGGTGCTCTGGCCCTGTTGTCTACCCTCCCTGTTCACCACCACATGCCCAACACATGGTTAACAAATGAAGGACCCCAAATTAGAGACATTCTTTTGGTTTAAAGCTCTGTCCTGCCAACATTGAAATGGTATCATAAAACATTACTGCCATGAACATGGAGAGTTTGTATGGAGCTGTTTCTGTAGGAGCAGCAAGACAAGAGAATGGGGAGGAGAGAACCCATAATTCGATTACTAACAATGGGAACATATAGAAAATAAGCAAGTATATTTGGTTATGTAAGACAGCTTATATAGACATTGTTAGTTTACATAAAGGCAGCCTTCTCAGGGTCTCAGGAATGGCTATGATTACCTATGTCTTCCCTGAGAAGCCATAATTGAGCTGTAAGTCATGGGCAAAATCTATCCTGCCACCTGTTTTTGCAAATATATTTTTATTGATAAATAATGTCATGGTTTATTTTATTTTACCATAACAAAATATACCCAAGACTGGGCATTTTATTTTACTTTTTATTTTTAAAAAAGGTTTAATTAGGCCACAGTTCTGGAGATCCATGCATTGGCACTGGCTTCTGGTGAGGCCCCTGGCTGTATTGTAACAGGCTAGATTTCATCACAGGGTTGGAGAGGGAAACAGTGAGGAGACAAGGAAAGGAAATAATGGAGGGAAGAGAAGCAGGGTGAGCCGGAAGCTTTGTAACAGCAGTTCTTGAGCTCACTAGTGAGATAACCTCACTTCCAGAAAAACATCTGTCCTCAAGACTTATTCTTAAAGTATCAACCTTGCAGTGCAGGCAAACCATAGTGGACAAGCCATATCTAAACCAGAACACAGTGCCATTCCTGTTTATTTACCCATTAATCAACGGCTGCTTTCGCAATATACAGTGGAGTCCAGTAACTAGAACAGATTCGTCCTACAATGCCCGAAATATTTATCTTGCCCTTTATAGGAGAAATTGGCCAACAGCTGGTTTGAGTAATCTAGACTTTTGGGAGGTCATGCCTGAACCATAGATAATTTCAATTTCAGACATTCAAAACCTCAGTGTTGCCATTATATGAATTTGAGGTCATTCAGATCGACTGACTGACTTCTTTCCTTCCTTCCCTCCCTGTCTCCTTCTCTGTGTCTCCCTCCCTTTGTCCCTCCCTCCTGTCCATCCTACTCCCCCTCTGTTTGCTTGCTCTCTCTCTCCTTCCCTCTCTCCCTCTCTCTCTCTTTATTATTATTATTATTATTATTATTATTATTATTATTATTATTATTATTATTAAACTTTACACTAGGGATTGAACCCAGGGTCTTAGGTATATAGACAAGCTCTACCACAGAATTGTCACTTGACCCTAAGACATCAGTGGTAAGTTTGCTCTTTTTGTGTGTGTCTAATGTTTGTTTTAAGTTTTATTTTGTTTTGTTTATACAGGATCTTACTATGTAGATCAGGCTAGTTTCAAGTTTGTAATCCTCCTGCCAAAGGTATTAGTTTTAAGGAAAGGTTTTTATATCAGGATGAGGTTTGATATTCAGGGGAATAGACAGGAATACTTGCTCATGAGCAAAAATTTAACTTCAAAAATAATATAAAGAGATATTGTTCTTTTATAGTCAAGATGACAACAAAAGACTGCTCTGTGACCCTGCTTCCTTTTCAGACTGACATTTTAGTACAAGAAACAAATGTAGTGTTCCCTAGTCATTTTCTGTCCCTTTTGAAGACCAAGTATTTGGTCAGAATAATTTCCTCAAATTAACAAAGTGCAGTCTTACTGTTAGAAATTAGGAATTTTAGCTCAGCTCTGTTTCTTTTCTTCTCTCTCAGCTTGAAGTCAATGGCCCAAAATGACTCTGCTAGTGGAGACTCACTTCCGTAAGGAGGAAGACCAGGTCAGAGGTTGGGATGAGCATGCCACTGCACCAGATCTCTGCCATCCCTTCTCAGGATGCCATTTCTGCTAGAGTCTACAGGAGCAAGACCAAAGATAAGGAGCAGGTAATGTGAGAACTTCTTCAGCGCCTTCCTGGACCCCCAGGTAGCTGTGGCCAGACACTGGCTGAGGAGCTGTTTTATTTTGAAAGCAAAAATATGGCAGCGGGGAAGCCCTGGCATCAGGAGCACGAGGTGGCAGTCTCATCATTTCCATACAGGAAGCAGAGAAAACACCGCTGCTCGGACCGCTTTCCCTTCTTTATTCTTAGATTGGTTGTCCCACCTAGGTTAACTGAGTCTCTAAATTCTGTCACAGACACACTAATAGCTCTGACTCCTAGGTGATTCTAGATCCTGTGGTGTTTACAGTCGGTGTCAATCACCCACACAAGTACATCATCTGGATACTTGTTTTTCATGTGTATTTCACATGCGCCCCATTTGTAGCAATGGTGTGAGCATGCCATGGCCCGCCCACCAATAGATTCAGTGGACAGCTTTGGAGACTGATGCTCTTCCCCATGTGGATTATTTTATTACAATGTCCTCAACTGTAATCTAGAATAATCCCTGAGCTCTGAAGGGCTGGTTTCCCTGGAGATGTGCCGATGAGCACAATGAGAACACAGCTGGCTGTGTTCAGAAGCGATTGTCTTCTGCAGGTTTCTGGGTTCTGAGGTTTTGGCATAGGCTTCTTAGCGTCTTAGCTATAAGTGACACGGTGGTCTCAGTTGGCTAAGTGTCCTGATCATGTGTTACACATTCCTGAGAGGAAGTTCTTTAGAGTTTCAAAACAAGACGCAGTGTATAGATGCATTTGAGCAAAGATTAGGGTTTGTTACTGCATGTAGGAGATTATAATCAGCCTCTCTCTGTTACCACCCTCTGACGGTCTGCCTGACACATAGAAACATTGGTCGGATAAGGTCAGTGATGGAGGGATTTTAGGACTTCCCTTATAAAACGGGTTTTCTACAGTAGTGCCAAGCTAAGGGGAAAGGAGAAGGCAGAGTGACTCAGGTTGAGAAAACCACAAGGTCAACCCAAAATCTGCAATTTGTGACGTGCCTGTCCTGAGAGTGAAAGAGAAGCTCTGCAAAGGCTCTTCCTCCTCCTCTTCACTGAGGTTCTGGGAGCCGCAAAGACAAGGTCTTTATCTTCGGTTATACCCAAGGTGACTTTAAACACAATTTTCTATAGCATGCACTGCATGAGCGTATATATGGAACTCTGGATTGTTAATGACTTGTACATTGTTATACTATCTATGGATGAAGACAGGTCTCACTTCAGTGGCCTTAGAACTGCTGGGAATACTTTGTAATCTGTAAAGGATTTTCTTGCTATCACTTATGCGTAGATAAACTATTCTTTAAGTGGACTGCTGCATTTAGGTTGGTTTTATTTTCTGAGACAGGGTCTCAGTATGTAGCTCTGGCTGTCTTGGGACTCTGTAGGCCAAAGTGGTCTTGTAGAGATCTACCTGCTTCTGCTCCTGAGTGTTGGGATTAAGGCCAGGAGCCACCATGGGACTTTTTAGGTTTTTATAGACAGGAGCCCATTACTTTTCAGCCTTTAGTCTCCTTTTGGAAACCTGAGTTGCTTCATTAAAAATTTTTTTTGTCTTAATTGTCTTAGAGAATACATTCTTATTTTTCACATCCTAGAGTTAGTAATATCTTGCTTCAAGACTTATTTTAAAGCAACTTTGTATACACTAAGTATTAATATAAAATTACTGTTCTGTAAAAGTCTTAAAGTTTATGGCTGGTCTCCAGTCAGTGTCTGACAGTCATTGTAAGTCCCTTTCCGTCTTAGAGCAGTATTCCATTCTTCAGTCTTAGGTCAGTCTAGCGCACACTGTAAGTAATAGCATCTTTTTCCAAATTAAGGAGATTAGGAGGCAGTGAATCACAAAAGTTCAATTGCTGCATCCTGTGCTAAACATTACCACTATCTTTATTATGACTGAAAAAAAAATGCCTCTTCCGTTACCAACACTGCCACTTAAAAACTGTTGGCGCTGGAAAACCCCACCCACCTTCTGCTGAGACAGGTTTCAGTGTTCACTCTGTTGTCCTCTATCCGCCCAAAGGGTGAAGCGGAGCTGGGACAAATAGGTTGCATGGTTCTTGGTCCCCCTGGGAAAGCTGGAGGTATTAGAGCTTTTAGAAGAAACGCGAGAAGGTTTGGACAGCAGTGAAGGTGGCAGTGATAGCCCCAGCTGCGGGGTGGGAGGTGGGGTTGGGGGTTGGTAACCACAGCTAGGCAGGTCCAAGATCCCATGATGAGAGAGAGAACTCTTCCCTAAGAGTTACACTTCAGTAAAAATAGCCACTCACATATGATCCTAGTGAAATAATGTGTGTGCTTTATTCCACGTGGATAGGGACTATATAAACGTTGCAGAGTAGGGCGGGACCTAGGGTTAGATGTTTCCTATGCTCGTTTGTGATGTTAGTGATGCTCTCTTTGAATGGGAAGGACTCCAGGTGTTTTCCCTACCTGATTGATTGTCATGGTCCTCTCAGTGGGGTGTCATTGTTCCCAGAGCAGGTAGAGATAGGCAGGGAATGACTACACTCCTACCATTTTCAATTCTGAGATTCACAGATCTAAGTTCACTCAGCCTTACCAGTTCTTCTGTCTTGTGGCACAGTTCATTTGCCCCACACTGTCTCCCAGGCTAGTCCCAAACTCCATCCTCTTCCTTTGTTCATCTGAGTGATGCGTGTTCATCATTCCAGATGCGTGCTGCTGCTTCTGCTGTACTCTTCACTTTTGCCAAGGTTAGACAAGCTAAGTGGCTGGTGCATGTTCTGCCACTCTGTCTCTCGCCTCATGTGTGATCAAACTCCGAGTATAAATGGGTGCCTTTCAGTAGAGGACCACATCACCTGGCACCCAATCTGTAAGATTATCCAGAAAATATCCTGTTCTCAGAGCCTCCTCAGGTGCCGTCCACTCCTTCCTTAAAGAACTGGTCCACATCTTTGCATTCGTGAAAGCGTAATAAAAATGTGACCCACAGTTCATTTGTGCTTAGACAACTACATAGAAAGCAAAAGACATTTTTCATACTTTTAAGGAATTCTAATTCTCACACTGTTGATCTCTGCATCTTCCTTTTGAGATCAACAGAGGGATTTCATCATGAAGCATCAAATTGACAGTTATCTAAACAAATTTCAGTTTGCTCTGAGAGTATATAAATGGAGAAGATTTTAATACAAGGAGGTAGATGCTTTATCTACACTTCATATACATTATGTAATTACCTAGGTTATATTCATCTGTACTCAGGGTCTGTAACAAGAGCCTCATGTTGACGAAGGGACAGCAGTATTCTGAAGCGTATTCACTAAACTTTGACCTCTTAACGGTTGCTGCTTTAGTATACTAGATAAACAGTGAGAGCCCACAGGAAGAACTTGCAGGAAATCTGAGCTTTACTATTCCAGACCTTGCTTCCACCGTAGTGCTGGGCCTGCCTGCTTGGTATCTTCAGGGCAGCCTGTTCTCAGAGCCTCCTCAGGTGCCGTCCACTCCTTCCTTCCCTCCCTTCTCCTTCCCTCCCCCCCTCCTTTTCTGCTTCTTTTTTTCTTTCTTTCTTTTCCCACTTCTATTTTTGCCCATCTCCTTACATTTTTCCCACTTTAGTCTCCAAAGTTCAAGGTGGCAACATGCACTAGTGGTCTACCTACTTCTTTCAGATGAGTGTGTGTGTGTGTGTGTGTGTGTGTGTGTGTCTTGTGCATGGATATTTAAACTATTAAGGATCCAAGGTCTCTCATCAACACAGTTTCTAGCCTTCTCTTATTAGCAACTCCACTGTTTACTTCTAGGAACTGTTGTTTTATTTTGCAGATTAAAATTGCTTCTTTAGGCTTGAAGGGGGCTCGAGACCCCATATATGAACAACAATGCCAAGCAACCAGAGCTTCCAGGGACTAAGCCACTACCTAAAGACTATGGACTGACCTGGACTCTGACCTCATAGGGTAGCAATGAATATCCTAGTAAGAGCACCAGTGGAAGGGGGAAGCCCTGGGTCCTGCAAGACTGAACCCCAGTGAACTAGACTGTTGGGGGAGGCGGCAATGGGGGGGGTGGGAGGAACACCCATAAGGAAGGGGAGGGGAGGGGATGTTTGCCCGAAACCGGAAAGGAATAACACTTTCAAATGTATATAAGAAATATTCAATTAATAAAAAAAAAAAAAAAAAAAAAAAGAAAAAAAAAAACCATAGGAAGGGTTATGGAGGCAAAGTTTAGAGCAGATACTGAAAGAATGGCCATTCAGAGCCTGTCCCACATATGGCCCATATATATATAGCCACCAAAACTAGGTAAGATTGATAAGGCTAAGGAGTGCATCCTGACAGGAACCGGATATAGATCTCTCTTGAGAGACACAACCAGAACATGTCAAATACAGAGGCAAACGCTGAACTGAGAATGGGACCCTCTTTGGGGAAATTAGAGAAAGGTTTGAAAGAGCTGAAGGGGCTTGCAACCCCATAAGAACAACATTGCCAACAACCAGAGCTTCCAGGGACTAAACCACTACCCAAAGACTATACATGGACTGACCCAGTGCTCCAAGTGCATATGCAGCAGAGGATAGCCTCATTGGGCACCAGTGGAAAGGGAAGCCAAGGTTTGACCCCCAGTGCAGGGGTATGTCTCTGGGGGTGGTAAGGGAGAGTTGATGGCGGAAACACTTTTATGGGGTAGGGGAAGGGAATAGGAGGCTTATGGGTAGGAACTGGGGAAATGCAATAACATTTGAAATGTAAATAATAAAATCCAATTAAAAAAGAAATATCAGAAAAAAAATTGCTTCTTTACAAGTTTGCATGTCAGTATTCAGCCTACCGTTTCTCTAGTTCTTGGCTTCTTTATAGAGGCCTAATTAAATAAAGAGATGTTTTAGGGTGTTTACTGTGAGTTGCTTCTCTGTTCCCAGATATAAGGACTCTGGGGCTTTACTATTTTTACAAATGCATAAGCTTTGCCTTGTTCTCTGACTAGGTCATAACTTAATATCCCATTTATTTTAATCTAAGTTTTGCCATGTGGCTGGTTACCTCTGCTCAGGTTTCATGTACTTGTCTCCTTCATGCTCCAGGACTTGCCTTCATGGAGCCAATGGCTTCTTGGCCCAATCCCAGAATCCTTTATGCCCACCAGTTGTCCCACCCGCTATCCTACCCTTTCCTGTAGGCCGTAGGTTTTTATTGACAGGTGAAGTATCCATAAACCACATGCGATTCTTACACACACGTGCACACACGCATGCACACATGCACATTTCTACATAGAGATGGATATGCACTTTTGAAATACGAAGTTAAATCATGTCAGGTTACTACCTCGGTCATCATTTGTGCGGCTCCAAGTCATTATTTACCTTTCTCGTGAGAGACTCTCAGGGCATTAATGTTTGCCTCAGCTGATTCTGTTGCTGTAACAGAATACCTGAGTCTGAGTAAGTTCGAACAAGACTTCTAGTTCTGTAGGCTGGTCAGCTTCTGGTAAGGACCTCTTCATGTCCCATGCATGACAGAAGACAGGGGGGTATGAAAAAGGAGAAGGGAGTTCAGAGTGGGTGGAGTCTCTAAGGAGACGTCCTATACTAACCAAAACGCTCTCCTGGAAACCATGCTCCCCCTTTTATGGTGGCAGATCCTTCATAACCAAGTACTTCCTAAAGGCCTACTACCATTGGGGACAAGGGGACCAACCATATTCATAGTAACATTCTCACATCTGGAAATAGGGATGGATTTTCTTGTGGTGTTTGTGGGGCCATCTGTGTAACATCTTTCAAATCTGCCTCCCAGAATGCTCATCCTGTTTGGTAGTCACAGCTAGCTAGCATAGCACAGCTATGGGGATCCTCCTAGTTTGCTCAGCCATATATAGGAAATTGGAGCCTTCTTGTCACTCATGAACCAGAGATGATTCCTTCTTTACTAACTGCCATTTCCAGCTCATTGTCGAGTGTGGAGATGACTTCTGATGGCTTCCCTGGAGATAGAAAAGGCGGGGAGGGTGCTGTTACCAAACGCTAAATTCAGCTTTGCCAACTTTGAGCTGCTTTGCCTTGTTCACATGCTTGGGTCTTAAAGTAATGGCTGTTTACTTCTTTAGAGCTGAACTCTGGGCATTGGTTTGGGGAGGAGATTTTTTAGAGTTCACATTATCTAGATAAAACAGGCAGAATATACTGGAAGAGAAGCATTTGCTGTTGGCTTCATGTGTGGCAAATAAATTGAGTGACGGTTATAGAGTTAGCCGGGTGTCACTGATGAGTATGACTTGTTGTCTGTTGCTACTCGTCTGTAGCTGTTGAGTGCAGTGGTGATGACTTCAGATATGTTTTCAGTAATGTTGAAAATTGAAAACTATCTAAATTTGTTTTTTCATGCAGAGATTTCACAAAATAACACTGTAGGATGCTACTATAGTATTGTAAATGAAATTAGTGCCTTTGAATACCTACCTGGCTTCAACAAGACAACTTCCTTATCTCATATAAGAATAAACAGACTCCCACCCCCAAAGTTATGGAAACCTGAGTTTGAGTGTTTCCCATGTTTCTTCTAAAATAATTTCTTGCAGATGAATATAAATACACCCTACACATTTATATAACTGTAGCAACAGTGTATTGTGCCTTTGAAGGAGCCATTCCTGCCGAACACCTGGGACAGTACATTGTGATAGCTGTCTCAGTGCACCACAGCCTGGCCATTGTTTGCGATGAGTCTTTCTTGGGTTCCAGAGTCTCTTAGCTATTGTTCCCAAGACCCCGCCTCTCATAATCCCTCTACCCTCCCCCTGTGCAGTGTGTTCTGACTGTCACCATAGTTTTCCTCTGGGCTCAGTTCTACCTTAGACATTTTTAATTTTTTTAAATAATTTTCTGTCCTTATAATGTATTTTCACTTTTATGTTTGTGAATATAGAATTATAACCTAATTAGCTCTAGCTTCTTGTTTAATTATTAATTTTTTCCCCTTTTCCCCCTCTGATAATTTTCTTGCATGTTTGGAGCATGAAGAATGCTACTGCTAAGGGTCTAAGTTATTGTAGCATATGCTTGCTTCGTGCTCACTCTGCCTGCTTGTTCTTAGTGTTGGGCCATGTAGACAACATAATCTTCATGTGAGCACTAAGGACACAGACTCTCAGTCTTCTCTTCTTTTGATAGACAAGCCTTAGGAAGCAGCTTGCTTGTTCTCTGTACTAGTGGGTGTAGGTAGAAGTCTCATGTACTCTTCACAGTCATACTCTTTGCTGGCTACTTAGGCCAGCCTCTGTGCCTCTGAGGACCTGGCCTACCTCTACTATCGTGGACTTTGCATGTTGCTAAATTGTCCTGTGTGGTTTACACTCATTATGAAGTTGCCTCTGGAAATGGGATTCCCTATCCCATCACTTCAAACTGAAGAATGTTAGTCTCAAAAGCAACAAGATTCCCTGTCAAGAGAGGGGCTGTTCCTCTTCCCCCAATTCCATGGTGGGGAGAGAGGGGATGACTAGAATGGAAACCATTTCTGACCGAGGTGCTCTTGTTTATCCCGTGATATAAATGCCTGCACCCAAAGCTCAGCAGTCAGAAGCTCATCACAGACCTCAGTCAGGAGCTCCTGCTCTCCACGCTGACTTCCCCAGCTGATTTCTGGACGTCTGTAAGCCCAGGTTGAAATGCTAACTTTTACTGCTCTCTCAGTCCAGATGTTCGAGTTGCCTGTGTTGGATGTTGCAAACTCCTGATACGATGGTGTTTTGTTCTCTGCTGCCCTGTCTGCTGCTTGTGATTTCATCTATTTTTGGTGACTAGAACCTAATAAGCTTACTTGCTCAAAACCAAAGTACTGCTGCCATATATCATTTTCTAGATTATACACAACAATTTGCCATAATTAGTAGAACTTAGTTTCACTGGAATTCAAAGGGTAAAGATAGGAAATAGACAAGGCTGGAGTGGCCACGTGGAGGCTGTGAGCACTGAGAGACCAGTACTGAGGTCACTGAGGTGAGCTAGTTCCCTGGCTCAAGGCCACTTGAAAGGCAGTTACCCAATCTGCGTGATGAGAAAGTTGCTGGGGTCAAGAAAAACTAATCGATTTCATGAAGATGGATGAGAGGTGGGTGGGGCAGGGCTGGGTGTCCACACACTGATGGTCAGGAATAGATGACCTCCAGCCTAGACAGCAGGGTCACATGCACTGCCACAGAGACAGGAAGGATGACAAGGATGACTGTGGACGTGGAAGGTCCGATGTAATTGGCTGCTTCAGCCGTGGAAACCCAGAATTGAGTTGTGTTCGAATCCTTAGAGAAGTCCAAGTCAAGGAAGGTTTGCTATGATCCCAGCACTCAGGGGACAGAGGCAGGAAAAGCTGCTGTTGCAGGCCAGCGAGGCTGTACAGTGTACAGTGTGACTGTC
This sequence comes from Rattus rattus, assembly GCF_011064425.1. NCBI lineage: Eukaryota > Metazoa > Chordata > Mammalia > Rodentia > Muridae > Rattus > Rattus rattus. Next base: position 30,350,030 of record NC_046159.1, on the reverse strand, counting down.
ACAGTGATAGAGGCCAGCGAGGCTGTACAGTGTACAGTGTGACTGTCACAGTGATAGAGGCCAGCGAGGCTGTACAGTGTACAGTGTGACTGTCACAGTGATAGAGGCCAGCGAGGCTGTACAGTGTACAGTGTGACTGTCACAGTGATAGAGGCCAGCGAGGCTGTATAGTGTACAGTGTGACTGTCACAGTGATAGAGGCCAGCGAGGCTGTATAGTGTACAGTGTGACTGTCACAGTGATAGATAGTTTAGAATACAAAAAGCCCGGGGAGTACATGAAATTACCCCCAAGTTGAATAATCTGAGAAAAAGAATGGTGTGTGAAGGGCACCAAAGTGGTCACTGAGTCACTGAGAACACTTCTTATCTTACGTAGGGTCCTTGTCCTCTTGAGGCTTGCTACAATTTGGATTACTTTATTCCATTGTTCTATCCTTTTCTTTTAATTCTTTTTTTTATTGGACTATGTTTTATTTACATTTCGAATGTTATCCACTTTCCTGGTTTCCCGTACATAAACCCCCTATCTCATAACCCCTCCTCTTTCTTCTATGAGGGTGTTCCCACACCAATCTCATTCTTCTATGAGGGTGTTCCCACACCAATCTACCACCCCTTCCCACCTCCCCACCCTGACATTCCCCTACACTGGGGGGTCCAGCTTTGGAAGGACCAAGGGCTTCTCCTCCCATTGGTGCCCAACAAGGCCATCCTCTGCTACATATGCAGCTGGAGCCATGGGTCTGTCCATGTGTACTCTTTAGATGGTGGTTTCGTCTCTGGGAGCTCTGGTGGTTGGTATTGTTGTTATTATGGTGTTGTAAACACCTTCAGCTCCTTCAGTCCTTTCTCTAACTCCTCAATGGTGACCCCTTTCTCAGTTCAATGGTTGCTGCATGCATCCGTCTCTTTGTATTTGTCAGGCTCTGGCAGAGCCTCTCAGGAGACAGCTATATTAGGCTCCTGTCAGCATGCGCTTCTTGGCATCAGCAATATTGTCTGGGTTTGGTGACTGTATGTGTATGAGCTAGCTCCCCAGGAGGGGCAGTCTCTAGGTGGCCTTTCCTTCAGTCTGTGCTCCAAACTTTATCTCTGTATTTCCTCCTATTAATATTTTTCTTCCCTCTTCTAAGACGGACTGAAGCATCCACACTTTGGCCATTCTTTTTCTTGAGCTTCACATGTGGTCTGTGGATTGTATCTTTGGTAATTTGAGCTTTTGAACTAATATCCACTTATCAGTGAGTGCATACCATGTGTGTTTTTCTGTGATTGGGTTACCTCACTCAGGATGATATTTTCTAGTTCAATCCATTTGCCTATGAATTTCATGAAGTCATTGTTATTGATAGCTGAGTAGTACTTAATTGTGTAGATGTACCCCATTTTCTGTATCCATTCCTCTGTTGAAGGGCATCTGGGTTCTTTCTAGCTTCTGGCTATTATAAATAAGGCTGCTATGAACATAGTGGAGCATGTGTCCTTGTTATATGTTGGAGCATCTTTTGGGTATATGCCCAGGAGTGGTATAGTTGGGTCCTCAGGTAGTATCATGTCCATTTTTTCTGAAGAACTGACAGACTGATTTCCAGAAAGGTTGTACCAGCTTGAAATCCCACCAAAAATGGAGGAGTGTTCCTCTTTCTCCACATCCCCACCCTCATCTGTTGTTACCTGAGTTTTTTATCTTAACCATTCTGACTGGTGTGAGGTGGAATCTCAGGGTTGTTTTGATTTGCATTTCCCTTATGACTAAAGATATTGAACATTTCTTTAGGTGCTTCTCAGCCAGTTGATCTTCCTCAGTTGGAAATTCTTTGTTTAGCTTTGTATCCCATTTTAATAGGCTTATTTGATTCTGTGGGGTCTTAACTTCTTGAGTTCTTTGTATATATTGGACATTAGCCCTCTATAGGATGTAGGATTGGTAAATATCTTTTCCCAATCTGTTGGTGTCCCTTTTGTCCTAATGACAGTGTCCTTTGCCTTATAGAAGCTTTGCAATTTTATGAAGTCCCATTTGTCGATTCTTGACCTTAGAGCGTAAGCTATTGGTGTTCTGTTCAGGAAAATTTCCCCAGTGTCCATGTATTCGAGGCTCTTCCCTACTTTTTCTTCTATTAGTTTGAGTGTATCTGGTTTTATGTGAAGATCCTCGATCCACTTGGACTTGAGCTTTGTACAGGGCAGTAGGAATGGATCAATTTGCATTCTTCTACATGCTGACCTCCAGTTAAACCAGCACCAGTTGTTGAAAATGCTATCTTTTTTTCCATTGGATGGTTTTGGCTCCTTTGTCAAAGATCAAGTGACCATAGGTGTGTGGGTTCATTTCTGGGTCTTCAATTATATTCCATTGATCTACCTGCCTGTCTCTGTACCAATACCATACAGTTTTTATCACTGTTGCTCTGTACAACTGCTTGAGGCCAGGGCTGGTGATTCACCAAGAATTTCTTTTATTGTGGAGTATAGTTTTCTCTATTTTGGGTTTTTTGTTATTCCAGATGAATTTTAAAATTGCTCTTTCTAATTCTATGAAGAATTGAGTTGAAATTTGATGGGGATGGCATTGAATCTTTAAATTGCTTTCAGCAACATGGCCATTTTTACAATTTAATCCTGCCAGTCCATGAGCATGGGCGATCTTTCCATCTTCTGAGATCTTCAATTTTTTTTTTCTTCATAGACTTGAAGTTCTTGTCATACAGATCTTTCACTTGCTTGGTTAGAGTCACACCGAGTTATTTGTGACTATTGTGAAGGGTGTCATTTCCCTAATTTCTTCCTCAGCCTGTTTATCCTTTGACTAGAGGAAGGCTACTGATTTGTTTGAGTTAATTTTATACCCTGACACTTTGCTGAAGTTGTTTATCAGCCATAGGAGTTCTCTGGGAAGTTTTGGGGTCACTGAAGTATATTATCATATTATCTGTAAATAGTGTTTATTTATTTTTTTTACTTCTTCCTTTGCAAATTGTATCCCTTTGACCTGTTTTTGTTTGATTGTTCTGGACAGGACTTGGCGTATTATATTGAATAAGTAGGGAGAGAGTGGGCAGCCTCGTCTAGTACCCGATTTTAGTGGGATTTCTTATGTTTCCCTCCATTTAGTTTGATGTTGGCTACTGGTTTGCTGTATATTGTTCTTACTATGTTTATGTATGGGCCTTGAACTTTTGATCTTTCCAAGACTTTTAACATGAAGGGGTGTTGAATTTTGTCAAATGCTTTCTTAGCACCTAATGAGATTTTTTTTCTTTGAATTTGGTTATATAGTGGATTACATTGATGGATTTCCGTATATTGAACCATCATCCCTGCATCCCTGGCATGAAGCCTATTTGATCATGATGGATGATTATTTTGATGTGTTCTTGGATTGAGTTTGTGAGAATTTTATTGAGGATATATGCATTGATATTCATAAAGGAAATTGGGTCTGAAATTCTCTTTCTTTGTTGTGTCTTTGTGTGGTTTAGGTATAAGCATAATTGTGGCTTCATAGAACAAATTGGGTGATATTCCATCTGTTTCTCTTTTGTGGAATAGTTTGAAGAATATTGGTGTTAGATCTTTTTGACGGGCTGGTATAGTTCTGCACTAATCCTGTCTGGTTCTGGGCTCTTTTTTTTTTTTATGGTTGGGAGACTTTTAATGACTTCTTCTATTTCTTTAGGAGTTATGGGGCTGTTGAGATGGTTTATCTGACCCTGCTTTAACTTTAGTACCTGGTATCTGTCTAGAAAATTGTTCATTTCCTCCAGATTTTCCAGTTTTGTTGAGTATAGGCTTTTTGTAGTAAGATCTGATAATTTTTTGAATTTCCTCAGATTCTGTTCTTATGTCTCCCTCTTCATTTCTGATTTAGTTAAATTGCATACTCTCTCTTTGCCCTCTGGTTAGTCTGGCTAAAGGTTTATCTATCTTGTTTTTTTGTTTTTTGTTTTCAAAGAACTAGCTCCTGTTTTTTTTTTTAATATTTATTTATTCATTTAATGAATATGAGCAAATTGTAGCTGTCTTCAGACACACCAGACCCCATTACAGATGGTTGTAAGCTACCATATGGTTGCTAGGAATTGAACTCAGGACCTCTGGAAGAGTAGTCAGTGCTCTTAACCACTGAGCCATCTCTCCAGTCTGATTTTATTGATTCTTTGTACAGTTCTTTTGGTTGATATCAGCCCTGAGTTTGATTATTTCTTGCCTTCTACTTCACTTGGGTGTATTTGCTTCTTTTTGTTCTAGAGATTTCAGGTGTGATGTCAAGCTGCTAGTGTATGCTTTCTGCAATTTCTTTTTGGAGTCACTCATAGCTATGAGTTTTCCTCTTAGCACTGCTTTCATTGTGTCCCATAAGTTTGGGTATGTTGTGCCTTCATTTTCATTAAATTCTAAAAAGTCTTTAATTTCTTTCTTGACCAAATTATCATTGAGTAGAGTGTTGTTCAGTTTTCATATGTATGTGGGCTTTCTGTTGTTTTTGTTGTTCTGGAAGACCAGCCTTAGTCTATAGTGATCTAACAGGATGCATGAGATTATTTCAGTCTTCTTGTATCTGTTGAGGCTTGTTTTGTGACCAGTTATATGGTCACTTTTGGAGAAGATACCATGAAGTGCTGAGAAGGTATATTCCTTTGTTTTAGGATGAAATGTTCTATGAATATACGTTATATCTATTTGGTTCATAACTTCTGTTAGTTTCTCTGGCTCTGTTTAGTTTCCCTTTCCATGATCTGTCCATTGATGAGATTGGGGTTTTGAAGTTTCCAACTATTACTGTGAGGTGCAGTGTGTGCTTTGAGCTTTAGTAAAGTTTCTTTTATGAATGTAGGTGACCTTGCATTTGGAGCATAGATATTCAGGATTAAGAGTTCATCTTGGTGTATTTTTCCTTTGATGGATATGAAGTGTCCTTCCTCGTCTTTTTTGATAACATTTGTTGACAGTCGATTTTATTTAATATTAGAATGGCTACTCCAGCTTGTTTTTTGGGATCATTTGCTTGGAAAATTGTTTTCCAGCCCTTTACTCTGAGGTAGTGTCTGTCTTTGCCACTGAGGTGTGTTTCCTGTTTGTATCAAAATACTGTGTCCCTTTTCTCTATCCAGTCTGTTAGTCTATGGTGTTTTTTGTTTTGTTTTTTTTTTTTAATTAGGGAATTTAGTCCATTGATGTTGAGAGTTATTAGGGACCAATGATTGTTGTTTCCTGTTATTTTTGTTGTTAGAGTTGGAATCATGTATGTGTGGCTATCTTCTTTTGATTTCTTTGCCATGAAACTACGTTCTTGCTTTTTCTAGGGTGTGGTTTCTCTCCTTGTGTTGGAGTTTCATCTATTATCTGTTGTTGGGCTGGATTTGTGGAAAGATACTGTGTAAATTTGTTTTTTTTTTCATGGAATAGCTTGGTTTCACCATCTATGTTAATTGAGAGTTTTGCTGGATATAGTAGCCTGGGCTGGCATTTGTGTTCTCTTAGGGTCTATATGACATCTGCCAAGGATCTTCTGGCTTTCATAGTCTCTGGTGAGAAGTCTGGTGTAATTCTGATAGATTTGCCTTTATATGTCACTTCACTTTTTTTCCTTATTGCTTTTAATATTCTTTCTTTGTTTTGTGCATTTGGTGATTTGAGTATTATGTGATGGGAGGAATTTCTTTTCTAGTCCAATCTATTTGGAATTTTGTAGGCTTCTTGTATTTTTATGGGCATTTCTTTCTTTAGTTTAGGGAAGTTTTCTTGTATAATTTTGTTGAAGATATTTACTGCCCTGTTTAAGGGAATCTTCACTCTCTTCTATACCTATTATCCTTAGGTTTAATCTTCTCACTGTGTCCTGGATATTTTGGGTTAGGAGCTTTTTCTGCTTTACATTTTCTTTTGTGATTGTGTCAATGTTTTCGGTGGTATCTTTTGACCCTGAGATTCTCTCTTCTATCTCTTTTATTCTGTTGGTGATGCTTGCATCTATGACTCCTGATCATTTTCCTAGGTTTTCTATCTCCAGGGCTGTCTCTCTTTGTGATTTCTTTATTGTTTCTATTTCTATTTTTAGATCCTGGATGATTTTGTTCAATTCCTTCACCTGTTTTGTTGTGTAATTCTTTAAGGGATATTTGTGTTTTCTCTTTAAGGCCTTTTACATGTTTACATGTGTTGTCTTGTATTTCTTTAAGGGAGTTATTTATGTCCTTCTTAATGACCTCTAACATCATCATGAGTTGTGATTTTAAACCAAAATCTTGTTTTTCTCTTGTGTTGGGGCATTCAGGACTTGCTGTGGTGCGGGAACTGGATTCTGGTGATACCAAGTGGCCTTAGTTTCTACTGTTTAGGTTATTGTCCTTGCCTCTGACCATCTGCTTATTTCTGGTGTTGCTGGTCTTGCTGTCTCTGACAGTGGCTTGACCCTCCTGTAAGCCTGTGTGTCAGCACTCCTGGAGACTGGCTTTCTCCCAGTGGGATCAGTTCTGGGCACAGGAGGAAACTGGAAGGATCCTGTCCCAGATTACTCCTTAGTTCCTGTTTTCAGAGGGCTCTAGGCAGGTTCCTCTCCAGCCAGGAATGTGAGCAGAGGTGGTGGTCTCACCTGTGTTCTCAGGATTGTCAGCACTTCTGAGAGTCCCAGTCTCTCCCCAAGGGATCTGGATATAGAGAGCTGTGTCACAGGGTCAGCTCCCGGTGCAGGTAGAAACCGGAAGGATCCTGTCCCACAGTGCTCCTCAGTTCCTATGTCCTGAGTGCTCCAGATGGGTCTCTCGAAGCAGAATTGGTGACCTTACCTCTGCTGTCAGGTGTGCCATTGCTCTTGGTGACCAGTTTTCAGTTCTGGGTGCAGGCAGAAACTGGAAGGATCTTGTCCCAGACTGCTAGATTCCTGTGTCCAGAGGGCTCCAGGCGGGTTCCTCTTGGGCCAGGAATGTGAACAGAAGTGATGGTCTCCCCTGTACTCTCAGGATTGTCCATACTTCTGAGAGTCCCACTCTCCCCCTCCATAGGATCTGGGTACAGAGAGCTGTGGCACTGGATCCACTCCAGGCACAGATGGAAACTGAAAGCTATCCTTTCGTTTCAGTAGGGGATAAAATATGTTTTTAATTCATGTTCCTCTTTCTGAGTTTGAGAATTTCCCGTTTTTAGTCAGTGGAATTCAGTTTGTCCATTTCAGAAGCCTTTCTTAACTCAGGGCAACTACTACAGTTGGAGTCACCGTACCTCTGAGGTGTGGTGAGAAGAGCTAGTGGTGGTGTGGGATAAGTCGTACAAGGAGGTCCCTCAGTTAGTTTAGCATATGCCTGGCATATGCTGAGTCCATCACTTATCTATCAGCCCCAGGAAGGATTATTTTTTAGAGAAATCCTTAGTCTGCACTTGGGCAAGATTTAAAGTCTTCCTAGAGTGATTCTGTCTCTAGGGATCAGTGTGTAGAGACACTGCAGAAGAACAGAAGATAACAGCTGAGAAAGAGGCAATAGAGAGAAGAAGGTAACAGGTTAATAACTTGAAACGTGAGAAATAGAGACTCAGTTGTTATCATCTTCTACTGGAAGACTGTTTCATCACTTACAGTTAGTATTCCCCAGCAGTCCTTTATGTTTAAGGTTGGTTTACCCCAAGGTCAGTCTGCTAAGCACATGAAGATACAGAGAAATTTCATGAAGGCAGACAGGAATGTGAAAGGCACATCCCCAAACTTCACTGTATCAAGTTTTTGCTTCTTGTAATACTTATAAGCATTTCTTTTGTTAGTTTCATGCAAAAAGAATTTTGGTTTCAGACCCAGAATTTTAAACTGTAGAACTGGACCCATATACATGTTTAGCATTCAAGATGAGACCCGTGCCAGTCAGCACATTTCTCCCAGTGAAAGATAAGTTCGTATATTCCTATTGCCTAAAACTCCACGCTTCGGGGCTTGAGATGTTTTTGGAAAGCACTTTCTGCTCCTAATGCTTGCAGAAGTGTCTTCCCCAGGGAAAGTTGTCAGGATGCTTGGCAATGGGTAGTGGACATGGTAAACAACACAAAACTTTGTGGCCCGATTCGTTCAAATTCTGAAGTATTGATTTGCAGTCAGGTGCTATAGAGAAAAGAATCACACCCTTTCTGTTGACCAGTCCTGGCCAGAGTTTTGGTTTTTTTTTTGGTGGGTCCTATTGCCTTGCTGAGTTGACTTCTCAGATTCAGAAAGTCATGGTGGACTGGACCAGCAGCAGAACACCACCAGTAAACATCATTTGGTTTTGCTGCAGGTCTGCTGAGAAAGGCTTTGCAGCGTCTTAGTCTAGTCACTGATTGAATGATTGTCACTAGGTATCAAATCTGAGAAATAGTTTAATGTGACTACGCTGACTAACAGGATGACCGATGCTTTGTCAGTTCATGCCATGTCACCATGCCAGCTTGCTTCCCTCCTGCTCTACCCGGCACCCTCTCCTTTAATTGTAAAAGGATGAGCTTCCATGGCTGCTCTCAGTTGGTCACTGTCAACTTCTAATGGCAGCCACTATACTTGGTATCCTTTGAAAAACTTCCCCAGCCACCACTGCATTTGCAAGTTCAAGAGGAGTTCCTGGCCAGATCACTGATGACTGCTGAAAGCCGTCCCACTGCTTTATGGCCCTTTGAAACTTAAAAAAGAAAATCATTTGATTATCTAAAATTATCACCACAGATAAAGTAAATATGAGATAAATGATAGGAAAGAAAAAACAAAAAGCTATAAAAAAATGAAATAGCTATAAATGATAACTAACATAGCCACATATTTAAGAGTGTGCCCTAATATCAAACAGCAAATTACAGCTGTGAAAAATTGCAGTTATTTCTGCCCTGACCCAAGAGAAGACATTTTTCTTTTATGTTACTCATATTGTCATTATCAAGAGTGAGAGGAGGCCCTGAAGCTTGGGAGAGCTGATGTATCTGTTGCCCACGAGGAAGACGTTTAACAGCCTATTTAAATGCTGATTCATAGCCCTGTTATCAACTGTTAACTGATGATCTAGTGAAACTGGTGTCCAAATCATGGCATGGTCATGTCATATTATAAATTGAGCTAGACTGTGACACCCTTTAAATCTGCTTTTTTTTTTTTTTTTTTTTTTTTTTCGGAGTTGGGGACCGAACCCAGGGTCTTGCGCTTGCTAGGTAAGCGCTCTACCACTGAGCTAAATTCCCAACCCCTTAAATCTGCTTTTACAGTTCAATATTCCCATTGACATTTTAATGGTAAAGTATAAGCTTGTTGGCAACTAGGTATACTTTTATTTAATAAATAAATATTTTATTTAAGCAAAGTGGATAAAACTAGCTATATGGGAAACTGCTTGGAGAGTTGCTACTGGGAGAGTATTGAAGGGAAACAAGTATGGCTATGAAATTAGAGGATAAAGTGGCTTAGGTTCCTTACTGGTTGGACTAGATAATATTTATATCTTTATTATTTTTCCTTTGAGAACAAAGTTTTGAGAGAGCTGTATGTATCTGTGAACTCATGGTCTTCCTGTTTCCAGGGATCTGGACTCACAGGGATGCAATACTGTGCCCCATGCTAAGTCTCTGTTATTTCTGAGCATCATCTTTCTAAGCATCCTTAGCCATATTTGATTCCTTTATAATGGGTTTGAAATTGTATGCTAAGAAGCTAAGGCAAGTTTCTTTTACAGTAGTAGATGGTTGTCAGTAGCATTCAGCATAGCCCTTGGCTGTGTGTCAGGAAGTGGAGTAGAAGAGAAGCTTCTCATTTTTTTTGTAAGAATAAGGAGGATTTTTCCAGGGGTCTCTAGCAGTTCCCATCAGGAGCTTTCTAAAGTAGGCTCTTGCTAGCCTGATGTACTCAGGGAGGAAGGGTGTTGGCATCCCTTGGGTCATGGCAAACAGAAAGGGAATATAGAAGAAAATCAACAGTTGAGTTGAGAAGAGAGAAGAAAGGGTCAGCTTGTCAGTATCTATCTCTCCATTGTAGGTCTTGTGTCCCAGTACTACATTTTGACATTGTAAAAAGGTGTGTCTGTGTCTATATGTACATGTGCATACATGTATATGTATGTGTATACATGTATATGTATGTTGCCACAGTGAACATGTAGCATTTAGAGAAAAGCTTTATAGCATTGGTTCCATGTTGTGTCTCTTATGTGGGCTTCAGTGATTGAAATCTGGTTGTGAGGCCTCAACAGGTGCCTTTACTCTGGTGCATGTTGCCAGCCCTGGCTTGGACAACTGTTTCAGTGAATCCATTTTAGATCAGTGAGTTTATTCCAGCACTTGGAAGGCAAAGGCAGGAGGATCTCTGTGGATTCAAGGCCAGCCTGGTCTACACAGCAAGTTCCATGAGGTGACAGAGTAACACCCTGTCTCAGCAAGTAAGTAAACAAACAAGTAAACAAGTTAGAAGATTATTGGTTGTGCTTTATTTTCCTTAAGTAATCTCTCAGTTTAAAAAAATAATAGAGTAAAGCCGAATTCCAAAATATCCATCTTCTTAGACTCAGTAGTAAATAGATACAGAGTAAATAGGTTAAAACTGGCAGAAACATACATTGCAGCTTCAGCAAAGACATCAGCTAATGATCAGTGGGAAAAAAATAGTCTTCAAGAATTTAGAGGGCTTGCTTTAGAGAAATTCTTAGCCTCATACTGTGCAGAGAGGCTCTTTGTCAGGAGTAGTCTGTCAGAAACAGAGAGACACATTTGTGTCTTCCTTGGTGTCAAAATTAATTAAATTAACACATTCATATGTGGCTTCAGTTTTCTTGGCTACAGTTTACCTAGTCTCTATTTACCTTGGTAGCTGGATGTTGGCTAGAACTCCTTTATTTCTGTCTTAGTCATGAATATTGGCTCTCAGATCATATTGCACAGGTGTGCATGCTTGCGTGCCTGTGCTGCAGAATTGCTACGGAAGTGTTGAGGCCACAGCAACGCTGAAGGAGTTCAAGGAGGCTGTACAGGAGGCACAGGCAGAAAGCTAATGTAGGTGCAAACCAAGTAGTTGGGTGACAGTGGGACCGTCACAGTGTTAGGTGTCATTTTTTCGGATGCCACCACACTTGGCTTCAGTGTCCTTCTGCTTATGGGGTCCATGAGTATTGTACTCCTCCCTGGCCTGGTGTGTTCAGTAGGTCCTCAGTCCCGTTTTTCCTGACTTTTAAATTAAGTATTTACTTACTTAATCATTTACTCTGTCTGTCTTTCCAACCGTGGTGGCAGTTCCCTAGGGAATGGTTATGCCCGTGTGCTCATATATTCCTGGTCTGTTTTACTAGCTTATGGGTAGCATCTCTTTACTCTTAGGAGTGAGTTATTCACCTACCCCTACATTTGCATTCTAAATAGAGCCTGATGCTGTTTGTTCTCTACACTGTCTGACAGAGAAGGAGCGAGCAAATTCTGAAAAATTATTGACAACCATGGTAGGAATGAGGTGGTGGGCCTCAGCTTTCCTAGCTAGAATGACAAAAATCCCAGAGGACTGGAAGCCTTTGCTGAGTGCTTCCCTCCTGGGACAAAGAAAACATATTTGAGAAGAATGGGGTATTAATGTATGGGCTCAGAAGGAAACAGAAAAGGAATAAAAGACATGGTTTATTCGGGAGCTAAGTGTTAGTGACCAGGACCCAGAACCACAAATACCATATTCCAATGAAGTGGCATTTCGTGAACTCTTATAGAAACAGAGAGAAACCCATAAATAAGTCACATTCAAGTGTGTTGATGGGTACATCAAGTAGGCTGGTGGTAGTGAGATGGGAGTATCCAGCTGTCTAATAGCACATAGCACTCAGCCTTTTAGTTAGATGAAAACTAGAGTTCTGTTAAGGTAATACATACTAAAAGATTTTTATCTGTTAGGTTATGAGGTCTGACTTTATCTGTTAGTCACAGAATATTAGGTCCAACACAGAGTGAGGGACAAGAAATAACTTGTAATTAGGCTCTGCTTCTGCAAAATCCTACCTCCCCACATCACTGAAATTCTGATCAGTCGGTCAGACTGCTCCTTTCCAGAAGTCTAGTTTGCAGGTTCAGTGTAATAGGCTGAAGTGGGGAAACTCAGCTAGTTGGTCTATTGAGATTCTCTGTGTAGAAGTCCTTTCCCAAGTGTGACAGGACCCTTCTGAAGCAATAGAGATTGTATGTGCCACCATGTTCTAGTTCCATTCTGTTGCTGTGATAGACACTGTGGTCAAAAGCAGAGGAAGGGGTTTACTTTAGCCTGCAGGTCACACTGCATCACTGAGAGAAGTCTGGGCAGGGGCTCAAGCAGTAACTGGAGGCAGAAACTGGCGGAATGCTGTTCTCTGGCTCTCACAAGCTCGTGCACAGACAGCTTTCTTCTGCATCCCAGCACCATCTGCCCAGGGAGTGATGCTGATGCCGTTATGGTGGGGTCATGTAGGGTCACAGGAGAGCATCCTTTTTTCTCTGAAGATTTAAAGAATAAAAAGGTAGGAATAATAAAGAATAAAAAGGTAGGAATAATAAAGCCTCAACACTCAATTTTTATTGAAAGCAGCACCACGTGCACACAGGAAACTACACAGAGGCAGACTCCTCCAAGCCTGGCCTGGGGTCCAAGTTTGTCTGGCAGAGCCAAAAACTTCTGTATGTTTAGGGGTAGAATGGATTCCTCTTCTGTCTCAGAACTGAGTAGTTTGTATTACTGTAGGGGATTGGATAATCTAGACAAAGAAAGGGAAGCTGATTCATTCCTACTGCTAGAGATGGTTTATTTCCCCAACCTAGATTTTAAAGTCTCCTGGGGTGCCTAAGCCCACCCCATCCTTACCTTGGAGAGGAAGAAAAACATCTTAAATGTTTAACTGAGAAGTTCATTAATTTACCTAGACCGTCATTTTTGTCCCTGCCTACCTGCTGGGGATCTGACTCTGTATCTCTCAGTGCCTACCTGCTAGCCAATCCTGTATCAATTAACAATCAAGCCAGTCCTATTCACACGTGTCCACTGGACTTGCTTTGGGCAATCCCTCAGTTGAGATTCCCCTCTCAAGTGACTAGGCCAATGAATGTCAAGTTGACAGTCAAAGTTAGCTCGGACATGTCACAAGAGAAAGGCAGGGGGAGGCTTTAAGTAATGTTTTTGGGGCTTATGTCTTGCGTTGGGAGAGTGAAGTTCAAGTGGCTATGGCTAGTTTTGGAGAAAAGGGAATTTTAGTTTCTGTAACCTGCCTTGGATGGTGAGAGGATGTTTCTAAGCCCCTGGTTCTGTCTCTTTCTAGTAAAGAACCACACATTCCGAAGCTGTACTTTGGGTTGTTGTTTTCTCATTCCTGACAGCGGCAGCTTCTTGTAGCATTTACCCCAGCTGACTTCCTTCCTTCACCACTTTCCACAGACCTCCACCCTTCCCCCCGTGTAATGCATGTGTGCTGTGGAGCTGAAAGGGAAGGCCTCCCTGAGCACACAGTAACACAGAAGGGCCGGAATGTTACTGTGGAGCGTGGGCTGATGAAGAGACATGCTGAACTCTTTGAGAAAGGCAAAGGCTTATTAATGTGTTCTAGAGGAAAGTGTTTGTCTGGACTCGAGCGCTGGGGTGTAGTTCAGCAGGTAGAGTGCTTTCCTCTTAGGCTCAAAGTCCTGGTATGCAACATATGTCCTTGGAGCACAGCCTGTGATACATGAGACCCTACTGATAGAACAGACAAAAACAACCAGTCCAAAGAACAGGAGGAGAATTCTTGACTATTCTTGAGAACTTTGGAGCAGACTAATAAGAACTTGAGTTTGGGAGCTGGAAAGATGGCTCAGTGATTAATAGCACTTCTTGCTCTCCTAGAGGACCCGGATTCAGTTCCCAGTACCCACATCTGACTGCTCACAACTACCACCTAAGTCCAGCTCCAGGGGATTCGGTACCCTTTTCTGTACCCTGATGATACCCACATGCAAATGCACCTATGCATACACATATACACATAATTTAAAAATAAAATCTTTGAAAATTTTTGTTTTATTATTTTGTATATGTGACTATTTTGCCTGCATGTTTGTCTGTGCACTACCTTGTGCCTGTTGCCCTCAGAAGCCAGAAGATAGTGTGGAACTGGAGTTACAAACAAGTTCTGAGCTGCCATGTAGGTGCTGGGAATTGAAATTGGGTCCTCTTGAAGAGCAGTCAGTGCTCTTAACTGCTGAGCCATCTCTCTAGCCTCTAAAATTAAAATCTTCATTATTGTTGTTGTTATTATTTTATCTATTTATTTATTTATTTTTGAGACAAGGCCTCTACATAGCTCTGACTGTCCTGGAATTCACTATATAGACCAACCTGTCCTTTAACTCACAGACATCTATCTGCCTGTCTTCTGCCTCCCAAGTACTGAGATTAAAGAATGAACCACCTAACCATAACACTATGTCTAGTTCCGAAAAAATAAAATCTTAACAATAACATCACCTCATAAATTTTAGAAAGCATAAACTCAGAAGTGATATTATAAAGTAACAAAATGAAATGAAAGGAAAGACTCAGGGCCAAAGATGCATTGAAGACCAGTTTGCAAACTAATAAGTCAGAAGCAGCTAGGAGCAAAATACTCCCCCTCCCCCATTCACAGATAGCTCAAACACGACCCGTTTGCCAGCCAGACACCAGTGGAGAGTGAATGGAGCAGGTGGAGAACAAGATCGGTGACTAGACTTCCTAAGGCAGTGGCCAGAGGCGGTCATCCAGTCTTCAGTTCAGGCTTCTCTTGGAATTGAGTTTTGAGTAGTTTTCAGATGCTTTGAATGTCATACATTTGTAAATATGCAAGCATTGACAAGTTGCGGGAAACAAATGTTCATCAGCCTCCTTGAAGGATAACAGTGAGATAAAAGGTTTATTTATAGCCAGGGAGCAGGAAGATCCCCCTTGAAGAGTTCGTTTCCTAGCATCACTGGTCAGAACCCACCTCCCCCAGCTGGCAAGGTTTTCCAAGCACTCTGCTGCTTCTCTCATAGCTCAGCTCCAGAAGGACAAGTTGATGGAAGAAAAAAATATTGTTCTTTCAGATATCTGTGGTTAATTATTTACCATTTCTACCCCTTTTTTGAAGTCTCTCAAGTAAGTCTGGGTGATAGGTTAACATACAAGAACAAACAGACCCGGGACCATCTACTGCCATCGACTGGAGACCGACCTTCAATTATTTGCAAGTCAGCAAGTGTACTTAGAATCTTTACATGCGTATTGTTGTAGGAGGGCCAGAGAATAGAAGTGAAGTTGGTTGCGGGAAGGGACTCGTGAATTATTCATAAACGATCTCATTCCTTGGAAATCAGCTGGAGGAAGCAGTTAGTCCAGTTTGATCACAGAATGTTGCACTGAAGTTCAGCAGTGGAGCAGTGTGGCTCTGCTGGCTGCTTCCCGGCTGCAGGGCAGCTGCGTTCAGGCTCAGTCCCAACCCCTCCCCACCTCGCACTGGCGCAGGGCACTATGCTGCTGGAGAGAGCTGTACTGAGGACACGCCCATGCATTTCTGTTGGAAGATGAAGCTTCAGGTAAGAGAAGTGAACTGTCAGCACTGCCCAGGTTTCTCACTGACTTTAGGGATGCCATAACAAGCCCTGGAACCAAAGAGCTGCTCCAAACAGTAATCTTGCAGTTCATACTGTCAGGGAAGTACGTTGTAATACAATTTATTCTAATAGACTATGTCCTTGCATTTGCTAAACATATTCTTAAAACAATAAACATTTAAATGTCATGTATCAATTTTTGATACTATCTTTTGATGTAAAAAATATTTTTATTAATGTTGACCACTTAATTTTGAATCGTGGAGTTTGGCTTTGTAAAACCTGAGAAGAATAATGTAGTATTTGAATCAATAAAGCTACAGACTCTTTTCTAGAGGAGGTATTGTTTGCAGAAGCCACCTCCTTTCTTTGTGGAACAAAGGGCCTTTGTTCTGTTTGTGGATGTTATTTACCATGTATCCATGTGAGCTTTTGTGTGTGTATGTGCATGTGTGTATGTGTTATCATGTGTGCATACATACACTTGAAAACTAGACCTGTGATTTCATTTGTCAGGGCTATTCTGATAGTGCCCTTTGCTTTGTCTGTTGGATTTTGTTTGGCTGATGCCTTTGTTGAGACTGTGGGATGTTCCAGAACTTGGGACACAAAATTACACAAAGGTAATTGGAACCAAATTCGATGATTTTCTTGTCTAGTCTTCTCTTTGTTTTTGAGAAAGGGTCTTGCTGTATAATCTAGGCTAGGCTTGAACTGATAATCCTACTGACTCAACTTCCCAAATAGTGTGATTTTAGGTAACTTTCCTACTCCACTTTATTAAACTCTGTGAGTATGAGGGTCTCTGCTTTATTTGCCAGTCCATTCTTCAAGGCCTTAAATTAACAGTCCCTGCTTTGTAGTAGCCAGTATGTTTCCAAATTAGTACATTCCTAACTAAGACTTCTAATACCTTTTGTGCTTTATGTGGAATATAGTAAGTGTAATTTCAATAATTTTATAGCAAGTGATTCTAACTTGCATTGATATAGATTATTTTAGCTTTAAGGTTTCACATATTTATCTAATACATTAAAGTGTTTTTTAAGATTTATTTTTATGTGTTTGAGGGTTTGCCTATATGTGCACCATGTGTAAGCCTGGTGTCCACAGAGGTCAAAAGAAGGCATCAGGTCAACTGAAACTGGAGCTACAGACAACTAAAAGCTGCTATGTGGGTATTAGAAATCAAATTCCAGTTCTTTGGAAGAGCTGTCAGTGCTCTTAACTGATGAGTCATCTCTCCAACCCCTATATATAATTTTTAAAAACCAGAAATGTTTGTTCATTTAGTTGTTTGTATAATTATTAATAAAAATCAGTTATGAATACAAAGATCCTTAGTGGAAAATGCATTGGAAAAGATTATATTCTTCACTACATTATTACTATAGTTATTATTTTCCTAATTATACTATATTGTATGTTACAAATTGAAAAGCATTTGTCAGTCTGTGTCACAGAAAACTATGTGTTTATTTACTTATGATTTCAGGAGTTTTAAACTGCATATATATGGTGCTTAGTGATATTAAGGAAAGCAATACGTTCTATTAAGACACAATATGTTTAGCTGGACATGATGGTGCATGTCTTTAATCCAAGCCTTAAGGAGACAGAGGCAGGCTGATGTCTGAGTTTAAGGTCAGTCAGTCTGCTTCATACAGTGAGACTTTCTTGTTTTTTAAAAAGTTACTGTCTTAAGAGCTCAGAGTCACCACCAGTGTCATCTCCTTTAATGCACCCCTCACCCATTAATGAAGCCCCCTCATAAAAGAGAAGGCTGAAGTGGCCAGATAGCTGCTGAGCTCCCTGCTCTTCAGGGGACCCAAGTTCAGCCCTTAGCACCATATCAAGTGGCTCATAACTGCCTGAAACTTTAGCTCCAAGGGACACAGCTCACTCTTCAGGCCTCTGAGGATACATGAATACACATGATATTCACATGGACACACCCGTATATGCATAAGAAAAAATTAAATTAAAAAAAAAGAGAAAGCTGAATTCTAGAGTCTAGATAAATGACCCCAAACAAATCTTAGATATTCTGTTTTATGTTTTGTCATCTCACCTACTTACTGAACGCTTGTCACTTTCTCACTTTATTATTAATTGCTTAAAGCTTTAAAATGAATTGAAGAACAAAAGTATAGCAGACAACCACCTCACTGTTAATGTAGATTACACAGCCTTAAGATAATTAATGACGTATTTGTCTTACTGTAAGTTTACCTTAGTATATTTGTTGAATAGTTTTTAAATTACAGTCACATCTCCTATTTATAAGTGGTGTGTGTGTGTGTGTGTGTGTGTGTGTGTGTGTGTGTGCGCACGCGCGCGCGCTCACACATGTGCATGTATATATAATGCTACCATCCGTATGTGAAGGGGATCATGCAGTTTTTTCTTTCTGAATTTATAAGTTACCAATTATATCTTTTCCTTTCCTTAAATGTTTTTAAATTTCAATTAAAGCAGGGTGCCCATTCATAATCTATAATTCTGTTGTTAGGAATTCTCATTAGCACTCAACAAACAATGTAAACATTGAATGTTCCCCATTTCTTTAATTAAAGCCCCTCTACAGTTTTAAGTTGAATTAACACAGTTATCAAGCAAAACCAGCTGGAGTATCAAAGAGCTGTTTTTTTCTAACCATTTCCTTCATCCTTGAATTAGGTTTTGGATGAGTGGCAGGGGAGACAACTGAATGTTAGCATGTAATGAACTGAGTGCTAGTACATTAACAGACTGAATGGTTCCAGTGCCAGTGTAGTGCTGCATGCCTTTAATCACCTTTAGTCCCAGCACTCAGGAGGTCGAGGCAGGAGGATCTCTGTGACTTAAAGGTTAGCCTGATCTAGAGAGAGCTGTCCAGGACAGCCAAGGCTACTTAGACAGACCCTGTCAAAACAAAACATGAAGGTTTGACCATCAGAAGGAATTCACCAGCCATGAAGCCAGTGCCATGCAATAGATACAAAGTGAATGAGAAAATAAAATAAAAAGGGAAGGACATGACTGCTTCTAAGTATAGTGGACAAAACAATTTATTGTAGATTAAAGGGAGAGCATAGCCAGAGGCAGGAACATTTAAGAGAGTCAGAGGGACATGTCTAGGTTGAGCCAGGCCATGTAAGGAGAGGGAAGAAGGAAGAGGAACTACTGATCAAGAGGGCAGCCTGGGCTAAGAAACCAGCCCAAAGAGTAAAGGGTAGATCAAATAAGGGCAGGTAGCCAAAATGTCTGAGTAACATAGGGAAGGGCAGCCAAGCCCATGGTTTGGAGAAGTTTAGGGTAGGGGACAGGGCATGCCAGCCATACCCTACAACAAGTAGAGACTGGGAGATACTGGGAGAACCAGGCAATCAGGGCCACTTTGCTATGTTAAATAGACTCTTCAGCCATTTGTGCTAGGGTTTGAGACTTAAGCAAAGGGTCAGTCCTGGGGGTTCCATATCAAAGGCATCATGTAACTGAAGATGCAGTAAACACAGCTCCCCGATTAGAGAGGGTGAGATAGTTTATTCTGGAGCCAAATATGAGTGACTGTGACCCAGGAACACAGATTTATGTTATCCCAAATACCATGTTCCAATATGCTAACAGTTTCATGAAGTTTTTATAGTAACAAAACAAAGAAAATAATAAATTATGACCCTTCAGATGAGTCAGGCAAGTGACATCAAAGTAATGACACCTCTGCTGTAGGCCTATCTGATGACATTTTTAGCTCTGGGTAGACAAAAGCTACGAGACTATTTATACATTGATATATAATAATATTTATCTAGTAGTCACTGTTAGGTAGACATTAGGACTAAATAGGAGAGGAAGCCCCAGGATGAGAATAGGATGTGGTCTTTCTTTGGGGAGCTGTTAGCTGTCACACTGCAGACAGCAATCACAGAAAGATCAAGTTCTGAAGCAAGAGAATTTCTAGGTCCACTAGACAAAGCAAGGTGCCAGCTTTTCAAGGTCTCTAAGGGAGGAGGAGGGGCTTAGATTAATGCATGACCCATATTGTCCATGTACTTGTGGGATGAGAGCTTGCCAGGAGCTTGATGCTTGGTCTGTGAGGGGGCATCTGAAGGGTCTGTGATCTAACAAGACAGGGGGACTTTAGGTCACATTCAGCAGTGGGCAGTGAATGATTATTTGAAGGGCTTTAGATACCCCAAGATAGCTTGGCTCTGGATCTGCAATATTCCAACCTCCTCACAATCACTGACAATCAAATATCAGCCTTGTAGAATGTCTAATGTAGCTGTGATTTATTTTTGGGGAACTTTAGCTAACAAAATAAAGGGGTCTATCAGGTAACCCTTTATCCCATCCCCCAGTGTGTCTTTGGGAATGGCAGTGAGGTTTCTGTTTAAATGGGTGGAGAGTAAGTGGTATACTTAGGGAAGCTGTCCTGGTCAAGCTTGTAGTGACCCATCCATGACTGACCCATTAATGTGTTGTTAATGTGTTACTTGTTGTCATAGTGAGGTCACTAGTCTGGTTTCTTCTTATAAGATGACTGAGTCTGCACCAGGTTCACTCCCCACACTCCGTGATTAATGACCTCATGCAGGGGAGAGGGGCTCTGTCTTGGAAGATTGTGCTTTTTCCTGGGATTTAAGGTGAAAGGTTTAGCCAAGGTATAGGGAAGAGACACAGAGAGAAGGTCGAGACACCAGCCTTTTGTCTTGTTGCTTTTTGGTTACCTCTGGGCCAAAGTGAGGAGTTGATGACTTAGCAAAAGCAGCTTCTAAGTGCCTGTTCCAACTTGGAAATATTCTGGCAGGAGTGGATTAATTACAAAATGTCCCTTATTCCTCAGCAGAGACTAGTCTTGCCTGGCGATTTGACAACTTCTTACATGAATAAAAGTTACCCCTTCCCCTTCAGGCCATAATGTTTCCAATATGCTTCATGATTTGTTTATTTTTTTAAGCTCCCTGTCATTTTTACAGTGCCTGCCCCCCCCCTTTCTGTCAACTGAAATGAAAATTGAGGAAATACCTCCATAAGATTGGCCTGTAGTCACGTCTGTGTGGCATAAGCAAGCCATGGGGAGCAAGTAAGCAGCACTCTTCTGTGGCTTCTGCTTTGGTTCCTGTTTCCAGGTTCCTGACTTCCTTCTGTGATGTGGAAGTGAAAGCCGAATAAAGCCTTTCTTCTCCAACTTGCTTTGGGCCATGGTGCTTACCACAGTAGTAGAAAGCAAAGCGAGAGACAGAATTGATGCAGACAGTCGGCTTTCACACAGCGAGCCGTAGCCTTTGTGCGTTGTTCCAGAGTAGAGCTTGCACTTCAGTGTATTCTCTAGGCACCTGCCGTAGCAGAGTAACTTTGGAAACTTAGTGGAAACACAGGCTCTCCAGGCATCTGAGCTCTAAGAAGTCACAGTCTGCATTTCAGCAGGGTCCTCCCTCAGTAAGGTCACAAAGTTGGAGACACCGTAGTCTAAGAGAGAACAGGAAGGCAGGATGTGGTGTTCCAGGGGACTCTTGTGTGTAGCATCTGAAAGGAACCTACCAAACCAGTGGAAAGATGGGAGTGAGCAAGGGAGGATGTGCATTTCAAGGGAAAAGGGGTGTGTGTGTGTGTGTGTGTGTGTGTGTGTGTGTGTGTGTGTGTGTGTGTGTGTGTTTCCTCCTCCCCGTGGTCAAACATGCTGGCACAATTGAGCAGCGACCAAGTGTGTTAAAGATCCAAATAAAAATAATTTGCCAACTTTTTATTATTTTTGGTTTGAAGCTTAGTTTGGGCTCTATTTTATGTCTCTAATGTTTGACAAACTTTTCTTCTTTGAAAAAAAGAAAGGGAGGAAGGAAGGAAGAAGGAAAGAGAAAGGAAGAAGGAAAGAGAAAGAAAAGCTCCATTCTGTCATACTATAGACTCCATAAGGTGCACTAGAGTCATACTCTGCTCAGGGGTTTTACTTTTTTATGCTGTTCTTCAGCTTCTCCATAGTTTGTATAGTCTTCGTCAGTACTCTGTTCCAAGCAGTGTTGTGGTAATGTTAGGTAATGTTACCAGGCTAGGGGGCATATTTGTTCTGTATCTAATGCAGATATGTGTAGGAATACCACAGTAGATCAGTGTGGAATGAAGATGACTTTGAGTGGAAGTCCATATTTGGCTCTGTTGTGCTCCTAATTGTTAGATTTTTCTGTTGTATCTAAATCCATAGACGTTAAATAGTAGTGTTTACAGAAGAGTAAAGGAAGCAATTCTTTTTAATATTGGAGAAGCAGCCCTAAGTAGTGAGGCTCAACCTTTACAATACCAGGACCTTCTAGATGTTTCTCTTTACTTAAAAAAATTTCACAAGAGTTTGCATCATGTCCCGCGCTATCGTCTCGCCAGCAAGAACGCACGCGGACACACGAATCCTTCTGCAGCAAAACGTTTATTGTATCTTAAAGAGGGGACGCGGGGCGCCAGCATGGCGCGGCTTATATACACCCTAGCGCGGTGCATCCACACCTCATGATCTCATGGGCACGCCCCGGAGTGGGCAAAGACCTGGCACAAAGACACTCTTGCACATGTGCTCACAGTTAACTTCCTGAAAGGAAGTCGGGCTGGCGCAGTGGAAGCCAGCGCCATCTTGTGGTGGCGAATGTTATTGTGGCTCTCCACATCTCCCCCTTTTTGTTTTACTAGTATGAGGCTGGTCTAGGTCCCTGCAGTTACGTACATCTGTTGTGGCTCCTGTCTTAGGTCGTTCCTCTATGTCACAGCCTTATCCGTCGTAGGGTAACCCTATCGCCACCGGGCCCCGTGTCTTAGATTGGTCTGTGCATGAGGAAAGTTGCCCGTCTCTGGATACCGCAGTGTTGTGTGACAGTAACTGTTAAACGACCTAGGGAGAACTCTATAAAAGAGGCCAGCCAGAAAATGAGTTAGTGGGGAAATCACCCTATCGAGTGTAATGAGGAAACCTCAGCGATGTAGAAGGGCTGATCAAAGAATCTATTGAGTCTCTCTCATCCCAGTGTAATGGATCCACAAATCCATGGGGTGCAAGAGCAGAGAACTCAGATAACCAAATTCCAGGGGAGGCCCCTTGTTCAATGGCCACAAGTGTTTGAGTGATAATGACCTTGTCACGTTTTTGTTGAGATCTGAGTTTGTAAACCAACCATAGCATGAACACTAATCCACAGCATAGGGCTGCACCAAACAGAGCCACTCTCGATAAGTAGTGGGCACCTCATCTGGTTCTAGCAACTACTCCAGAAAGTTCTGTACAACCAGGGTAGAGTTCCCCAGTCCACAGCAGCTTCACGCAGATAGCATTCCTGTGAAGCTGTAGACTGCAAAATGACAACACCAGTTAAGGCAGCAAGAGTCACCAGGGGAATAAGGGGGGCAGTAATGGCTGGAGTCCAGTCTTCTCCAGAAAGCAGCAGTGCACAGAGGGTCTGTTTTCTTACTTGTACCTTTTCTCTTTGAGCTCTTTAATCTTTTATCCCGCTCTGTTTCTGACATGCTGTCTTGTAACTCCCCTAGCACTCCCTGTCCTGCTATCACAGTTGGGCGGCATTTCTCACCTTCTAGGCACGACCTCTGATGGTGCCTAGCAGCAGCCACAAAATCAAAAACCAAAAGAGAAAGAATGAAGGCTGCTAAAACAATAACAAAAGCTTCCGCCGCATCTTCTAGTGGGGGAGAGAAGTGAAAGAGGTCAAGACCAAACATATCTCTCAGAGCTTATCCGCGTCCTGTAGCTTTGGATTCTCTCCACGGACAGAGGGCCCCCTCGGTGCCTGGCGATGGTGTGGCGTTTCTTCCGGGTTTCGGCACCAGATGTCCCGCACTATCGTCTTGCCAGCAAGAACGCACGCGGACACACGAATCCTTCTGCAGCAAAACGTTTATTGTATCTTAAAGAGGGGATGCGGGGCGCCAGCATGGCGCAGCTTATATACACCCTAGCGCGGTACATCCACACCTGATTGGTCGCTTACCCATGATCTCATAGACACGCCCCGGAGTAGACAAAGACCTGACACGAAGACACTCTTACACATGTACACACAGTTAACTTCCTGAAAGGAAGTCGGGCTGGCGCGGCGGAAGCCAGCGCCATCTTATAATGGCAAATGCTATCCCGGCTTTCCACGTGGGGCGCAGTGGAAGCCAGCGCCATCTTGTGGTGGCGAATGTTATTGCGGCTCTCCACAGCATCATCAGATTTTTTTTCAATTTACTTTTTCTTTATGGTGGAAAAAGAAGTATATATTTAGAATTAGCCCTCTGGACTCACTTTAGATGATGCCAATCTTGTTGGCAACATCTAGAGCATCATAATCAGGAGCCAAGCGAACATACGCCTTCTTCTCTCGGTCAGGCCGTATCAGGGTATTGACTTTGGCCACATCAATGTCATAGAGTTTCTCCACGGCCTGTTTGATCTGGTGTTTGTTGGCCTTGACATCCACAATGAGCACAAGCGTGTTGTTGTCCTCTATTTTCTTCATGGCTGACTCGGTGGTCAGTAGGAATTTGATGATAGCAGAGTGGTCAAGCTTGTTTCTCCTGGGTGCACTCTTTCCAGGATATTTTGGAGCCGCAGGGTCTTGGGCCGCCGGAAAGTGGGTGACGTTCAGATCTTCTTTTTGTGGCTGTGGACGCCTTTCAGCACTGCCTTCTTAGCTTTCAAGGCCTTCGCTTTGGTTTCAGCTTTGGGAGGGGCAGGAGCTTCCTTCTTTGTTTTTGGCACCATCTTGGCGAAAAGGGTTGCCCAGCCTCAACTTACTTTTTAAAAATCAATTTATTCTCTCATACATTATATCTCTACTCTAGTTCCCTCTTCTTCCTTTCCTCCCAGTTTTCCTACCCACCTCTTCCCTCCCCATCCACTCTTCCCCTGTTTCTCTTCAGAAAAGGGCAGGCCTCCCAGTAATGTCAACCAAACATAATATATTAAGTTGTAGTAAGATTAGGCACCTCCCTTCATAAAAAAGCTGGATGAGGCAATCCAGTAGAAGGACAAGGGTTCCCAAAGCAGTCAAAAGCATCAGAAATAGTGCCCCTCCCCCATTGGGAGTCCCACAGAACACAAAGCTACACAACTATAACATATATACAGGACTAGGTTAGACCATGCAGGCTTCCTGATTGTTGGTTCAGGGTCAGTGAGTCCCTATGAGTCCAGGTTAGTTGATTCTGTGGTGGTTTGTGTGTGTGTGTGTGTGTGTGTGTGTGTTGTACCTTGACCCCTTCTGACTCCTACAATCCTTCCTCCCCTTCTTCTGCGGGATTCTCTGAGTGCCACTTAATGTTTGGCTGTGGGTCTATGCGTCTGCTTCTATCAGTTGCTGGGTGAAGCCTCTCTGCTGACAATTGGGCTAGGCAACAATCTATGAATACATCAAAAATATAGCAAAATATCATTAGAAATCATTCCATTGACTTTTTCCAGTCATGTTCGGTTCTATCCTAGGTCTCTGGGCCATCTGGCTTCTGGTTTTTAGTCCTCCAGGCAGCGTTTGAGGTAGACTGCCTTGTGGCATGGGTCTCATGATAGTCCAGTCATTGGTTAGCCACACTCACAGTTTCTGTGCCACCTTTACCTCAGCACTTAAGAACCAAATAACATCTACAAACCAAACAGTCTAATTAAGAACTGGGGTACAGATCTAAACAGAATTATCAACAAAAGAATTACAAATAGCTGAGAAACACTTGAAGAAATATTCAATATCCTTAGCCATCAGGGAAATGGGAATCAAAATGACTATAGGATCCCATCTTATACTTATCACAGTGGCTAACATCAAAGCCACAAATGTTAACTCTTGGCTGCAAGGATGTGTGGAGCAACGGGCACATTCCTCCAATGATGGTGGGAATGCAAACTTGTACAGCCACTTTGAAAATCAAATTGCGTTTTCACAGAGAATTGGGACTTGATCTACCTTAAGACCCAGTTATACTACAGCTGGGGAAATAACCAAAAGATGTTCCATCCTATCACAAAGATACTTGCTCAGATATGTTCATGGAAACTTTATTTATAATAGCCCCAAACTGGAAACAACCTAGATGTTCTTCGACTGAAGAACTGATTTATTTTTTAAGTTTATTATGCAAAGAGCAGTGTTTGGTTCTTAGTATAGATTATCCGTGTTATAGAGCTTAAGAGCTGGGACCCTCCCACCCTGGTATTTATTGCCATTGGAGTCGTGAAAAGGTCTTAGTGGATGATTTATTGATTCTTTTAGTTCCTCAAAACTTATCTGTAGATTTCCTGATGCCACCAAACTGGCTATTTTATTTGTTTTGTGGAAGGTGTCTTAGTTACTTTTCAGTTGTTGTAATAGAATATCATAACTAAGGTATGGCAGCCGGCAAGCAGGCAAGGCAGCAGGCAAGAAGGTATGGTGGCAGGCAGGTATGGTGCTTGAAGCAGTAGCTGAGAATTTATTGATCCACAAGCACAAGGCACAAAGAGCTACCTGGGAATAGCATGAGTATTTTTGAAACCTCAAAGCCCCACCTCCCAGTGATGTACTTCTTCCAATACAGCCACACCTCCTAATCCTTCCTAAACAGTTCCACTAACTGGGGACCAAGCATTTAAATATATGAGTCTATATGTGGCCATCATCAGCCAAACCACCACAGCAGGTAATATGATACTAGATATAACTCGTTTTCTGTACAGATAGTCCAAAGCATGGTATTTTAATTTAATGAGCTACTTAAAATCTGGTGTCAAATCACCAGTACATTCATTGTGAAGCTAGAATTCATTATAGAGCCTTTTATTTATCTACAGTACATTTTCAATCATAAATGATGCTTGAACAGATACAGAATTTTTGGACAATCATTGTATTTCTATTAGGTGAGTGTATAAATAATGTGATGGAATGAAGCCTAAGTTCTTAAAAGCTATCTTAGGTGCCATATTCTGAATTCTTTAAGTACTCTTTATAATTTTATCCTTTCCTTTATAATAGTCTGGCATAAGATCAAGAAGTCTTTCATTAAGGGTAAACGCTTAATAATAACAGGGACTATATTGTACACTTAAAAGAGAACTATGTTTTGTTTCTGTTTAGATTTATAAAAGAATATGATAAAATATTTAGAATTTGCATAAACACATATTTTTGTAACACCAAAGAAAAGAACATTACCAAAATAGAACTGGTAATTGATCTGAAGACTTCTTTACCAACATTTTAAGAACATTGGGCATTCCAAGCAAAAATATGAGAAAGAGGGCAGTGTGGAATTTGGTATGTTGAAAAAAGGGAAAAATTTAGCTTCTTTCACTTGCTTCTCAATCCCTTCCACCTATGTTGATGATTACTGGTCTTGTGTGTGAAAGTGCCAGCAGACCAAAAGATGAGTCAAGTGCCTAATCATCTTCAGGCATGGATGGATGGTGGAAAAGCCTAAAGGGGGATTTTGAAAGACCTTTTGTACCTCTGACAATCATAGCTGAGGTAATCAAACAATTTTTACCTCAGTAAACTTTACTTAGCCTTTCATGGCTTGAGTGAATGTAAAAGAAAATGGATCATAAAAATAGAAGTGAAAACTCTTCATTTTGAAATAGATTTTCTTTTGTTTGTATTTAGTGGGAGGTTCTCAATAAGACAAAAGTGCATATAGGAATACTTCTTTGTTTGCTAAGTCAGAGGCTCTCAACTTCTGGGTTGTGATCCTTTTGGGACTTTAAACAACCTTTTCACAGGTGTCACTTAAGACCACCAGAGTATACAGACATTTACATTATGATTATAATAGTAGAAAAACTACATTTAGGAAGTAGCAATGGTTGGGCGTCACCACAACATGAGGAGCTGTAGTAGAAGGGTTTGTAGCATTAGAAAGGTTAGAACACTGTACCAAGGATACTGTAGCAAAATGGCTTAAGTAACCAAAAATTTCTCTATTTGGTGACTGGATGTCTCAGCATAAAGTACCAACAAGATTGGGTTCCTTTGAGCTTCTCTCTTCTGTTTCTGTGTCTGTATAGTACTTTCTGCTTGTCCTGTTCCTATCCCTTCTTAGAAGACCACCTCTGTCCTAGTAACCCTAACAAGCCAGGCTTGGCCACCCATCCTCAGTTAGCCAATTGAAGACAGTGGTGAAAAGCAGAAAGAGAATATTCAGTGTGGCTACACTAGGAGCACACAGAAGTCCAGTGATCAAGTTCTTCTCTGAAGTCCTAGTAGGTTAGGTTTGAATAGAGACCAAAGGTACGCATAGTATGATGTCATGACTAAAGCAACATGTAAAAGAAAGAACTTACTTTGGGACTTGTAGTTTCAGAGGGTTAGAGTCCAGAGCATGACAGCAGGAAGAGCTGAAAGTTTATATCTGAATCAAAAGTAGGAGGCATAGGCAGACAGACACATAGAGACAGACAGACAAGACACCTTTGAAACCCTAAAGCCCATCTCCACTGACGTACTTCCTCCAACAAGGCCACACCTCCTAATATTTCACAAACAATTCCACCAACTAGGGGTTAAGTATTTTCAAACATTTGAGCCTGGGGAGGCTATTCTCATAATCCTAGTCAAGACATGGCCCTGCCTTTTACCACGGTGTCAGCTCCAGTCTCTATGGTAAGGATGTCTGACAAGTTGTTAGGACATGTGAAATTTGGGTCTGAGAGACAAACTCTCCATTTTGCTGACACCATACTCCTAGTCTTTTCCTTTCCTGCATGATATTCTTGGAATTCCATTGTTTTGAAGTCTCTTTGTTTCCAGCACTGACTGCCAAAAGGAGAGGCACAAGTGTTTCTTTAGAATATCTTCATTCCAGCCCGGATGTTTCCATTGTTGGACTGTGGTCCTCTTTAATGACCTCTTTACAATTTAATCACCACATTGCAGGCTCCTGTCTCTAAATATGGTTATAGTCCAATTTCAGGATGTAAGGGTTTGGACTTCAGTGTATAAAGTTGGATGAAAGGGGGAAGTTATCTGTTATCTGTTGAGAGGGACAATATAGAAAGTTATTTTTAAAATTTCACATTAGAATTCAAAAGATCTTCAAATATTAGCAAGTAAAAATGGAGATGAGCTATGAGATTAAGAGGCCAAGAGGGGAGAATTTCCTACATGGGTTTGTGATGGGCTGTGATCACTATGGGAGGGAGGAGACCAGTGATCTGACAGACTTGATGGAGAGGAAGGGCATTGGGCATTTGACAGTCGGAGGTGGGGTCACACACCCCACCCTCTTCCTTGTCTTTTTAGTGGTCTTTCATAACACAGACCCTGTCAGGTATAAGGGTATATAGGATTTCTCACCTCTGAACTATGAATTTGAAAGTGTCTGTTGCTGTGATTTTATTTTTATTTTTCCAAAATTCTGTTCTTTCCATGATAAGTTTCTTTAGGTCAGGGACCATTATTTTATTTACTTTTGCCCAAATTTCTAATGTCTTATACCTAGGAATATATATCTAGTAGATTGGTTTGTGCTTGCTTACAGGAATAACATCTTATTAGAATAATTGATTACTTGTTCTTTGCATGCTTTTAATTGGAGCTTAATTACTACCTTTTTGTCTTACAGAATGAGAAGACTTTGGGACATTCCATGAGTCATCCAAGCAACATTTCTAAGGTGAAGTGCTACCAAAATAAATTATTTTATATCTTGGGACTTTTGTATTCTTCCACTTTGCATGTATTCATTGTCATGTTTTTAAAGTGTACATTCCCGTGTGCATGTTAGTGTATGTGTAACCTGGAAGGCAGAGGTCAGGTCAATATCTTTCTCTATTACTCTCTATTTTATGTTTTGAGAGCAGGTCTGTCACTGAGCAGGACTAACTGTAATCCAGGCTCACATCCTCACCACCTGAGCCCCTTTCAGCCCTCTTTTCTTGACGCATTTCTACAATCTACTCTGGGCCTGGATATGATATTTTTCCAGCGAAGCAACTTTGAGTGTGTGCTAGCGGAGACGACTTATTGGAAAAATTCTATTTCCAACCCCTCAAATTACACTTTTCAGGCAGAGAAGTCTTAGGTACCAGAGTCTGTTTCTCCACTTAGGACCGTGTTTGGCTGGAAGTGGATTTATATGACTCTGGGACAAGATTTCTGAAAGCAGTCTAGATCCAGGTTCAGAGTCGTTTCCAGGCTCACTCTTCTCTCTGTTCTACCTTTCTTACTATGTTGTCATCATCCTGCTTAGCCGTGGTCACACAGTGCATCTGTGCTTCCTGCAGTGTTTACATAGGTAGCTTTCTAGAAGCACAGTGCATGCTAGAATCTGGCCCAGTAGACACCAGCTTCCCACACAGTGGGAACTACAGCATAGGCTCTGCAACTCTGGGCCTGAGAACTTGAAGCAGATTCCGCCCCGATGTGCATGGTTTCTGAGGTCAGTGGGAGCGGCTAGTTGAGGGTTTATAATCCCTTCTACACACCAACATTGCTACAATAGCCACAGAGGAGAAGAAGTGTTCGCAGGACCAAGGGCTATGTACAGCATGGATAGAGAGGAAGACCAGAGATGGATATGAGCCTGAAGCAGAGTCCCCTGCATCACCAAGGAGCTTCCAGCAAGCACTTTTACCTTCACCCCTTGCTCCAGACCGTGCTGGAGAGAGAAGCCGAAATGGTGTAATATATAGATTAAACCACAAGCGTGGTAGACCAAGAACAGGGATTGTCGGGGCCTGTGGACTTGGAAGCTGAAGTGACCTTTAAGGTACCCTGGAGGACACCCTCACTGCCACATCAACTGATGATGTGGGAACCAAGGGCTACACAGGTGAACTGGTGCTGTTTGGTACATGAAGCCTCTGTAGGAGGGAAGGAGTTCAGAAATGTAGTCACTAATAGGAAATATTAACTGGTGCGATGATTTCTTAATCTATTTTATATTAACTTCACTTGGCTCTCATTGGTTTTTTTATGATGCACACTTAACATTTAAGAGTCTTAATTTAGTTCTGTACCGCTCAGGCTTTGTAGTTGTTCTATATGCTTTGTACTCATTGTGCTGTGCACTTTTTACTATTCTTCCTATGCACAACCCATATCCACCTCTCTCTCCTCCTTACCTCATTTCATCCTTCCTCACGCCCTGCTCTTTGTGAGTGTTTGTGTGTGTGTGTGAGGAATAAGAAAACAATCTCATTTGTCAGTCCTCACTGTCCACATTGTTTGCCTGGGAGCTTCCAGGGCTCTCCTGTCTCCACCTCCCAACCTCCCATCTCCACATCCCAAAGTAGTGTAAACTTATACACTACTTTGACAGTTTATGGGGGTTCTGTGGATTCAAACTGGTGTTCATATGCTTGTGCATCAATACCTTACGCACAGCGCTGTCTCCCCAGTTCCTTTACTTCTTACCTCTAACCTTCCATATCTTTAATTTTTAAATTATCTGAATCCTAACTATCTCAGCCTCCTCATATCTGCTACCTTTTCCTCCTCAGTGCTTCCTCAGTTGACATAATACTAATCCCTATCTCAGTCCAGGCTAGTTTCCTTCTACATATAAACTTAGCCTTTTTGCCTGTCTGTCTGTCTGTCTGCCTGCCTGCCTGCCTGCCTGCCTGCCTGCCTGCCTGCCTGCCTGCCTGCCTGCCTATCTATCTATCTATCTATCTATCTATCTATCTATCTATCTATCTATCTATCTATCTATCTATCTTTGAGAATCTCATTATGTAGCTCTGGATGACCTGGAGATCACTCTGTAGACCAGGCTGACCTACCTCAAGTTCACAGAGATCCTCCTGCCTCCGCCTCCTGAGTACTGGATTAAAGCTTGCGCCACGATGCCTGATAAGTATTTAATATCTAACCATACACTTACTCCTGTGATCTTTTCCCTCAGTAGTTATGGAAATTAGAAGTGAGGAGGTTTTAAAACCTCAGCAGTATATTTTCACAGTGGGCCGATCTAGTAAGTGTGATTGCATTCTGGGGCAATGCAGGGTATTAGTACACTTAGTTCTCAGAACATGTAAACCGGGAATTTAGCTAGTGATACTATACATAAACTAGTCCCACCTGAGCATTGCAAATACTTCAATTAAAAAAATACAGCTGATTAAAAACCCAGCCAAGGAAATAATTCCTGATGCACAAGCCCCAGTGCAGAGATATAAGGAGCAAGAAAAACTATATGCCCCCTCTGATACTGGACTCCAGTGCAAGAGAATTAGATACAATTCCAGATGAAGAATCCAGGAGAATAATTATAAGAGTGTAGAATAAAATCAAAGAGGACACAAACTTTTGAATGAACTGAGAGAATACAAAGAGCTGAATGAAATAAGGTCAGAGCAGGATATGAATGAAGAATTGAACAAAACTATGGAAATACTGAAGAGTCATACTGAAATTTTAGAAAATTTTAGACATGAAATACTCGGTTGAAAAACTCACCAATTTGGAATGGATTAAGTGAAAAGTAGATATGAGGAATGTATGGTAAGGTAGATTGATTAGAACATTCAGACATTGACAACAATACAGTAATAAAGTATAAAATACAACACATGATGTGTTGGATACCATCAAAAGACTGAAATTATAAGCCGTGAGCATAGAAGGAGAGATCTTTAGGCTAAAGGTGTAAATAACATATTCAGAAAAAATCTAGCAGAAAATCCTCCAAATCCAGGAGAAAAGATTTGGATGATTCAGGGCATTTACAGCTCCAAACAGACCAGAGCAGAGTAAAGTGCTGAAAAGTGAAGAGCACTTGTAGGTCACGTGTAAAGTCCATCAGAATTGCTAGGTACAAAAGGAACTGCTTTCAGACCATGATTTTAAGTCATTGTAACTAGTCCCAGACACATGTGCATTAATCAAAACAGGAAGATTACAGTCAACACAAGAAATAAACTTGATTAATATTATGAAAGCACATATATTAGACTCAATGCAATTTCAATGGAATTCTAATAGAAATTTTTCATGGAAATAGAATCAAAATCCTTAAATACATATGAAAGTGCAAAAGTCCTTGGGTCTCTAAGGCAATACTGAGCAAAAGAGTAGTGTTGGAGGGAGACACCACTGTGTCTTGATTCCAGGTTAGACACCAGTGCAGGGCCCGGAGATCGGTGGAATAGAATAAAAATCCAGATACAAACCCACTGTTCTTCCTGTGGACTGGAGTTCTGTTCCCAGTGCTCATCAGCCTCTCACAACCACCTGTATCTTCCACTTCCAGGGAACCCAGTGCCCTCTTGTCTCCACAGGCACTGCACTTATGTATAATAAACACACGGACACACACACATAAATAAAATCAAAACAAGTTTTTTAAAAGAAAAAAATAACAGTACATGCTTTGGAAGATGTGGATAACCTATTAAGTCTATGTCAGGAAGACAAATGTCACCCTTTCTCTCATTTGTGGGTCCCAGACTTATAGCAACAAAAATATGGCATGTATATGACATGAAGTACAGGTGTGATCTATAGGAGAACAAAAAGGACAAGGGGTGGGCAGAGGTGAGATTGGGAGGAGCAGGGGATGGTGGAGGATAATGCTCAGAATTCATTATATGCCTAGATTTAAATATCCACATGAAACTTCCTATCATTTACAATGGATAAACATCAATTAGGAAAAGATTATTTGCAAGATTTAGGTTTTTAAACTAAAAGTATAATGCGTCACCTCCTATAGGGTATGACTTGCTCCATCCTTTAGCTGTGTATAAGAAAATCTTTTTTAAGTTTAGAGGGGTTTTGGCTGTTTTGTTTAAGGAGTAGCACAGAACTGGGCATGGTGGATTGTGCCTGACTGAGACAGGGGGGTTGTTTTGAGTTCAAGGCGAACTTGAACTATATAATGAGTTTCAGGCCACCTGAGGCCTGTGTATAGAGTTAAAACCTTGCTTCAAACACACAAAGAAAGCAGGCTTGTCCCCTCAAAAAGACATGTTTTGTTGAAGAGGGAGGAGCCCCACTAGGGACATGCTTCTGTATTATTGGACATTAATTGCAGGACCCAGGTAGCCCTGGCTCATCTCACCTTGCCAAGGATTCATTAGTCTGGTAGGCCAGCCCACCTTGGAGCCATGCTCATCAGAAACATTGTCTGTACCTCACTTCACCCTTATGCTTACTGTGTTGCTACCAAATAATTTGAGAACTCAGAATTTTACATTGGTTTATAATGTCTGAAATCACATTTACTTAGAAATCACATTGATTAGTTTCTACCTGAAATTAAAATGTAACTATTACACAGTATGTTCCTCAATTTATCATAACCAAGGAGCTCCCAGTTGTCATAATGCTGCCACTTTATGAGATAGCTCTTACTGAGATGGGGATTTGTGAGACTGTGAGAGAGAGCCTCTTCCTGTCAGTGCTATCACTGGGTTGGGGCAGCACTATACTGAGCGCAGACTCAGAAAAAGTGCCACTGAGATCCTACCCCCTGTAGGTTGCCTCGCCTCACTGTAAGATTTGTCCTTGCTT
The DNA here is from genome assembly GCF_011064425.1 of Rattus rattus. NCBI lineage: Eukaryota > Metazoa > Chordata > Mammalia > Rodentia > Muridae > Rattus > Rattus rattus. Next base: position 30,316,051 of record NC_046159.1, on the reverse strand, counting down.
GTAAACACAGAGAGAAGTAGGTATAGTATAGCCTTCTGGCAGTTGCATGAGCTTAGATTTTGTCCAATACTTGACTATGTCCTAGACATTGCCTTTGGTTGAGAAAGATTTCCATATGATGCTTATCAACAGAGAGGACTCCTAGAAAAGAGGAGACTGAAGCTGAGGTAGACATGACAAGAAACCCAGGGTAGAAGAGCTGCTCAGAGAAGGTGTGGATAGAGAGGGAATGCTTAAAACAGAAGGGAAAAGTCAGTCAGGCTGGAGCTCAACTGTGGTAGAAAGATAGTACACACACACACACACACACACACACACACACACACACACACACACACCACATGCACACACACTGGGGAATCTCAGCTTTCAGTTAGCAGGTGGAAGGCAGCAGTTACTGTCGTGGCACCCAATGTGGATGTCTGGAAACCATGATCCTGTATTGGCTAAGTCTATTCCAGTGAGTCCTTTAGCCTTACATCGGACAGAGAAGGAGTGTAGTTCCTTGAGGAGGCTTGAACACATCTGCCAACTGGAACGGCTTTAGATGCCAGGAACTGGCCTAGGTCAGCAAATCACAGGGGCCTCTGCTGTTGGATCTTGACGTGATTTTGTAGTTCTCAGTGTAATTTTAATTTGTGCATGGAATGAGCATAGAAAAGACAGCACCGAAGCACAAATACACAAAGGTTATTTGCCCCAAGGGACCCTGTGAATCCCTATTCCAGGTGACACATATTTCTGGCATGAAGGATTTCCAGCACTTGGTGTAGTGAGAAGGAAATGAAAACCTGGTGTATGGCTGCCTCCTCGGGGTTCTCTATTCCTGTAGTGGCAGAGACCAGCACTTCATTCAGATCGTTTTCAGAGATTTGAAGAACTGTAGTTGTATACCATGAGCATCATATACCCCTTGTTAATCAAGCATTCTAAGGTAGAGGTTAGACTGGACATATTTAATCTCTTTAATTATTGTAGTGTTAGTTGGCAAGCATATCTCAGAGAAATTGAGTCTTATTTGGCTTCTTTTAATATTTTCTAGTTATTGTGTTTAAAGAGGATTGATACACGTGTGTGTGTGTGTGTGTGTGTGTGTGTGTGTGTGTGTGTGTGTGTGGGGCATGGATGGAGGCCAGAGATTGACATCTAGAATTTTCTTCATTTGCTCTCTGCCTTGTATTATTTTGAGATAGGATCTCTCATTGAACTTGGAGCTCAAATTTGGTTAGACTGGTTAACAACTGAGCTTCTGGGATCTGCTGTCTTTATCCTTATCCCAAACACTGAGCTTCAAGTGTACACCATGCTTAGCTATTTACAAGAATGCTGGGGATTCAAACTTACCCACTGTCATCCCTCTAGCCTCATAAATGAGCCAGGTATAAAGATATGGGAGAGGAGGGTTAAGAAACCCAAGGCAGAGCCACCCCTGCAGATGGGTATAGGAGCATCCCCAGAGACAGAGGTGGCCTAGGGCTGAGTAAGACAGTCTGCTGGGAGCCCCTAGTCTGCTGAGGCTGGTGAAGTTTTAAGGCAGCCTCAGAACCTTCTTTTGTTAAGGCATGTTGGAAGTTACTCAGTGGTAGGCCGCTTGCCCCATATGCACAGAACCCTGGGGCTGGTATGTGTTTACCTAGAGAATATGTGTGTGTGTGTGTGTGTGTGTGTGTGTGTGTGTGTGTGTGTGTGTTTACCTAGAGAATGTGTGTGTGTGTGTGTGTTTACCTAGAGAATGTGTGTGTGTTGTGTGTTTAGGAAGAGAGAATGGGTGTGTGTGTGTGTGTTTGTGTGTGTGTGTGTGTGTGTGTGTGTGTGTTTACCTAGGATGGTTTTAAAATGGATGGTTTTAAAGGGGAAGCCCTGGTCCTGCTAAGACTGAACCCCCAGTGAACGTGATTGTTGGGGGAGGCAATGAGGGGAGGATGGGAGGGAACACCCATAAAGAAGGGAGGGGAGGGGTTAGGGGATGTTTGCCCTAAACCGGAAAGGGAATAACACTTTCGAAATGTAAATAAGAAATACTCAAGTTAATAAAAAAAAAAAAAAAAACACTACAGAGGAATCTCAAATGGCTGAGAAGAACTTAAAGAAATGTTCGTAGACCTTAGTGAGCAGGGAAATGAAACTCAAAATGACCCTGAATTTCCACCTTACACCAATCAGAATGGCTGAGATGAAAACCTCAAGTGGTAGCTCATGTCGCTGAGGATGTGGACAAAGAGGCACACTCCTCCATTGCTGGTGGGGTTGCAAATTGGCACAGGTACTCTGGATATCAATCTCAAGGTTCCTCAGATAATTGGAAATAGATCTACCTGAAAATCCATCTTTAACAGAGTTACAGAACAGAAAGACTTTGCATAGTAGGTTATAATGAATAAATCAGTGAGCATACAAAAGAAAAAAATATGGATGGTTTTACTTTACTTACCGCCCTCAGCCTCCCCTGGTTTGGGAGTCAGGTCTAGTGTAAGTCCTGTGTTCTGACTGGCAGCATTCTCAGCCTCTGGTTTAGTCTTAAAGTTTTGTACCCCTTGGACTAAGGCTGGCAAGACAAGGAGCCCGTGCAGAAACTCTCTCAACCTTAGGAGGGTAGGTGGGGCTGTACTGTGAGAAGGGGTCTGTCCTAGCATAGGTGGAACCTGTGGACTCACTATGTGAGTCATCAATGGCAGAGACACTTTCCAATAATCACCGTGATGCTGTGTGTGACCCTCCTGCCTTTCCTCTGGGTTTATTTGATTCGCGCAGCAGGTTTATGGGTTGACTTGATAATTAATTTATTGTGTGTGTACCCTTATGTGTGTACAAGTGTACAAATGTATGCATGTACATGTGGAGGCCAGAGGACAACCTTGGGTGTTGCATCTCAGGAACTGCCCGCCTTGTTTTTTTGAGACAGGGTCTCCCACTAGCCTGGAACTTGCCAAGTAGGCAGGCTGGCTGGCTAGCAAACCCAGAATGCATCTGCTCCATCTCTCCTGTGGTGGGACTAGAAGTGGACACCATAATACCGAACTTCTTCCCACCAGCCACGTAGGAATGCAACTCAGGTCCTCATATTTGTTTATTGACAGAGCTGTCTCTTCAGATCCTCAGCCTGATATTTAAGTGAGATTAAACTCTGCTTGGTGTATGCTCAATGGAGTGGCCCCAGAGCATAGTGAGAACTCCCGGGTCAAAAAGCCTTTTCTGCCATTACCTTAAAACTCTGTAAGAATTATTTTTGGTAGTGAAAAATTAACTATTTAAGGGAAGTTAGAATAGTGAATGGTCCTTTTGAGTGATACACAGATACAGATACAGACCTTTGTGTAAACCCACACTGATGATTTTGAACCTTTATATGGTCACAGTTTTAGTTTCTGGGTCTATGAAGACTTCTTTGCTCAGAAATTGTTGCCTTAAGTATTCTTTATGCTAAACATGCATTATTCAGTTGAGGATCCAGCTGTGGAGACTTCAGGAAGACAAGTCTTAAGAAAGCATTTTTGCCACAGCTTTCCTTCCTGATACTGTGTCCTTTGCCACTTATTGTACTGGCGACATACTGCTGTCCACAGGACTGGGTGCCACAAGGCCAGGAAAGAAGGGAGCCCAGTGTTTGTGTTCCTTGCTAGGCAGCATTGAGTCATTTGTAATGCAAATACTTTTGTATCCAGTAGTTCTTTATTATGCATTCTCCCCCATGAATTCTATATTGTTTCCATTTACTTTTAATGGCCAGACTAGTTAATTGTTCTTGGGAGGCTGGTTCTTGGCACTGCCTTCCAGCAAGAGCCACAGTGTATGTGTCAGAGCAGCCACAGAGTGACCCTCTTCTTTAATTGTAGCTCACTGTTTAGGTTGGAGACAACTGGGTATTTATTTATAGAAGGGAGCAGTGGCTCTCACAGAGTAATTTCACTAAACGCAAGTTTTCTGAGACATAGTCTCAGCCTGCATTTCTCAGTGACCAAAACATCAAGTGAGGCGTGTCTATTTTATGAAGTCAGGTCTGTTGAGGGGGTGGTTAGCAGCAAATCACTACCTTTTAGTTTGGAGTGGGAGGACAGTAACCTTTAGCAACTTCCTGGGAAGGAAACACAAATTAAAAGGTACCCTGATAAACAGGATTCCTAAAATACTGTGCTCCAGTATGTGCCACCCTGTCTGTGGAAGCCTGAGATGCTCTTCCATTGTCATATAACACAGCTGCCTTTGATAGAGAGACATGCGTGGACTGTACACATGGCCTTAGTGAAATGCTGTGACTGTTTAAAAGGAGAGAATTTCCATGGCTGGTCACAGAAAGGGAATTTCAAGAGTCATAGCAGAAGTGGGCCTAAGGCTAGAGAAGGTTGTGAGATGGGACACCCATATGGCCGTGAATGGTAAGTAGCAATCAGTCTGGGTTCTGCTTTTGAACAGAACTATATCCTATAAGCAACCATCATGAGGGTGGTAGAACTACTGCTCCTGGGGCTTGTGAGCAGAGCTTCCTGCCATGCTACCCCCAGGGCTCCTCAAGGACTGTGACAATTGACTTCTGTAGGTGCTTCTGCTGTCATCATTGTTTGGGAATTTGGTTGGCTGGTTTTGGTTTTCTTTGCTTTGCTTTGTTTACTTGGTCTTGCTGTAAAGCTCTGACTGTCCTGGACCTTGTCCTCCTACCTCTGCCTCCTGAGTGCTAGGATTATAGGCTTGCACTACTATGCCCAGCTGATTGGTAGTTTTAAGCCACCCAATTGTATTGATTTGTTGCCCAGCCAGAGGAATCTCACATAGGTGGTGTTAAGATTCTGAGGTCCCTTTACTCAGTGACATCAGGGAAGCACAAGGCCCTGGGTTCAACATGAGTCCCTTTTTGAGTCTTTTCTCAAAAGAAAAATATTTGTGTTTCTTTGTAGAAATAACATTCCTGTAGTTACTTTTAGTTTGCTTTGACCATGATCCGTAGTGAGATATATGTTGTATATTAAAACCTAGTTGATACACAGACACAAATGAAAAATAACATTGTTTCTAAAAGGCTTAGTCCTATTTTAGTTTGTCTTTTAGTTTACTATTTCCTGTTTTTAAAAGGTAGGTGTCTTCATTACTTTTCTACTGCTACAATGAGACACCATGATAGAGACAACTTATAAAAGAGCTTATTAGGACTCTTGTGCCAAAGGGTGAGTATGGCGTGCTGTGTGACAGGGGATATGGAGCAGGCAGGACAGCATGGACCAGTAGCTAAGAGCTCCCATCTTGACCCAGCATGAGGAAGAGAGGGCTAACTCAGGACGTCATTGGCTTTTGAAATCTGAAAGCCAGTGAAACAACTCTTCCAAGGCCACAACTCATAATCTTTGCCAACTGTTCCACCAACAAGGGGCCACACCTCCAGGCCAGGCCTGGCACAGCAAGGGCCCAACTCTCTGGTACCAGCGTCCGTAGTCCGTATTAGTTTCTCTCTCTCTCTCTCTTTCTTCCTTCCTTCCTTCCTTCCTTCCTTCCTTCCTTGCTTCCTTCCTTCCTTCCTTCCTTCCTTCCTTCCTTCCTTCCTTCCTTCCTTCCTTCCTTCCTTTCTTTCTTTCTTTCTTTCTTTCTTTCTTGCTATAATAAACTACCATGACCAAGGAAGTTTATTAGAGAAAGCGTTTATTTGGCTTTATGGATCCAGAGGGTTAAGGGTCCCTGTGGCGAAGCGTAGGCATGGTCACTGGAAGCTCACAGAAGTAGAGAGCAAATCAAAAGTGGACCAAGTTTTTTAGCTCAGAAAGCCCACTTCCAGTGACACATTTCCTCCAACAACACACCTGAGCTTCCCCAAGTAGCTTCAGCATCTAGGGACCAGGTATCCAAATGCCCAGGGTGTGGAGGATACCTCATTCAAACCACCGAAACTTTGACTTGAGAATCTACTGGGAAAGTGTTAGGAGCTGTAGGCTTCTGTTTCTTGTGGTCATACCAGTCCTCTGGATCCCTGTTAGAGAAATGGTAGATTTTACTGAGCTTGATGCCAACAAGAAGTCCGTCTCTTTAAAAGCATTTTGGTATACAGATTGGTTCTTCAGTTTCTAAACATGTGCTCACATCTTGCTGGATTTTCTTGTTTTTATTGGAGGAATAGACATTTGTTGAAGTCATTTATATATAATAATTATAAGTATGTTTTAAGTTTTTCTTTAAACTTTCTGATCTAACAAGAACATACATGACAAACATAACACTTGTCTTTGGCTTGTGTGTCACCTGCTGAGAACATCCTGTAATGTTTTTGTGAAACTGACGAAGGTAAAATCAGGCAGATCCATTAGTAGGGGACTGTTCTTGTTTCCTAACTAAAGCGCGGCCTTGAGCTTTACCTCCATGCTTTTCCTGTCTCATCTTGCTGTTCTTGGTGTCTGCTGCCTCGTGCCCGCCCAGCACTAGGTGAGCGCTCTGTGATGCAGCTGAGGTAGAGACTCTGTAGGAAATGCACAGGCCTCACAGTGTCTCAATGGTTGTTGCTTCCTCCATGGCTGTCAGGCTCTACCCTTCTACCTCCCAGCTTTGCCCCGTGCCCTTAATCTGTATATGCATAGATATTGTTATTCTGCCATTAAACCCTTTTAACATAAATTACTTGAAGTTGAAAGGGGAGTAACAGGCAACTTCTTTTGAGCTTCAGCTTCCCAAATGGAGCCTACCTCTTCCCAGGACATTGGTTCTGGTTGGGGACAGATCAGACCTCATCCTCCTCCACATGGGTTACCTTCCTTTCATAATATGGAAAAGTAAATTTGGTTCCATGAGGATTCTGTCTTTCTGAAACAACAGGAGGAACTGACTAGGTAATTCCTCCTGTCTTCTGTCCTTCGGATGCGGGGGTTTTCTTCATACCTCAGTGGCACCCAGCAACTGAGTTTGACCTCCCCCAGCACAGAAGTGGTTAACGGGTGTGAATACACATTGGCGTTCTGCCAAGTTTGCATGGTGGTGGGGAGAGGGGATTAGATGATGACTCTTTTCTCTCTTATGTACTGTGTCTTCATGATGTATTTTTGGCTTTTCCTGTGGCAGCTAACCAGAGCTGGATCATGAGGTTTTTCAGACTCAAAGTGGTTTGGGAACTAGAGAGCAGAGAATCCTAGAGTTTGCTGGAGTTTGGATATTTTAAGATAGGTCTCACACTGCCTGCCTGTGTGTGTGATTGACAGTAAAGCTTTTTTGCCAAAGACCTTATGTGCTTAACTCAGGACGGGAGGAGCACCCAAGGAGTGGATGGGCCCTGGATCTGGTGGCTGCTGTGGACTGAAGATGCTGGGAAAAGAGAAGGGCGGTGATGTAGATAGGCTGTGAGACATGAGGAGGAGCACTGAAGAGATAGTGCCCATGTATGTCCTGAGACTCCTCTCACTGCATTTCAGGGAAAGTCTGAGGAGTGACAGAGGCTAGTCTGGGGTTTTTGTTTCTGTATCTCCAAGTAGACCAAACTTTAGATTCTTGAGAACTCTGTCTATTAATGTGTTTAAAGAATATGCCTTTCTTAGTTTATTTCATGTTGCTGTGGAAAAAAAAGCAAGTTAGGGGAGGAGAAGGTTCACTTCATCTTCAGTTTACTGTCCCTAATGAAGAGACGCCTGGACTGCTCAAGCAGGCAGAAGTCTGGAGGCAGGGACTCAGCAGAATTATGGAGGGACTTTTTACTGGCTTGCTCTCTCAGGGATTGCTCAACCTGCTTGCTTGCTTGCTTGCTTGCCTTCCTTCCTTCCTTCCTTCCTTCCTTCCTTCCTTCCTTCCTTCCTTCCTCTCCTCTCTCCTCTCTCTCTCTCTCTCTCTCTCTCTCTTCAATCTTTATTTAAATTGGATATTTCTTATTTACATTTCAAATGTTATTCCTTTTCCCAGGTTCCAGGCCAACATTCCCCTAACCCCTCCCCCTCGACTTCTACCTAGGTGTTCCCCTTCCCATCCTCCCCCCATTACTGCCCTCCCCCAAAGAATCTTGTTCACTGGGGGTCCAGCCTTGGCAGGACCAAGAGCTTCCCCTTCCACTGGGCCCTTACTAAGCTATTCATTGCTACCTATGCAGTTGGAGCTCAGGGTCAGTGCATGTATAGTCTTTGGGTAGTGTCAGCCTGCTTTCTTATACAGCCTAGGACTACTTGCCCAGGGATGGCTCTTCCACAGTGGTCTAAGCTCTCCCTATATTAATTCCTAATCAAGAAATGCCCTCACAGACTTGCTTACCAGCCATTCCGATGAAGGCATGTTCTCAATTGTCATTCCTTCTCAGATGGAATCTGAGTATCAAAGTGACAAAAAACTAACCAGTACAATTGATCCCATGTTAATTTGACATACAGACACATCACTACTAAACCATAACCTTTCCTTTTTTATCCTCAAGATTCCATGTTACTATTGCACTAATAAAGCATAGTGTATAATTTTAAAAGTCCTCTGGTCTTCAAAAATGCAGACACATTAAAAGTTCAGTCTCTTTAAAATATCCAAAGTCTACTAAAATACCCATTGAAACAGAACCCAAGTATAGATGTTTAAGTAGCCCAATGTCTGAACTCTGGAACTCACAATCTTTTTGTCTCCAAAGGGCTTTGTGCTGCCCTGCTTCTCTGCTCTGCCATCATCAGCACATGTTTTATAGGCTATGCTAGTTATTATACTCCACACCTGCTGCCATCCCTGTTAGTCATCCCATAGTCCTGGATCTCCAATATGCTGTGGTCTCTACAGGCTACACCTACACTAAAAGCCTCACGGCCTCTCTTTGGGACCTTGACCATGCCACATGGTGTCATAGATTTTCCATGCCTCCTTTAATCCTGGGGTCTCCTCTGCAACTGAGACTGTAATTTCATCAGTGGCCTCTCCTGGATTTACACTGTGCCAAGCCTTAGCCGTTGTCCAGGGATGACCCCTTCAACCTGTAGCTTTCATGCCATCAAACCTGTAGCATCTAGAAGATTCTTATATATATCAAGTTCAGCTACAAGTTTAAGTTGCAGCTTGTCCATCTCTGGACCACAACTGTGTGCTCATCATGAGGGGATGCTTCCCAAAAGCTTCCACATTAATGATGCTGGTCTCTTTTAATCCTTGCTGATTTTTTTTAAGCTCCAGCATTAATTATCCCAGTAAAGCAAAAGTTTTACTTCAGTAGTTCTGGTCTCTTGTGGATCACAGCTCATTCTTCAGTCATGGCTGACTAGAAAACACAGATTTTTCAACTCAAAGTATGCAGTGAACCATCTTCTGAACTGATCTCAGCATTCTTCTAACTCATTAACTTCTAAGAACTTAATGACTTTTCTATCCCAAAGTTCTAAACATTTTCATAATCCTCCCTCAAACATGGTCAGATCTGTCACAGTAATACCCTGTGATCCTGGTATCAATTTCTGTCTTAGTTTGCTTCCTTATTGCTCTGAGAAAGACTATAACCATGCAACTTGGGGGAAGAAAGGGTTTTCCTCATCTTACTGTTTACATACAGTTTTGAAAAGGGAAGCCAAGGCAAGAATTCAAGCTAGGGAGGAACCTGGAAATAGGAACTTAAACAGACGCATGGAAGAACATTGCTTACTGGCTTGCTCCCTGTGGGGACTACTTTCTTATTATAACCTGGGGCTACCTTGCCCACTGGTGGCACTGCCCACAGTGGTCTGGACCCTTATCTCTCACTCATTAATCAAGAAAATTCCTCCACAGACTTGTCTACAGGTCAGTCTGGTAAAAGCGTTTCTCAGTTGAGGTTCTCTTCCCAACTGACTAGTTCTTCCCCCATTAAAGGATCTGTAGACAATATAGACAGTACAGATAAACTGACGGCTCAGGTGTGCTGACTGAATAATACCAGTGACGTTACTGTGTGCATACATCATATCAACATGTGTCTTCTGGATCAAATTTCTTGAGATTAAGTTGGATTACAGATGTTTACTTTTGTGTTATAAGACTTCTTTCTAGGCTGGTATGCTTGGACATTGATAATGTAGGGCAGAGGGCAGTGTTTTGGTGATGTCAATGCTGTTTAATGCCTGATATCCTCTTGGTAGAGTGCCAAGGTAAGAGTATCCTTCTAGGTTACACTCAGAAAGTGAGGCTAGTTCTCACTCTGAGAATTGTGGGCCAGCATGGCATGCTCTGGAATCACAGGGCAAGTTCTAGGTAAGGTTGAACTGTGATGGGAGTTTACTCAAGGACCATGACTCTGTTTCCCGTAGCTTCTTGGGTTTCATGGAGCAGACTGTCACTCAGGCTGGCTGTTCTCAGTAGGCGTGGAGTGCTCATGGATGTGTGCTGCCCTGTGATGTTTAGACAGCAGTGCACTGAATAGTTATGGCAGTGGTTCCACGAGATCATGATGCACCGGGAAAATTCCTCCAGTAATTTTCCCAGAGTTGGAGCCCAGAGTTGACAGTGCAGTTAGGTTTTGAGGCCCAGTACTTGGGTTCTCTGTGTGAAATGGTCAGGTGGAGAACCACTCGTCAGCCTTGAGAAGGGTTATCTCAGGAACCAGGGGAAGACAAGACACCTCATATGCTTTCTTTCACATTGGTGGAGTGTCTATAGGACTAACTTTCCTGATTTGCATATGAAGTAATTAAGTTTGTGTGCTTAGGGGAAAAGGCTACAGGATCTTCAGAGCTTGGAAGTGATATTCTGTGGTCTCAGAGTATCTTTAGTTATATTATTTTCCACAAGTAAGAAAAATTAAGAATTGCTTTGTCTTGACGTGTAGGAATCTAATGATTATTCCAGCCAGGCATAGTGGTGCACACCTTTAATCCCAGCCCTCATGAGGCAGAGGCAAGGAGACAGGGGCATGGGGACAGGGGGAGAGGGGGAGAGGGGCAGAGGGGCAGAGTCAGGGGCGGGGGAGGAGCAGAGAGGGAGAGGCAGAGGCAGACTGATCTCTGTGAGTTCAGGGTAGCCTGGTCTACATAGTGAGTTTCAGACCAGCCAGAACTACAAAGTGAGACCTTGTCTCAACAAAACACAACAAAGAACCTAATACATATTCTCTTAAAGTAGTGGGAAATAGCAGATGTTATTTCATTTTCTACCTTTTGCCATTCACAAGGAGACAGTGTGTCTGGGTCTCTTGGCTTCTTTATAAACACTGACTGAAAGTGTGTCATTGCAGGCTGGGAGTAGTCCTCCATCCACGACCGCTCCAGTGCCTGCCTTCTCTCGCACTTCTGTAACACCATCCAACCAGGACATCTGCAGGTAACAGTCTGCTTCACATGTTCCTGTGGCCTGTGGTGGCCCAGAGTTCTCAGTTTTCCATCTGCTTGATCATTCCACCTTTGGTCTAAACAGCCCGGTTTTCTGTGCTGTTTGCTTGCCAAGTTACAATACAGTCTCATTTCCCCACTTTGATGTCTGCTCTCTTTAAACTTGTTTTTCCTTTCTGTGCTTTATTCCACTGTTCTGCATGCAGTTCCAGTGCAGTGTTTTCTGAGTGTTGTCACTACAGTCCTGTGCAGTCTGCTGTTGTCTTGAAAGCTCCTCCATGCCAGAGTTCTCTGACACAAGGGCTCACTGTGACAGTTATCTGTAAAGACACATTACAGGCATCACAGAAAAATCCCTTTGGTTCAGACTGGGACCAAGTCTTGAGGCCTGCTAAAAATACCAAGGCCAGAAGAGCACTCAGATTCTCAAAGTCACTAAGTGATGTGGGTGAGAAGACCCAGGATACTTTGGAAAGCTTTGACTATATGGAAAGAACTTGTTCTGAAGGGAAATTGGTGCTTCCTCAAGGTCCATCTCTCAAAAAGAACAGGCTCCATCATAAAGACAAAGGAGCAGAGCACTGCCCACCCCTCAGCCATTCCAAACACTCTCCTATCTTATCCCTTGCTACCAGCCATTCAGCTGTCTCAAAGAGGGAAGCTGGCAAGGGAAGCGTGCGCATCCCACTTTTGGAGGAGAAAGCTGATGGTGAGGCCAGGTTGAGAAGCCAGCGACTGCTCCGGTACCTGTTCTCACTCTCCCGTGGCTCAAGTGCCAGCAGCCTACCTAGGTTCCATGAGCTGGAGAACCATGCCAGCCGTCTGCACACTGCCAAGTCGTCCAGCTGGCTGGCAGGGAGCATGGGTTTCTGTTCCGATGAAATGGGAGACGACGACGTCTTTGAGGATGCATCATCTGCCAAATTGAAGAACAGGGTCCTGCGTGCACCCCTATGCTCAGTAGAGAAGGATAGTGACCTGGATTGTCCTTCTCTGCTCTCTGAAAAATGCACTCCTATCTCTCCTGTGTCTACTTCAGGGGATGCCTGCAGGTTGGTTTGCCAGGAACCACCATCTGGCTGTTTCTGTTATACCTGTATAACCTTACCTTGATTTAATATGTGAAGTTTCTGGAAAATGAAGTAGCAAGACATTTATTGTCAGCAATGGGACAAATTATGTTTCCTATACAGTGACACCACTTGGAAGCTAATTTCATAAGATGCAGAAACTACACATATTAAAGACTATGCCAACTCCACTTAGCAAAATAAGCAGGCTTTGCCTAGACATGTGGGGAGAAATAGCACCTCCATCTTTCTAGCTTGCCCCGTGAGTGTGGGAGGGCTGGTCTCCTGTGGCCTGCCCACACTTTCCTTCCCCCCTTGCCTCCCTCTTACCTTAGGGCTGTGTCCAAGTCCAAACTCTTCTTCCCAACTTCATCTTCCTGTACAGCATTCTCATCGGTCTCATCTGTCCCCAGTACTGTGCCTCCCTCAGTTTCCCTTCTCAGTGTCAGTTGTTAAATGTCTTACTGTTGGATCAGAAAACCTGTTCCAGAAACAAGTAACCCAACCCTCTAGCCAGGCTGGGCCAGGCCCTTTTCAGAACACCTGTTCTGCCTGTTGACCAGCTGCTGGAAACAGTGTTCTCAAGTGCCTGAGTCCATGGAGGTTAGTGGGTGAATCCAAGATGATTCCTTGGGAGTAATGACTTCTTTAACAATTCTTACTCAGTGCTCTGAGAGTCCCCAAAAGAAATGAAGTTGCAGAACCATGGTGAGTTTTAAATGCAGACAAAGTACTTGGTCTCTGCTCAGCCCCCAAGAGAGGGTGGGAGGGTGTGGCTGTTGTGCATGTGACTAGAGGGTGTGATTTCACTAGAAAGCAAGCCTTTTAAGCCACTGTAGTGTTGTAGAGATGAGAGTGCTTGTTTTGGTTTACATAGACTTCCCCCTCTAATGTCTTATGTTCTGGAAGGTGTCTTTATTGTTGCCTAAATTTTATCTTTGAAAGTTTGAAGTCTTCCCTAAAAATGCGGATCTTGTCATTTTTTGTATCCCTTTCTGTTGCCAACTGCCATCCTGATGTTGCTGCTGTGGTAAGCTGATGTTCAGCTAATCGTGGTTGTGCTCATCTGTGCTTGTGTGTCTCTGTGCTCACAGCCACCTTTACAGTTTTCATTTCTGAACTTTGGTTTGTGGAGGAATTGGCCTTCTGACACACCATCATCTTCCCTCTTAGAGCCCTTCGTTCACTGACTAGTTTTCCTTCCACCACAGGATCTGCCACTGTGAAGGCGATGACGAGAGCCCTCTGATCACCCCCTGTCACTGTACAGGGAGCCTACACTTTGTGCATCAGGCTTGCCTGCAGCAGTGGATTAAGAGTTCTGACACACGCTGCTGTGAACTCTGCAAATACGAGTTCATCATGGAGACCAAGCTGAAACCTTTGAGGAAAGTACGTAAGAAGGGGTGGGCGCTCGGTAGAGTCATCCCTTCGGACTATCCCGGCCATCTGTGTTCACTGCTTTAGAAGCCAGGGCCTGGAGTTCATGTCGTAGATTCTCTTCTGATCTGATGACTCGGGTCTGACCTTCACTCTTGATGCTGTTCTTTCCTGAGACTGTTTTCCTCTTCCCCTTCTCTCCTCTGGCCACCAACTATCCTATGACATCTTGCTCAGCATTTTATTTGTGTGTCAACTGATTGGTGTCTTTTGTTAGGACACTTAGTTATGAATGTCTCTCTCCAACACTCAGCCTAGTTCAGCACAGTTTGTTTGTGTATGTCTGCACTAAGTATTTGCTAGCTGAAAGGATTCCTACCCAAGGAGGTCCCCAAGTCACTGCTGCCTTCCTGGTGCTGGCTTCCCATCCATACTTGTCAGTATCATACTTCTCTCTTTGTACCCAGCACAAAAGATTATATTTGGAAGGAGAAAAAGGCCCCTGCTGTGCCAAGAGCTTTAATATATAAGTTGCTAGGGAACTTACACATTATGGGGCTGATTAAATGCTAAGTTACCTGGCAGTGGAGCACACAGAGAAAGACATGATCCTCCTGGGACAGTCTCCTGGGAGGAGGGGCATTGTAGATGGTTTGGCTTGGGGAGTGCTTCTCTCCAGTGTGTAAGATTTGCAGGCAGAGTGAACAGGCTTTAAAGGGCCTGGTTGCCTGTGGAGAAAAGTATCCACTGAGGTAGTAAATGTGAGCACTTCAGGAGTGTGAAAAGCCTGGAGCCGTGGGTGTCGCAGGAAAGAGTGAGAACCCAGGCACAGAAGACACAAGGTGCTGATCCCAGAGGCCTGCTTCTTCTGAAACCCCAACAGAAGGCAGTTGGACGTTAGAGAAGGCAGGTGCAAACTGCCCAAGAAAATGCTTTGCCTGGTCAAAGGCTCCTGGGACCCACTCTGTGCTAATCCGTAACACTTGGATAGCATAGATCATTAATGAAGCTCTGTTTGCAGCTTAGCCTGATAGTCTGTGCCCATCATTAACAGAAGATATGTAGCATGTTTACACTTTCTTCTTTCCCTCTCATGTCTTCTGAATCGGGAGCCAGTAAGTGACAGGCCAGTCTGTCTGGAGTAGGTTAATGAGCTCCTTGAGGGACAGCACTGACGGAGTTCCTTGTACCAAGAACTCTTAGGCATTGATTTAAAGCTGTTGCTGCCAAAGTAGCAGAGAACCAAAGAGTGAGAGCCTTCTGCCATTCCCCTTCCCAGCACAGATGCGACCCGTTCCTAGTGTGTTGCGGGTCATCTCTTTTCTTCCAGTCGTCCGTGTCAGTTAGCACAGACCTGACCACAGCAGCTGGGTCTCAGCTGACGTGCTCCCTTTGTCCAGCTCTTCACTGTCTGACTACAGCCCACGGAGGCTGCCGTTCATCTCAGGCCTAGCTTCTCTTCATTGCACAGAAACTTGGCTGTGTCTGCTACCTCATTGGAGCCAAGCGGCTTAAAGGAGTTTGGGGTGTTTGGGGAAATTGATGTGGCCTGGGAGAGGGAGGGAAGGAAGCTGGTCATAGCTGTGAGCAACCAAAGCTCTCTCCCATCGTGATCCTTCCCTCTGACGCTGAGCCCCATGTCTCTGTGTTGTCTTCCAGTGGGAGAAGTTGCAGATGACGGCCAGTGAGCGCAGGAAGATCATGTGCTCAGTGACGTTCCATGTCATTGCCATCACCTGTGTGGTCTGGTCCTTGTATGTGCTCATTGACCGCACAGCAGAGGAGATCAAGCAGGGTCAGGTGACAGGTGAGCGCATGGGCCATGAGGGCGGGGTGGGGGATGCTAGACACAGGTCCTGGGACCTGGGGTCAGAGCTCTGATTGTATAGAGGGTGAACACTCAGGAGACGCAAGCATCCCTTTATTTCTCTGTGTCTTCAAAGCCACTGACATGAGATGAAATTGAGACTCCTGAGAGAGCAGGGTAACCTGCATTGAGAGCCCTTCATACTCCTTTCGGGGAGGGAGGATTTGATGAGTAAGAAATGTACATTCAGAAGCTCTGTCCTATTTCCTTCTGACCTGAGATCCCATGCGCTAACTGAGTCTCCCCCTGCAGGAATCCTAGAGTGGCCTTTCTGGACTAAGCTGGTAGTTGTGGCCATCGGCTTCACCGGAGGACTTCTCTTTATGTATGTCCAGTGCAAGGTATACCTACAGTTATGGAAAAGACTCAAGGCTTACAATAGAGTGATCTATGTTCAAAACTGTCCAGAAACAAGTAAAAAGAATATTTTTGAAAAGTCTGCACTAAC
The DNA here is from genome assembly GCF_011064425.1 of Rattus rattus. Taxonomy (NCBI): domain Eukaryota; kingdom Metazoa; phylum Chordata; class Mammalia; order Rodentia; family Muridae; genus Rattus; species Rattus rattus. The sequence goes on along the minus strand of NC_046159.1, from coordinate 30,300,073 downwards.
AGAGCCCACCCTTGAAAATAAAGAAGGACATGGAATGTGTCATTCCACCACAAATTCTTCTTGCACAGAGCCTGAAGACACTGGAGCAGAAATTATTAACGTCTGACCATGTGGAGGGTGCCATTTCCTTAGTGTCCATCAACAGCTGAAGGGATTTGTTTACTGCCAATTGTGTTCCTTCCTCTGTCGTTTAATAGCATAGACTGGGCAGGTGACTATTTATAGTGGTCTCTTTTTCTCAACCTTCCTTGGTGTGAGTGTCCTAGAATTCCTGTGGAGCAGGTACCACTGGGCCCCATTCTGTCAGGCTTCTCTGTGGTCTGGGAAGGTGGGAGACCCCATGTATCCACAATGAGGAGCTGGCTGTGTTCCAGCCCCTGGTCTTGAGCAGATTATGGAAGTAAAAAGCTAAAGTAGAAGACAGAGCAGCATGAGGGAGATGGATGATGGAAGATCCCCAGAGGACAGAGCAGCATGGTACGGGAGGCTGCTGGTTGGGAGGGTTCCCTCTGACTAATAAGAGCTAGGGGTGGGAAGGGAACAGTGCCTACAAATAAGCCCCTGCCTCGTTCAGCTGATGCTGCCGCCTTGCTCTCAGGCAGATGAGGCCTTGGAGCCCCATGTCTGCTGGTGTGCGATTCACTGAGCAAACAGCACTTTACGGAAGTTCTTATTTTGGAATTCCTGTGTCTAATGGGAGTGACACTTTTAAAAGCGTGTCACATTTAGAAATGTTCTCTTTATTGCCTGTTATCTCTTACATCAAAATTGAACTGAAACCATTTCTGCCTTATATATTCTGAGTAGTAGATGTCCTTCCATGTCAAGAAAAGACTTGAGACTTAAAGCAAGACAGGCAGGTCTGAGACTCCATGGGAATTAATGGATGCCATGGCGTAATTCCTCTGGTTTTGAATCTGTTTCCTGAAAAGCCCTATCTCACAAGCCCACCCGTATATTTCTATGTTGTGAGCATTGAAATGGAAGGGGTTTGAGATCTAATGGATCTGACTCAGCGTGAGCATTTAGAAAATGCTCCTTTGACTGACAGATATCTCCAGATGGGGTGGACACATGTTGAGGACACCCCTGTGATCCAGCTCTGCTGTCTGCTGTGCTGACAGAGTTCTGTGGAGTCACTGCTGAAAGATACGAGGTAAACAGGCCAGCTCTGGGTTGAGGCCTTGGCCTGAGCAGCCAGCTAACTGCATGAGCCACTGTGTCACTCACCTTGCCCCACACCCACTTATCGCCTTAACCAGACTTGACAGGATCATTTAGGGTCCTTAGCTCCACATATGATCTAGTCTGTCTTTGGGGTTACCTCCTGCACTTTTTTTTCACAAGACAGACAAAACCAAATCACTATTGCTAAATGGCCTTTGCCCCTTTAAAAAGTCTGTTGAACATTTTTTTTCTTGAAGGCCATTGTCACAGTGCCAGACAATAGTCAACTCACAATGTGACAAGGGGAACCACAGAAGTGTCCTCTCCAAGTGGCTGCTGTCGGCTACAGGGTCTTCAGATTCTCTTGAGGTGGCCAGGGCAATGCCTAGGGTCTGGTCCATCTCCCCGAGCTTTGGCTGCTTCACCTGGCTTCTTCAGAGACCAAGGCAAACCGAAGATAAATCTTTCTGAGTTCCTAGTAGAAGCTCTGTGTTTAGTTTTCAGGAGCAGGTAGAGGCTAGAAGGCTTGTGGAAGCAAGTTCTGTCCTGTTCTCCCCTTGTCTGCTCTCTGGAGTCATCGGTTTCCTTGTGAAGCTCTTCTGCCAGGGCTTTCAGCCATTGTCTAACGGGCCCACTCTGAGGTCAGCCTGCCCTCTCTCCCAGACCACATAAGCCTCCTGTGCTCACTGTGCCTGCCCCAAAGTGCAATTACTCACATGCAGTGAGGGCACTGGGAAGCTACAGACTGCCCACTAGGCCCTGACTATTCTTTTTAGCAGCTGCTGCCTCTGAGTCTCTGGTCCTATCCATCTGTCTGTGACATGATGCTTCAACAGTGGGTGTGCAGTCAAATGAAGACGGAGGCTTTTGTAGAGAAGAGAGCTTACCTCAGTGGCGGTTGTCTCTGCACAGCTGACCAGGGCTTGTACTCCCACCATGGCATCCATGTCGTTCCCTTCATTTCAGGAAGCCTAATGGTATGTCTTCTTTGGCTTCTCTGATGAACGCTGTCCTTCATCCTTCTTCCTCTCCCAGCCACCCCTTGCTTCTCCCCCCACCCCACCCCCAGGTTCTCTGATCTAGAAAACAACTACACGTGGGCGACTCAGTGCAGGTGACTGGCAAGGCATGGTATGAAGGCCTAGCAGAGCTCTGGGCTCTTCCAGTCTTCTCTAGTCCTGGGCCTCTGAGTAATTTGCAGGGCTATCTGTCTACCCCACTGCTCCTCACTTTAGCTTAGATGCAGTGGGAAGATGGCATGTAGTTGGACCAAGCAGATCTAGGATGATGCCCCAGGCCAAGGAGGGCTTGTGCTTGTGGGTCCAGTGAAGAAGAAGTAGTCTCAGGGTGTCACTGGCCGCCCTCTCTAACTTGGCCTTTACCCCGTATGTCATAGACCCGTTCACACAGCTCTGACTTTAGCTGCCACAAGTGAGTAGTTGGGGGTTGTGCTCAAGTGTATCACAAGAATTTCCTGGAAATGTAAGCATTCTCTTCCTAGTCTAGGTTTCTCTGACTCTCCTTTCTGGTTTCGGTACACTCTTCAGTCTTGTAGGCTTAGTTTCTAAACCTGTGGGTGTGTCCAAGTGGACACAGATGTGCAGGCTCAGGCAGTTGAGGATAGAATAGTTTAAGGCCTTGGGTCATGTCTAAGTGACAGGAGAGTGAAGGCTGTGTGGGCAGGGTGAAGGTCTTGTGGGTGTGGCTAGTGCACATGCATATTTGAAATACTCCGTGTTCAAATCTGGTTTGAAATAATGCAGCTCAAGGAAAGCCCAAAGCATAGGGAGGTCAAAGGCACTTGTCTGTGGGGAGTGAGTGATGAAGGAGCGTAACTGGTGCACATTTAGATGCAATGTTTCAAGTTGATTGTTAATAAAAACCAAATTTACACTGGTGTGTGTAGTGTAGTTTCTAAAAAGCACTTCACATTTTAAATTTTTCTTGGAAAATTTCTAGTAATCTAAATGTCTAATTTTTTAATCTTTTTGTGTATGTTCATGTTTCTCAGTATTACTGCTTGAACGACTCTCTGTACGGGGATTTGTATGTGCTATACACGGGGTGTCTAAAGGTAGCAATAAAGCCTTTCGTTAAAAAGGGATTTTGTGATGAGAGTGTTTTCCAGTGGGAAAGCTAGGATACCCTTTCCAGCCTGCACATCAGTAAAGAACAATGAGGCTATAGGGACGGGGGTCCAGACCTGAGAGGGCTGGGAGTAAAGAGGATTTGAATTGATGTTAAGATCCATGCGATATTTGCTTTTGTGTGAGTTACTTCACTTAGTCATTAGGAGAGCAAGCATCAGCCGGATGCCCTGCTGGAAGGAAGAGGAGGGATGCAGACAGTGAGGCCTGTGCTAGCCTGTGACATTGGAATAAATGAGGTGGGTGCCCTGTCCTTCCAGGTCTCTCTTCTTTAGGGGAAGGCCGTTCATTCATTGAAGGCAACAGCAGAGACAAGGAAACAGCCTAGATGTCCTTTACCTGGTGAATGGATAATAAAGATATGGTACCTATTTATAATGCGATTTTTTTTGTTCAGCTGCAAAGAAACATAAAACCTGCTGGTCAACGGATGGAAACACTCTCTTAAGTGACATGACCCAGACACAGACACATGCTGTGGTTCTCATATATATAGCATAAATTCAGATCTTTAGATTTGTGTATTTAATTTGAATACCTGTAGAGTCTACAAAACCAGAAAGGGCCACTGGTGTGGAGTGGGGGCAAAGGTCTTGTGAGTTGGGGGAGGTAGTAGACTGGCTTTGTTATTGGTGGTCGAAGGGAACAGTGGGGTGGGGGTGGGGGTGACTGGAATGCAGCCTGTGGAACGACGCCTGTTTTAAATGAACTTTATTTTATAACAAACTCTTAATCCAAGAAGTTTCTCTAAGCACCTACTGTATGCAGGCAGTTGGAGGAAGCATAAGTAGAATGACGGACCCCTGACCCAGTGGAACATTATCACTTACTCTGTTGCTACTGAGTGAAGAGGCACTAAGCTGGACTGGGGGACACAGCCACACACCCCTGCTCTGGATGGGAGGCCCCTGAACTATGTCACCGAAGACAGGAAGAAGTAGCATGTGCTGAAGCTCTGTGAAATCTCCCCATCCTAGAACAGCCTTTAGTTTACAACCACACCTGGGCCCAAGAGCGGCACTGCTAGCTTGGGAGAGGCACCAGCTGCTGGAAGATCTACAGCCTGCCAGGCAAGCCACTGGCCTGCCCAGAGAGCTGCTGGGACAGGGACGGCAAAGCCTTAGATGGCTACACTGTTTGGAATCCTGTCTGGTGACAGGTAGTAGTAGGGGAGCTTTTTGTTCTTATTGCGCTCGGCGATCACGCTGACGATGGCCTCCAGGTTCTTGCGGAATCGAATCATGGCTTCTTTCACTGGCTTCTCGATGAAATGCTCCTCTGGGTACATGCCCAGAAACAGCTGAGAGTCAGACATGGAAAGATAGTTTAGGAGGGGTCACTACTCAACTCTACCACCTTTGACCTTGGCTACCTACTGGGGGTGCATGTATGCATGTGATGGAACACTATGTGGTCACACAAAATCCTGTCTTTGGAACATAGATGAACTGGGAAGCCGTAGTGTTAAGTGAAAAAAGCAGATGCAAATACCATATATGGAATGCTAAAAACAGCTGTCTCAACAGGTGCACTGGCACACACCCGTCTTTAATCTAGCAAGTCTCTGAGAGTTCCAGGCCAGCTAGGGCTGCATAGTGAAACCCTATCTAAAAGAGTTAAGTCCTGCCTCATCATCTCAAAGAAGTTACCAGAGAGAAGGAAAAATGGCAAATTAATGATTCAAAGGAGGCCTAAGTAATGTTCTACAGCATGGTAGGGTAAATAGTTCATACTGTAGTGTGTGTCTCTAAACTAGAAGATTCTGAATGTTACACAAGGAAGTGATTTGTTTGGGGTGATAGGTCAGATGCCATAACTGAGCAGTATCACTCTATACACACATCACACTTCTATCTCATAAGTATGCAATTTACTGTGTGTCAATTAAAAGAAAAACAGATTATATAAATCCCACCTTATTTTCCCTATGAAAGGCTCAGGGCTGGAGATTTGAAAGGAAATTACTTCCTTGTTGCCAGGTGGGTTTTAAGACAAGGAAAGGTGCAGGGTAAACCTGGAGAGTCCTAGCTCTGAAAGTTCTGTGGCCACAGGGTCCTGCTGGCCTGCCCTTGGTCGGACAGGCAGGGGTCCTGAGCACTAAGAGGTGGAGGATGGGCATCCTGCAGGGTAATGTGCTTACACCAATGTCTGCAAAGGGTTCAGTGGCTAGAAGGGGGTAGGAGATCTGGGGTTTAGTTTGCAGAAGTTAAGTCAGACTTGTCATCCTTTGACTAGGAAATTAGTCTCCTAGGAACAGCTCTCTGGTCACACTCAGCACAGACCCAGCACATTAGCAGGTCTGGGACAAGCTGGAGGTACTTGGATGGGAACAGCACCGAGACATTGCAAAGGGCTGCTTCCACCAAGACCTTTACTTAGCATAGCTGTGAAGGATACCTAAGCACACATAGGTGGAACGGGAGCTCCGATTCTCCCTGTGGGGAGCCAGGAAACCACATGGGTGAGATTTATCAACAAGTGGGTATGGGGTATAGGGTGATGTCACACACACACACACACACACACACACACACACACCCCTCTGGTGACTTGGAGCAGAGCCTGTGCCTCCCACTGCCAGCCTAGCCTAGGCACAGGCCCAGGCTGAGGACCTTGAGTGGAGTAACCCCACCCCCAGCCCCATCCACTTCTAGCAGCTCCACCTTAGAAATCAGGATTCTTGGCTACAGGTTTCCAGCTTGAACCAGAGCCCCAAAGCCGTGGACTGGAGATTGAGTTGAAACTAAAGTGATCTACACTGTTTCCAGCAATGCCTGGTCTCACCTCATTCTCTTGAAACTGGCTCAAGGCCCACACTGCACCTAGATGCCAACATGAGCGGCCACGGTCTGGTAGAGTATCCACAATCTGCTCGATGGTGACCACACCCTTGGCCGTGGGTGGTGGGGCCCGCATAGTTGGAGGAGCGTTGGGGATCCAGGAGCACCAGTCATACTGTGAGAACAGTAACAACAACATGGGTGCCCAAGAAGCACAGTGGCTTCCCCACCTCAGATCCACATGTCTACATTTCCTTGGTTCATAGGGAACCAGCTTAGCGGGCTCCACTCCTCCCTGTGGACACCACCCACCCTTCTGATGTCCCCACTGCACCTGCCTTGGCCCTCTCCTCTCCTGGTTTCCCAAGCCACACCTTTGACATTGTTCCCCTCCTTTGTGACTCACCTTGCCTTTCTTCCAGGGTCCCTAAGCCTCCCTCCTCAGACCCTATCCTTTCCTCCAGGGCCTACAACTGCCCAGGCCTGGCGGTTGCCTCAGGGGTGCATGCAGAATTCATGCCTGCTACTGCTGGGTTCAGGCTCAGAGGCTGCGTGGTTATGGGAAGGCCAGAAGGACAAAAGCCTGGGCCAGAGGTGGGAAGTTGGATATGGTTCCCACTGTGAGGTACCTAAGGTTGTTCTTCCCCAGAAAGGGTTATCAAGACCTACCTGGCCAAAGTTTACAGCTGCATGCTGGGCCGAGGCTGTGAAGATCACCACCGTCAGGTACTCAGACAATTTCTCCCTGCTCTTGATGGATTTGGGGAAACCTAAGACAAAGCCACAGACCATGAGCTCAGCTCTGTGAGGGACACCCACCTCTGCCTCTCCACCCACACTTGGCAAGATGCTCAGAGAAAGGGAGGTTGGCTGCTCTGAGGGAAGCTCTGGTGGATATGGGGGAGCAGGGGTTGGGTACCCTTGGGAGCTGAGTCACCTGCCTTCTGTTCCTCATGACCTTGAGGTGCACACATGCCCTGCAGCAGAAGCAGAAGCAGAGTGTCGTGGTAGCTTACCTGAGGCCTTTCTGCCCCGCATGCCATAAACGTAAACATCCTTCACGAAGTCCTGCAGTTCCTGGTCCTCCTCCACCACCTGGTCATCCTCATAGTAGATGCTTACCACCTCAGTTGTGAACCTGGTTCAGGAGGGCTAGCAGGAGTGGGTATCCAGCAGGTTCCTCTCCCAATCCTATCAGTTCTTAATATCTGACTCTGGATGTCCTCCGCCTCCTCCCTCCATCAACAGCCAACCCAGGAGCAAGCTTGCCTCATCATACTCTTCTTTAGGGTTTCCCCCTCCCACAAAACCTGGTCACACTCACGACTGGATAGCTTCCCACACGAGCAGTCCATCATCACGATAGAAGTAGTAGGGGATGTCCTCGGTGTTGTCCATGCCCCGGGCCTTGATGGCCTCCGGGAAGCACAGGGAGGAATAGGTCAGGTCCTGGACAGCTCTCTGCACCATCTGCACGTGCCCACCACCTCCGGTGGCATTGGCCTGGTGAGAGATCCGAGAGCCTGAGCTTGGTTTTCCCCAAGAACTGTCCATATCCAGACCTCCTAGATTCCTCTGGAAGACACTTGGAGGCCAGTGGGGTGGCTGGCCACAGAAAGGGCCAGCCTGTGTCCTGTGATGTGGAGTGAGAGAGCTGTTCAACTTTAAGCAGGTCATGCTCCCACTCCCCGGATGGGATAACATGCACTGGACACTCTATAGCCATAATACAGAGAGCAGGCTTTGTGCAGAACATAGCTTTTGGGCATCCAATCAGCTTCCAAGAGATGGGAACATCAAGGACCCGGGTAGGCAATTATCGGGCAGTTCTGTTTAAGTGCCCTGAAGGTCACAGGCAGGATGACAGGGATATATGGTAGTGTGGGAGAAGTCACGGGTGTCTTGTAAGGTAGAGGTTAGTGGCTTGTGTGGAGGAGGCTCAGACACTGGCACTGGACATAAACAGGTGACTGAGAGACAACACCGGGAAGAGGAGAGCTGGCTGTGGTATTGGTGGAAGGACCAGAGTTCCCCACACTTTTCAGATCTCAGATAGGGATGGAGCCACAAGGCAGGGCTTGTTCAGGCTCCCCATGAAGAGAGGGCACTCACCTTGTCAAAAAGGCCGTACTCACAGATAAGCTGTTCCCGGGCCTTAGTGTTGATGGCAATGGTGAACCTCACGTGGGCTACCAGCAGCTGGGTGGGGAGAGATCTCACTGAGGGACTCAATCTCACTCTGCACTCCCAGCCCAGCCAGCCCACAGGGCACAGTCACTCTGCCCCCCCCCAGGAGGAAGTGCCTGTGTGGAGACCTTCCTGCCCAGTAGCTATAGAGGCCCAGTGGCCACCATTGTGCTGCTTAGGAGTTAGGGCCCTGGTGCTTGCTTCCTATTTCACTGGGAACAGATCCTGACCATCATCCTCTAAGGCGGAAGTCCTGCTGTGACCTCATTTACAATGAAGAGACCAAAGCACCAGCTCATTTGCTTCCTCCCTCTCCCTCCCCCTCTCCCTCCCCCTCTCCCTCCCCCTCTCCCTCCCCTCTCCCTTTCCCTCTTTCTTTCTTTCTTTCTTTCTTTCTTTCTTTCTTTCTTTCTTTCTTTCTTTCTTTCTTTCTTTCTTCCTTCCTTCCTTCCTTCCTTCCTTCCTTCCTTTCTTTCTTTCTTTCTTTCTTTCTTTCTTTCTTTCTTTCTTTCATGGTTTTTCTAGACAGAGTTCCTCTATGTATGTAGCCCTGGCTGTACCAGAATTCAGCCTGTAGACCAGGTTGGCCTTGAACTCAGAGATCTGCCTGCCTCTGACTCCCAAGGGCTGGCATTAAAGACTTGTGCCACCCGTCACTACTGCTGGCTTAGCAGCGGTATATTTTAGCCTGTAGTTAACCCAACAATCAAGTGCTGGCAGCATTTGGGAAGAGAAGGAAAGTGACCTAACTGCCCTTTCAAACTCTGCTTTCTGGCCAGCAGGTTGTGGCAGGCTCCTTGTAACTTGGCCCTTGAGTATCTGTTCCCAGGCCCCTGTAGCTATCACCACCCCACCCGCACACACCCTGGGATGCCAGCTATACTCTCAGGTATTCTTTCCTTGTAGGCAGAGCTGTGGCTGGCTGTACCTTGAAAAGGGGGTGCACAGCAGGCAGCTGGCGGTACATGGCAATACCGAACACCTCAGACACCAGATGCGTGCGCAGAAGATGGGTGATTGTTTGATGGATATGGAAGTCACTGGAACGCACCCAGATTTTGGCCAAAAGCCAGTCGTATTTTGAGTCCGTAGGGAGGAAAATTGGGTTCTTCTCTCCAGGGGTTTGGTTGAGCTGGCATGTTGAAGAAAGAGAGCACACCACTTTATTTCTCCTTTATAGCTGTGGGAGAGCCCTGCCTCTGGGGAAGTTCCACAAGAATCTAAACATCGACTATGAGGACTTTTAGACCACACGAAGTATGTGGTGAGTGGTGGAGGGCCCTAGTGCTGTGTCTTACAACCTGTTTGTGAACTGTAGGTTCCTTGTCTGTAACTTGAAGACAGTGGAACAGACCTCAGGGAAGGAACAAAGCTGCAAGGGGCCATGACCCATGCTTTCCTCATTGGCTCTCCCCAGTGCCTGGCATCCTCCCACTTTGCCCACTTCTGCTTAGCAGCTCCCTCCATCTTCCTCCCCTCTACCCTTACCTTTGCACCTTCTGGGCCAAGGCTGGGGTCTCAAGCTGAGCCCATTTTTGCAAATCAGGATTTGCATCTGGAGCCCTGTTCTGAGCCCCAGCTCTGAAACCAGGTACACAGGGGCCCACAGGGGCCCTGTGCCTTTGTCCTACCAGTTTCACTCCATGCTTGGGCCAAGTGATTTTTCTCTAAAATGTAAGAGTTTGCTATCTGTTCTTTAAAGGACCAATTTCTTTAAAGCCAGAAGCCCTTGAGCACGCTTAGCTGTATCCCCCTAACTAATATGGGAAATGGTTTTGCAGTTAAATGTGATGTCCCGTAGGCTCCTGTGTTGAACACTTGGCTGCTAGCTGACAGTACTGTTTTGGAAGGTTTGGAAACTTTAGAAGGTGGACCTTGCTGACTTAGCTACTGACACCACTGTATAAGGTGGGGTGTAAGTGGTGTGTGTGTGTGTGTGTGTGTGTGTGTGTGTGTGTGTGTGTGTGTGTGTACATACTCATGCACACATGCACTAGCAAGGAACTTGCCCGTGCAAGGCAAGTACTTTGTTGCTTAGCCACATTCTCAGCTCCTATTTGTGACTCTTAACAAGCTTCATTTCAGAACCTGGGGGTGAGCTGCCCTATGAGTCTGGAAGGTGGCGACCATGCTACCCTATCTTTTCAGACATGGAAACTTTTAAAGAAATGGATAACCCAGGAAAGCTTCTGTGCCAGAAGTAGGTTCTGTGGGGGCCTTCCAGAGCTTATAGAGACTTTTAGTAGAGGCCTGGGAACAAATTTAGCTGTCTCTAATATGGAAGATGGCTTTGCTGTTTGAATAAGATGTCCCTGTAGGCTCCTGTGTTGAATACTTAGTCGCTGGCTGGCAGTGCTGTTTTGGAAGGTTCGGAACTTTTAGGAGCTGGAGCCTTGGGTTTTGAGGTTCCACAGACTGGCCCCACTTCCTGTCCATTGGCTTCCTGATTATGGATGGAACCAACCACTTCCTATTTCTGCAGCTATGCCTTACCCTCCACGACAGACTGTACTTAACCTGAGCACCAGAATAACTTTCTTTTCCTTAGACTGTTTTCACTAGAGAGGCTAGAAGTGACTTCCTGATTTGGCTCTCCATCCAATAGACCACTAGCCAATAGAAATATAATGCAAGTAACACGAATTCAAATTTCCAGGTAGTCACATTTTTTAAATTATACTTTTAGTCAGCCATATTTTTTTTTTAAAAGAAAAGGAAGCACATAACCCCTGGGCAGATATTCACCCACTTTTCTACAACATGAGACCGTTCTGAAACTAGTTGGGGCAGGTATCACTCTTTGACTCTTCTTCTAAGTCTATGGACTGTGAACACATGGAATTTCCACTGCGTTTTGGTCTGGATTATCTGCATCTGGAGAACGCCAGAGCAAGGAGCTCTGTGTCCCAAGCCACTCTGCTGTGGGGGAGAAGGCAGGGCCACTAGAGGAGAAGCTGTCTCCTAGTGCCTGGGGATGGACAGGGAGGGCAGGGAGACACCACCAATCCTCATGGTACTCTTAGCACTTGTTCGCTTATGGATTTGCCCTCTACCTTTATGAGAGAATTCAGGTTACTTAAGTGATCAGGTTTAAGTCAGAACTCGCATCCTCACAGGACAACAGCCCTTTGCAGGCAGGCCTAGTGAGCAGGGTGGTCCCTCAGAGGACTGCTCCTCCCAATGGTCACTCTGTTTCCTTAGTTGCGTGGCCCAAAGATAGCTGCCCCTGTGGCCTGCTTCCTAGAGCACAGGGGCCATCTGTCCTACTCAGGCGTCCTCAGACATTGACTCTGGAGGCTTTCTGCTGTGTCCTGAGGTTTGACTTACATGTTATCACTAAATCCTCACCACAGCCTGACCAACAGGTTTGCAAAGAGAGAAAGTGAGGTTCTGAGTGACTAAGCCACTCTCCAGGTCATGCAGAGATCCAGAGCTGAGTGGTGATGCTCAGCTGCTCTGTCTGCTATAACTCCATCGCACTGTAGTTCCTTCTCCTCTCTGTCTGACCACGCCACACAAGAGCCCCCATAGTGGACTTTTATGCACAGCCTGCCCCACCCTCCTTCCACCATTCCAGGTTTGGGCTCGTCCCAGGTCCTCTAGATATGCCCAGGACATTATTTTAAATGCCTTTGAAGGAGGCCATCCTTTGTTTCTGAGTAGAAAATTATATATGCTTGTTATATATGCTTATTATTATATATGCTTATTATTGTAAACTACTCCAGCATTTGCAGAGAAGTCCAAGAAATAGTGAGCATGTCACTTTGATCCAGCCACAAGGGGGCGCTGCTTCCCCAGGTCTCTGCATATGTGCATATTTATGTCTGATTTTCATAAATAGAAACTTACTGTGAGGAACTTAGGCCTGCCTGTCCTTACCATGTCCAACCTGTTCTGTATGCAGCCTGGTGACCCTGTGTCCTGCGTTTCACCAAGTCAACAACGTCTACCCATGTGACCATAGCCTACCCATATATGGTTTGTGGTATGCAATGTTGCTGCATTCATTTTGCATAAATGAGCTGACGTCACCCATAGTCCATGCCTTGCTTGTCTGCTTTGGTGCTAGCCTTAGGAAGGACCAAGCCGGCTGAGAGTGGATGCAGTCCTCTTTGAAGGTGCACAGCACTGCAGTGTTCCATCCCCTCAGCCTCTCCTACGTTCAGTCTGTCTGCAGCTTCACCCAAACCAGAGCCATGATCTCCACCCTCTAGCACGATATTCTATTGATCCTCGGAAAGCCTAATTCAGTGCAGTCTTGGCAGAGAACCTCTCAGCACTGTTTCAATTGTCCTGGCCTTGCCAGCCTCAACATGGAGACCCATGGGCCTCTTACAGCACGGCCTGCAATTCAGCCTGGTCCAGCACCTCTGGGCCCTGCTCAAGGGTTGGCCCAGTAACTGTGTGGCTATCACAGCCCTGGGCTGCATTAATTCTTCTGGGCAGCCATAGACAAAGGGTTAACCATGTCCTGTGGCTTGTCCAATACCCTACTTCCTGCTAACGATGGAAAAAGCTGAGAGTTGAGCCAGGTCCCTGGCTCTAATAAAAATATGTCTGGGACAGGCGATTTCAGAACACCTGTCAGTGGTAATCCATCCCTCTCCTGGCGTCTTCCAGTGGTGATTTCCCACATCTGCTGTGCCTTCATTTGATGCTTCAGCTTCTCACACATAGAGCTTTCTCTGATAAGAGGCTCAGGACTCCTGGAATGCAGAGGGTGGGGGCCTAGGAAGCTGGGGGGTATAGATACACAGCCAACTGATTTGATTAATTAATTATTAGACAATTTGACCCTGGGTGTCACTCTGTAGCCCAGGCCGGCCTTGAACAGACAGCCTGGGATCGCAAACATAAGCTAAACTTCAGCTTGAGACAGCTGGCTTGAATCTCAGCTCTGTGGCTTCGTAGGGGCACCTGTGCCTTAGTCTGCCTTTAGCCTTAGTCTGCCTTAGCCTGGGTAAGATGACTGAGAGCAGGAAGGTGGTAATTACACAAATGGAGACTGGTACTGTGTGAAACCCCATGATCGTTGTAGGACCCAGACTATTTGGGATGTCAGAGGTACATAAGTCTCTTTACGTGGCAAGTTCCTTCTCCAGGTCTAGAACTACGCTCAACACAGCCATGTTTTACAGTACCCATTTGGGAATCATCCTGAACAGAACAAAAGTTCTAAACTGCTTCTCCGGCGGTTCCAGGCTTTATTCGAAACTAACAACTTTGCTGGAAAATTTAAAATGTGTCACAGTTTTACTGCTTCTTGGTCTTATGGCTAAGATCAAGCACGGTGTCTGTTCTTAGACCCTTAACCTGCAGCCGTTTCCAGGGTTTCTAAGCTTCTCCAGGCGAAGGCTTTTGGACTGTGCTGTGTAGAGGCCTGCACGTCACTGATATTATTCCCATTACACCCAGGCTCCAGGTCAAGACACGGTGCTAAATGCTCAACTTTCCATCCCCCGTGGGCTCTCTGAAAAGCCCTATTCCCAGGGACCTTCACATAGGCCTGCTTTGCCTTTCCTGGTCTCCTCTTTGTAGTCTGAACATCAGCTCTCACAGTGCAGGTAATGAAACCCTGTGCCCGCCTGCCCCTCCCCCGACTCCCACCCCCACACTCATGAGGCTGCTCCCATGGCCCTCCACGGTCCTTGGGGTTACAAGAATCTTCTTGTATGGAAGACAATGTTCCGGGATGGTGAAGTCTCCGATGTAGCTCAGTGGCTTCTGTTTGCAGCTTAACCCCTGGCTTCATCTATCTGGCTTGTGTGGGCATGTCGATTTGGGAGCACTCGTCAGGAGGTGGGCGGGAGGAAAAGCATGTCATTGCAGGACAAGCCCTCCCCAGTACTTAGCGTCGGAGGGAATTTCTCAAAGATACCCCGGAGAGCCACTGTCTGCCTTTTGTGGTGCAGACAGCCGTTTCACAGCAGCAGTGAGCCCCAATAGCTCATTTTTCTCTTCCACCTTAGAGAAAGCTAGAGTGAAAGCTTCTAGCTCCCCTCAGCGGAGTGGAGTGGAGGGTGCCGCCCCAGACAACCCCACCCCCACCCCCACCCCAGCACCAAGCCCTTGAGGTGCAAGTCCTACAGAAGGGTGGAGCTGAGCAGCCACTTACCTGGATGGCGATGGGAACAATCTTGTTGGCTAGGTTCTTATACAGCAGGCAGATGGGGGCGGCCAGGAACTGGTGTGTACAGGGGTCAGTTTTGTTAGCATCAATGCCATCCAGGAGCTCGTAATCGACGATGAAAATGTTCCCTTCCTGTGGGAGGCAGCCAAATATAGTCAAGCTACTTTAAGCAGAAATGGACCTGAGGGCCAGGGGCCAGGGGCCGGGTGGGACTGGTGGTCTTCAGGACATGCTCACCGCACCCCCGTACAGGCACCTTCTCTGTAACCTGGTGGGTAACAAACACTCGAAACCGTTTTACTAGGAATGGGTGATTCCTCACTTGACTGCACAGTAACTAAGTGCTGGCTGACAGCCGGCTATCCCTTCCTTTGTCAGACCCCTGCTGGCTCTGCAGGTCAGTGTGCTAATCACTGGAGGAGTCTGTCTAACCTACTTTCCTCTCTCTTCAAGGCTAAGGGCACAGAGGTAAGTCCTCACTGTCTCCTGCAGTGTATTATTATAACATCATACTCTACATTTACTTTCAACGCAGCGATCCATTCACCTATCATATTGGACAGAATGAGTTCCGAGCTTCCTCCTTTGTGGTTCAGAGATGTATTTGAACCAAAATATTTGCTGCAAACATTTAAAATATGTCACAGTCTTGGGTCCCAGAAACAGGTAAACAGGTAACACCTATCAGAACAGACAGACAGACAGACACTCACAGACACAGACATAGACACACACACACCACACCACACTTGTACCAGGATAGTACTACCACAGCCTGGAGCTGAAGTAATCATCTTGTGGAAATCAGATCCACACCGTCAATCAGTAATGAAGACTTCTTTGGACAGTTGCAGTACCAAAACAAATGGTCAAAAAGACTGGGGCTTCTTATTAAGTCACATCTTGTCCTCAGGCCCAAGACTTCCTCTGTTTAAACCTAAAGCTCACGCCAGTGTCCCAAGATGGATTTAGGGGTCACTGGACCCCATTATCTCCTCCCTGCTGTGTGTCCATATTGACTAAATATCTCTCTGCTTTTACCCATGTTACCTATCTCTTTTGTTTGCGTTAGGGGCTGGGTGGCCAAACCTACCCTGTCTGGGCCTTGGGAACCTGGGCTTTTACCCTAAAACTTTGGGTGCAAGTGGAATTCAAAACACATGGGTCTGGGTCTCCAGCTTTAAAGCCAGTTTACATATTTGTTTTCTATTTTCTAATTATTTATTTTCAAAGCTAAAATGAAAGACTGGCCACAACTAACTCAGGTTCATTGTCCCCGAAAGCTGCTCGGTGCTCCTGGAAGAAGTCGAAAGACTACTCTGAGGACGGTTTGGTGAGGCTAGAGGGGGTCGATGGGAAAAGTCAGACACCCAGATGCTGCTGTAGGACTTCATTTAGACCAAGTTCAACACTCGGCAAATTAGCCATTGCCACCCAGGACAGAGTCCTCCAGGAAAGGAAGAGATGGGAGGGGTGGGGCTACTCTCTACAGATATGGGTAAAAGAAAGGTCCTTGAAGGGTTCTTCTATTCATGTTCTAAAACTAAATTTCATTGGAAAAGATTTTAAAAAAGGGGTTGGTAATGCAGTTCAGTGGAAGAGAGCTTGCTAAGACATGTGGGGCTCTGGGGCCAATTCTCAATACTGAAAACAAAGCAATTTATGACCTTTGAGCTTAACATGTCACCGAGTTTGTCAAAGAAAGGTGTCAAGAATGATGGAGGGCCCCATGAACTGTGCTTGGTGTGCTCGCTGGGGACAGTGTAAGAGACAAGGTGGTATGCACGTGAGAGTCTAATCAGTATGCACGTAAGAGTCTAATCAGTACTGGATGTTAGATTACTAGCTTATTTCCTCGTGATCTAAACCACAGCAGAACATCATCATCATGTGT